>NC_139344.1:281254313-281561813 GCF_055883805.1 Amblyomma maculatum
AAGGTCTATGGGTCGGGGTGTTTGAACGTTGGTAGTTAAGATTTTGTGAGAGGCAGCATGTAGCTGGCCTCGGGCGAAATTTTGTATGGCAGTTTTAGAATCGCTGAGGATAAGGGTGGCAGTGGAAGAGACTATCGCGATGGCTATAGCGGATTCTTCCGCTTCTACGGACGTTCGGGTAATGATAGAGGCTGATGTGGTGTGTTCGAAGCGGCTGGATACCGCGCATATCGCATAAGCTGAACAGTGTGGATATTCTGCGGCGTCCACGTAGACCGTGTCGGGTTCGTTCACATGTGCTCTGTGTAGGGCACGTGCTCTCGCTTTCCGTCTGGCCTGGTTATGAAGGGGATGCATGTTTTTCGGAAGTGGGTGGACAGTGAGGTGATCGCGGATTGTCTTTGGAACTGCATAAGTTTCAACTGGAGGGGCACCTAACGGTCTAAGTTGGAGAAAGGAAAGAATGTGGCGACCAGTTGGGGTAGTGGAGAGCCGTCCTAGTTGGGCGATGCGGTGGGCTTTCACCAGTTCGCTGAGGGTGTTATGAACTCCTACGCCTAAGAGTCGATAGGTTGGGGTGCGCTTAAGTAAGCCGAGAGCCGCCTTATAAGCCTGTCTGATGAGAGCATCCACCTTGTCTGTCTCTGTTTTTGTTAGATATAAATACGGAATCGAGTAAAGAATGCGGCTTATAATAAATGCCTGTACTAAGCGTCTGAGGTCATGCTCGCGCATTCCACAGTGCTTGTTGGCTATACGTTTGATTAGGCGGGTGATCTGATGTGTTGTGTTAGTCAGTCTGGAGAGTGTATCCGTGTTAAAGCCGTTGTCTTGTATGAACATACCTACTACTCGAAGTTTGTGAACTTGTGGTACTGGCTGACCATCTACGGTGATGAGCACAGGGGGTTGGTGGTGTTTCCGCGGGCTTGGGTGGAGTATCAGGAGCTCGGATTTGGTGGAGGAATATGCAAGGCTTATTGAAGCTGCGCATCTTGACACCATGTCTACCCCTCCTGAAGAGTTTCTTCCATGCTACCTACATTCCCAGTGGTGGTCCACAGGGTGATATCATCTGCATATAGAGAATGGGAGAGGTTTGGGATCTGTGACAGCTTTTTAGCCATTGGGATGAGTGTGATGTTAAATAAAAAAGGGGAAAGGACTGATCCCTGCGGGGTGCCTCTATTACCGAGGGTAAAAGTGGGGGATTTTAGGGGACCGAACCGAATTTCTGCTGTGCGATCCCGGAGAAATGCTGAAATGTAAGCATGTGTTCGGTTTCCCACATTCAGAGTGGATAGTGCATCCAATATAGAGGAGTGATAGACATTGTCAAATGCCTTTTGCAAGTCTAGAGCCAGCAATGCTCTTGTGCGTTTGCAGTGTCGGGGATGGAGAATTTCTTCTGATATCTGTAGCATGACATCTTGGGTGCATAGGTGGCTGCGGAAACCCAACATTGTGTGAGGAAAAAGGTCGCGGGTTTGCATGTGTGTATGTAGCCGATTCAAGACAACGTGTTCAAAAAGTTTACCAAGACATGAAGTTAGCGAAATGGGCCTAAGGTTTGAAAGAGTGAGTGGTTTGCCGGGCTTAGGTATAAAGGTAACCTGAGCGTGCGTCCACTCTGAGGGAAGCGTTCCCTCTTGCCAGTGTTTGTTAAAGAGTTCCGTTATTGCCTGGATGGAGTTTTCATCGAGGTTTCTAAGTGTTTTGTTCGTGACCTGATCGGCTCCTGGAGCAGACGTAGTGCGGAGTTGGAGCATGGCTGCTCTGACTTCATACTTTGTGATGTCTTCGTCTAGCTCATGGTTTTGGGTTCCAAGGTACTGTGGTAAGGGTGTCTTCGGTGTGGTTGTGAGGTATGTATCCTTTAAGGATTGAATGATGTTGTCGTTGTCCATGTCTATGCCATGGATAAGACGCGTCACATTTTTCTGCTGTACATTCTTGGCGTGATCGGGTTCAAGAAGGCATCGTAGCAACCGCCACGTGTCCTTAAGTCCTAGGTTTCCAGCAAGGCGGTCGCATACTTGACCCCATTGCTGGTGACTGAGCTGTGCCGCGTGCGTCTCCATTTCCCTTATGAGAGCGGAGATGCGTAGGTTCAGGGCGCGATTGTGTTTGTTTTTAAGCCATCGCTTCTGTAAGCTCGAGTGAGCTTCCCACATGTGGAGTAATCGGCTGTCAATCACCTCCGAGGTTTGTGTGCACGGCATTTCCGATGTGGTCATGTTCACGTCCTTGTTGAGGTTAGCCAGCCAATTTGTAAGGTGGTCTATCTGCTTCGGGGCCGCGGTACGAAGATCGCGAAAGCGATCCCAGTTCGTGATTTTGAGTTTCCTCTTTACACGGGGGGTTATGGAGGATAGTGAGAAAGAGGTCTCAATTATATAGTGATCGCTACCAAGAGAGGTTTGCGTGTTTGTCCAAAAGCATTGTGTTATGTTTTTCGTGAGTGTAAGATCGGGGGTGGTGTTGTTCTATACACTGTTGCCGATGCGCGTGTACTGTACGTTGTGTATCATTGACAAGGGTTATGCCCTCATTTTGGAGAAGTGTCCAGAGTCGGGCGCCTTTACTGCAAGTCGTTTTGTATCCGTATGTGATATGTGATATGGCGGGCATTAAAGTCTCCTGCAACTATCAATGGTTGGTAAGCGCTGATTTGAAGGGCTTTTTTCATGGCCGCCATTAGAGGGACAGTTTTCCCTTTCGGGGGGCTGTAGATATTCAGAATGAATAGACTTGTTCCTTTCCGCTCTTTGGGAAGCAGCTCTATCAAATGGAAGTCGATATCTGCAACGTCCATGTTGTGATCAGTTGCTGTGTAGTTGCGGTGAACCAGCGTCGCCACTCTGTACTGAAGACAGTTTGTTAGTGTATGAGGAGTGTAATTGGCAGTTTTACAGGGGAGTTTGTTTCCTGCAGTGCGATTACCGCTGGTGTTTCATCGGCCGGAAGGGATTGAATGTAGAGCTGCAGATTACTACGCTTGGAACGAAAGCCTCTGCAGTTCCACTGCCACACCTTAATGTCCTGTCGACGTCCTGCCATCTTGGGGCTGAGATTCGGGTGGGATCATTTGAGATACTGTGGTAGAGAGTAGCTTTTCTAGAGCAGTTTGAATCTGGATCTGTTGCTGCTGCATCTGCTGCTCGAGAATCGCTATCCGCGCGTCTACTCCAGCTGCCCATGCGTTCGTGCTGGTGGTCATAGATTCAAAATTTTCCGCAAGCTTCTCTTCGAGTAAAGCTATGGAGGCGACCAGACGGGAGTCGACCACTGTAGGAATGTCTTGGTGAGGTGCCTTCCGTTTGGCGGGTGTATGAGTTTTAGTAGTAGATGCTGTGTTGTTGCATGTGGGAGGAGGAGGCGGAAGTGGGGTGAAACGACCTGGGAGGGGAGTGGAAAAACTTTCCATTCCCTCTGCGGGGGAGAGCCTGTGAATTAGCGTTTGCATTTGCTGAGTGAGCTTTGCAATATGATCATTGAGTTTTTTTTATTTGATCATTCTGTTGCTGAATTTGCTTGCCCTGAGTTTCTAGCTTTTCTTTAAGTTGCTTATTTTCTCGGACAAGGGTGGAATATCGTGGGCCCCAGCTCACCTTATTTTCCGGCGGAGGCTGGTCGGTCAGGGGCGGGAAAGATGGCGAGCGGTTCCTGGCGTTGGTCGAAGCGGCGGACGCGGCGGACCTGGAGCGGACGCGGTTAGTGGAACTCGTCCGGTGCTTGCTTCGGGATTGCCGGGTTGTTTGCTCGGCGTCTGCACCAGCGGTCGAGGGTGTCAGTCTCTTGTTGCCCGGTCTGTTGAATCGCTCCGAGCAATCGCGGGAGCGCGTAAAATGGGGGCCGCCGCATAGAATGTACTGGGGTGGACACGTTGGAGGGTCGGTCGGTACATGGGTCTCCCCACATCGTTGGCATAAGTCCTTTTTGGGTGCCGTGCACACGTCGCTGCGATGTCCCGGACGACGGCAGTTGAAGCAGGCTTCTGCTTTGGCGATGAATGGGTGGCAGTGGTAGACCGCTCCATAGAAGCGCAGCTGTTTAGGTACTGATTTGATATTTATGAAGGTGACCAGAATTGATTTGGTGTGGCCGAGTCGGCGTGCATCGGTGATGAGATAGGAGGGGCTTTGGTTGAACGTTTTTAGCTCTGTAAAAATTTCTTCAGATGTCTGGTCGTAGATAGCATTATAAATGATGCCTCGAATGGCGTTGTCCGGAGGAGCGATATACGTTTTCATTGGGTAGACTTGGTCGATTATCTTTATAGATTCTAGTTGTACATATCTGCGGGCACGGTCTTCGGCTGGCGTGCTGATAGTGAATGAATTGTGCCTGGGGTTGATTCGGATGGCGTCTTGTGTTCGCACTGCGTCTATCGGTAGCTGCAGAGCGCTGATGACTAGAGACAGTATATAGCCCCCGTTATGTTTACTTAGGTCGAGGCCTCCACCGGGGCGGAACACGATTTTAAGGTCTCGTGTCGGGAGCTTGGGCAACGGTGGCGGACGCTTTAGAACGGTGGAAGACTTGCCTTGCGTAGGCTGCGTTGGTGTGGCTGTGCCGGCCGGGGGCTGATGAGTCGAACTCGTGGGGGCTTGCTGGGCAGAGAGGACATCGGGGTGAGCCATACGTCTAGCCTCCATGACCCGGTCCCATCTTGATCCCATCGTCTTTCAAGTGCGCCGCATCATCGCGCGCCCTTTACTGCCGCCGCCAGTTCTGGACGCTACGGCGTTCGAAGTCCGGCAACGTGGACCGGCGTCAGCTGACCAAGCAGTTGAAAAACGCGCGCATTTCTCGGATGCACCGGGCCACGGCACCGCAGTTACGTACGATGTCACGCTCACCGCTAATGTTCTTCCAGGTACAAAACATACCGTAGCGATGATGTTTGCCTTTTCGCGTGGCCACCCAGTTATTTCAAAGGTGATCGTGCCTTTGGGGCCTCCTCCTTCTTGGTGGCGACGTTGAACCCAACCCTGGACCCATGACCGAAACACAAGAGGAAAGGTTGGACAATCTTGCTCCTGCTGTCTACAATCTTGGAATCTTTGGATAAGGTCCTTAACATTCACATCAGCCTGAAGAATGACTTGGATGCTCTAACAAAGCGTGTGATTGAACAGTTCTCTTTATGCCCTATACTTTAGAAATATCTAGAATGCAGGACAAAATTGTCGACTTAGAAAACCGGTCTAGATGGTCGAATGGTCTTTTTTACGGCATCGAAGATACAGACGATGAAGCTTGGGCGGCTCCGGAGCAACTCGTAGGTGAATTTTGTTCCAGTAAGCTTGGTGTGGTGCCAACTTCGATCTTGAGAGCGCATCGATTGGGTCGTTTTTCGACACAAAAGACGCGACCTATCATTGCTAACGTCTACAACGATAACGACGTAGAATTGGTGCTGAGCAACGGTTCCAAGCTAAAGAACACAGATTTCAGCATCGGTCGTGATTACTCTGAGGCCATCGGACAAAAGCGCCGTAATCTCTGGCAGTACGCTAAATCTGTAAAAAAAGATGACCGCATTCGTCTCGCTCTTAATAAGCTGCACATCAATAATGACTTCAACTTGTGGGACACTCGGGCTGCCCGCGCAGTCTGCATTTTTCGCCAATCCACGAAAGAGTGACGTCCTTCTTTTATCTCAGATAAGACAGTAGCTTCCCATTCTCCTCAAAGATCATCATGTAATACAATAAAACCATTGCTTTCCTTTACACTAACATCAGAAGCGTTGTATCGAGGGTCTTTGAATTATCTTCGCTGATCGACTCATGCTCCGCATCAGTATAGCGCTAACAGAAACATGGCTCACTGGCTTAGTTCCTGATAACAGCATTTTTATCACCGAAACACGTTTTAGTATTTTTCGAAACGACAGACAAAATCGTAGAGGAGGTGGTGTACTCTTGGCGGTAAAAGACGATTTGTTGGCTGTACCTGTGATGATTAGTTCTTTTCTTGAATGTGTATGGGTTTCTTTAAAGTGTTTTTCAATTGATGCAATCATTGGTGCTATCTACCGCCCTCCTAATATGACTGTTTGCTTTTGTTTTGAATTTAATCGAATCCTGTGCGAAATTTGTACGCCTTTCCCTAACTCTACACTGCTCATATTTGGAGACTTCAACTTCCCTAGTATAAACTGGTTCACACAATCCGTCACAGCGAGTGAAACCGAAGCTCACATGTTTCTTCAATCAAGTCTTGATTTTTCACTATCGCAACTTATCCCAATCCCACACGTCGCACATCGGGCACCGCCAAAATTCTTGATTTATTACTAACAAATAATCCTGATATTTGTTGAGACATCATTCATTTAGACGGTATTTCGGATCACAACGTAATAACAGGTCGCATTACCAGTTCCTTTAAGAAGAGAAAACTACTGTTAAACAAATCAGATGTTACAGCACAGCTAATTATGAAAGAATTAACACTGAATTAGATTATTTAGCTGTCCGGTTCAAGAATCAATATTTATTGCTCACTGTTGAGCAAAATTGGTATTTATTCAAAACTACCCCTACTAACCTTATCGATAACTTTGTGCCTCTTATATCCATTAGATGTAGCAGCAATACACCATGGTTTAATCACAAGCTGCGGTGTATGAATAACAAAAAAAGCAACTTTACCAGCAGGCCAAAAAAAAAAAAATGGTAGTTTAGGTAGGTGGAAAAAGTATAAGAAATGCGACGAAGAATACCAGTTGTTATTAAAATACACCGACGTCAGTTTTTCAATCATGACTTCCGCTCTGTTAACCAACAACCCTCGTAAATATTGGCGCATCATAAATCCTGGCTTTAATTCTGACATTTTGCTTTCCGAAAGCAACGGCGTCATAATCGGAGAATCCGATTGTGTACAGGTTTTTGACGTTACCTCCATCAGTTTTTACTAAAGAAGACATTAGCTCATCTCCTGTCTTAAATGCACTTCATGACATTTGCGTGCCTGACATAGTTATTAACGAAGCAGGTATTTCAGCTTTATTAAACAATCTCAAAATTACAAGTAACTCGGATCACCTTGGCTTTAACAATAAGAAACTAAAGAAAACATCCCAAAGCATCTCCGCTATATTGTAATGTTTGTTCTCGCAGTCGTTATCGAACGGACTAATTTCCAAGAGACTGGCGTGTAGCAAAAGTAATACCTATATTCAAATCAGGTGAACGTTCCTCCCCACTTAACTATCGACCCATCTCGTTAACCAGAAACTTTTGCAAACTTCTTGGGCACATCATTCGTAGCCACGTCATTAAGTACCACGAAGACCATAACATTGTTTTCAAATATCAGCACGGTGTTCGCAAGGGTTTTTCATGTGACACTCAACTAGCTAGCTTTGTTAACGACTTACAATCATCACTCAACGCGGGTGTTCAGGTCGACGCAGTTTTTCTGGATTTTTCAAAAGCATTCGGTCGGGTCCCTCATCACAGACTCCTACTAAAACTATAGCACAGCTTAACATCCACCCTAATGTACTCGCCTGGATTAAGGACTTTCTTCTAGATCTCAGTTCATTCAGTTAATAATTCTAACTCTTCTTCGACTTATGTGACATTTGGTGTACCCCAAGGAAGCCTGCTTGGTCTTTTGCTTTTTCTAATCTATATTAATGATTTACCTGCCTATGTAACATCTGTAGAGTTCGTCTTTTCGGCAGTTCGGCAGTAAGATCATGGTGCTCATCCTGGTTAATGACTTGAAACGTTTCTAAAACAAAACAGATATATTTCACTCGTCGTACTGATCGCATTTCAACCCCTTACATGCTCAATGACAATGGTGTAGAACTAACAAACACTTACAAATACCTTGGAGTGCACCTTCAGTTTGATCTAACATGGCATCACCATATCGATCTCACCCTAGCTGCAGCTATAACCGTTCACTTGGTCTCCTTAAGCGTACTCTCAAACACGCTCCTATTTATGCTAAAAAAACTTGCTTATATCACTCTAATACGCCCTAAAATTGAATATACCGCGGCTATTTGGAACCCTGATGAAGCCTATGTTATCGCCAGCATCGAATCCTTGCAGAACCGTGCTGTGCGTTTTATATTTTGAGACTACTCACCTTTCACAAGCGTCAGAACAATAAAACAACGTGCTGAACTGGGAGACATCATGTCGTCGTAAACACGTTATGTTAACACTTTTCCATAAGCTTTATCACCATACACTACTGCGCAGTGATTTGTTTCAGTCACCCCTTGATCATGCCTTCAAAGTTCAACGCGCAAAGTGTCATTCATCGTCTTCTGCCAATTCATTCAGTCCTCGCACTACCATTGAATGAAATAACTTGTCATCACACACCGCTACAGAAACTGGCATAAAAAAAATTTGAAGAGCTACTTCGCTGTGCCGGAAATGCGTAGAATATTTTGCTGCTTTTTTTTCTTTGGATGTTATGCCTAATATTTAATTAATGTTTCTTGTTGTACTTGTTGTTGATAGTTGTATCATGTTTAATACAATTGTATCACCCCCCTCCCCCCTTCGTATGTAACATCCCGGCATTTAAGGAATAAAATTGAACTGAACAATGCGGGTACCGAGAAGAGCTGCGCTCGCCGAGAAGACATCGGTAGGGGGAAAATGGACGGAAATGGGGTCCTTTGGCGACGGCCCCGCCTGCCCTCCATCGGGCGGCCCTTGACGATAAGTGCTTCTACAAGCTCGGTGATGGCCGCGACTAGGTCCAACAGGTGCACAACGAGATCTGACAACATATATCACTACGAAAAGTTCGGCGAACCTGACATATGAGCAGTTTTCTTTGCATTTGTTCGCATTTCACATTGTTTTCATTTTCTCTTTACATCCCTAACAAATCACATGGCATTACTATCTTTTAAAAAGTTTGCAGTCTGAAAATAGTCATGACCGTGGCACTATCTTCGCCTAATATTGCCTTCACCTGTTAAACACATAAAACATAATGAGCGGGAATTCAATAAAACTAGCCTTCATTGCAGGCCCGAGCCCGGCCCAGGCCCATGTTTTTACAGGCACGAGCCCAGCCTGGGCCCGGCCCACGCTGTTTTATCTTCCAAGTTGGTGCCGAGACGGGATTTATTTAAAGAACGCAGAGCTGCTGCCCGTAGCCTGAGCCAGGTCAGCGAACGCACCCGAACGTTCCCACGCGCGCAAACTTCGCAGTCGTCGCCAGGCGCTCAGAGGGACCACTGGTGGGCTACATCACTTCTTCCCCCTGCGGAGTTTTTCAAGAAGTGTAAAAGTCGGGTTTTTTAAGCCGTCTTCCACGTGAAGATCAGGGAGAAGGGGCCGGTGGAGCACTGCCAGTGACGGAGGTGGTAGAGACAAAGCTGTCTGTCAGTTCTGGTGGAGCCATGGCGGCGGAGCCGCAACTACCAGTCACTTCATGTGGAGCCATAGCGACGTCTCGGGTGAAGACAGCATCCGCGAGTACCAGATCTGGGAAACGGAAGAACGCGTCCCGCTTAAAACCGCCTTCATTGTCGGTTAGTCGGACGTCTTCGTATGGGATCAACATGTCTCCTTTGAAGTGGGCGACCGTCGAGCAGAGGTACCTCAAATGAGAGAGAGAGAGAGAGAGAGAGAGAGAAAGAAAGAAAGAGAGAGAAGGCAGAGAGGTTAACCAGGAAAGCTTCCGGTTTGCTACCCTGCACTTGGGAAGGGGAATGAGGAGTTTAAAGGAGAAAGATAGAAGAGAATGATAGGAAAGGTAAGGCGGCGAGGAGCACAGTCACAGTTTCTCAATCAAGTTTGTGTCTCTCATAAAACACATAAGTGCTTTGAAGGCTTTGCCGTTAGACGCCTTCTGTGGCCATGGGCCGAGAATTTTCTCCTCTGTGAAAGGACGGCTCTTGCCAATCTTGCCAATCTGGCAACGCTGGCAGTCAACCACTTCGATTAGCGGGCGAAATTGCGGACAAACACAGGTCGTCCGGCCAGGTGGACTGTATCGGATATAGGCCCTCGTTTTCCTCAACCGGCGTACTTGTCGGATGAATTCAAAGCCGTCCTGAGCTGACGTCCGAACATAAGCTTGGCTGGCGCCTGATGAGTTGTCGCATGAACAGTCGTATGTTGCGTGAACAGGAACGTTGAAAGCTGGCATGCAAGGCTTCCATTTTCAATACAGAGGGGTGCGCGCGCGCATCGAGGCACCCTCTGAAATTTGCGGAGCGCCAATTTGGTCTCTTGAACCATTCTCTCCGCAGGGTGGTACGTGCGCTTGTGACATGTCGGATGCCATTCCTCTGACAAAATTCTTTAGTTTCCATCGATGTAAAAAACGGTGAACCATTGTCACTCCCAGCCATTCCTGGAATGCCAAATGTGGCAAACATAGAACGTAGTTCTTGAATGACCGTTGCTGAAGTCTAAGTTCGTACGTAACGAACTTCAAGCCACTCATGGCTGCGTCCACCACGATTAGGTAATAGTTACCGTTCACTGGGCTTGCAAAATCCAGATGAAGCACTGACCAGGGAGTTTCAGGTCTTTTCCATGTCGGCATAGGTGCCGCTGGACGTGCTCTGGCATGAGCTTGACAAGCATCCAGCCACACACTCTTTAACGGCCTGATAAAGCCGTGGTCACCAGAAATGACTGCGAGTGGCTTGTTTCATGGCCATCAATCCTCTGTGTCCTGTGTGTAGCAATCTGAGAGCCTCTTCTCGAAGTCCATTCGGAATGGCCACCCGTGAACCCCGCAGAACGCATTCTCTGTGCGTTGACAGCTCTACTTTTCTTGCTTTGTACGGAGCGTACTCCGGGCCAACCCACGCTGTGTAGTCGCCCGTTTAAGACTTCGGTACACGGTGGATCATTCTTGGTGATGTTTGGTACGTTGGCAGCTGTCAAGGGGGCTAGATTCGCGGCCTCGATTATAATAATGCCTCCCGGTGGGATCGGCTCGTATTCTATGCTAGACAGCGGCAGGTGACTCAGGGCGTCGCCGTTTTAGTATTTCGTTCCAGTGCGGCATAACAACTTGTAATTATACGTGCTCAGTATGAGGCATCACCACAACATGCATGGGGATAAAATATTCGGACGACCCCGTCCCATTATCCCTAGAAGACGCTTGTGATCGGTGTAAATGATGACCTCCCTTCCGGCGACATACCGGTGGAAATGAGTAATAGCAAACACTATTGCAAGATCTTCCTTGTCGAGCTGTGAGTATAGTCCCTTTCTGACTGACCAATTGTTCTGGAAGCGTAGGCTACGGGACTTTGTCAGAACAGCCTGGCTACTGCGCCCATTCCGTGTGGCGACGTGTCACATGACAGAAAAATGGGCTTGCTTTCGTCGCAGTGCAGCAGAATGGGCACGGTGACAAGCATTTTTCTTTAGTATCTCAAAAGCCAGGTGGTGTTCCGAAGCCCACCTCCAGTTAGCTCCCTTGTCAAGCAAGCGACGAAGACTCTCTGCGATTGTAGCCCAGTCCTTGAGGAAACGGCAGTGTAAAGCTACCAATCCAAGAACGATTGCAGGTCGTTCATATTTTTGGGTGAAGGGGCTTCAACAGTTGCTCGAACCTTTTCTTCCGTCGGCTGCGCACCTTTCCAAAGATCCAGAAGCCCAAATATTCAAGACTGCAGGGGTATAGCGAACGAGCACTTGGCTTTATTTGTTTTTAACCCGGCTTGCTGCGTACAGCCCAGTACATTAGCGACGTTTCGAAAATGTTAGGTTTCCGTTCCGCCCGTGATGAGAATATCGTCAACGGTATACGCCACAACTTCATTTAAACCAGCAAGACTGTCCTTGAATTGGGTATAAGGGTATATGGGGTTTAACGTCCCAAAGCGACTCAGGCTATGAGAGACGCCATAGTGGAGGGCTCTGGAAATTTCGACCACCTGGGGATCTTTAACGTCCACTGGCATCGGCGCATCGGCACGGGCGCTTTGCTTTTCGCCTCCATCGAAAAGCGGCCGCCATGAATCGATGGAAAATCAGAGGGGACAGGAGACACCGAACGGCAGACGTTTCGCCTTGAAGAAACCCTTGATGGTTGTGATAGGGCATCTGCCGTAACGTCATATACGAGCAGCTGCTGGTAGGCTTGCATCGCCCTCTTGGGTGGCGCCGGGAACGATATCGAGCGCCGCCCGACGAAAATAAAGACGGCACCTGGTCGTGGCTCGTGCAGCCTCGGCAGGCAGTCTTGTTCTGGTGCCAATCAACAGCGATCTTGTTCCTTCGCTCCTGAGGCGTTAGGCCTGCAAGGTCAATCTTCGTAAAATACCGGCCGCCATGAAGTGTCGCCACTAATTCATCTGCCGTAGAAGGGAGTACGAGGCAGTCTGAACGCTGGTGTTCACGGTTTGAAGGTAGCCACCGTACATTCGGAGAGCACAGTTCTTCTTACGCGCACGATAACCACCGTAGTTGCCCAAGTGGAAGCCTGCACTGGCTCCAGAATTCTCTGGTTTTCAAGCATTTGGATATCTGCCTGAGCGCCTTCCCGCAAGGCGAACGGCGCTAGTCGGCACTTGAGGAATTTTGGGCGCGCGTTCGGCTTGAGGGAGACGTGACCTTCCTTGCCGATGTGACCGTCGAGCGTGTTGTTGAAAACGTTGGCATACCACGTTAGCAGATCACTCATCGTGGTTGTTGAGACTACCTCATGGATGGTGAAACAGCCCTTGTCTGTCCACGTGGCATTAATGCTTGCGCTCAAATATCTACCGCGTTTATTTCTTAGCAAGCATTCCGTTGCTTTGCGTTCGTAACGGCTGATAGCCTCGAAGCTGGAAAAGGGCACAAGCAGACGTTAGGACTAAAAATATAGAGGTAATGATCTCCTTTTTCTTATATCCTAAAGTCCTGCGGCAGTAGCAATATATTCTCCGGCGAACACGGTTAGCGGTGTGCGCACTTTCCCGAAGTACAAAAGTGCTGCTGTTAAGAACGTTTTCAAAGGGCCTATGCCTCAAGACCGTATACACGATTCTATCGTCTCTCTGATGCTTTCACACCACACAGGAATATGCGGAGAATGGCTGTTTTTACCGTTCTTGTCGCTAAGTGTAACGGAGCAGTGGCGCCTTTATACCAGCGCACGTTTTCAAGGTTCATATACATGTTTGAATAGGACACAATGCATAATTATGGAACTGCATAAGGACGCAAAACTGGCTGATTAGCAGCTGTTGCGTGTTGGAAAAGTAGCGCAAGAAAGACGACGAAAGTAAAGGAACGCACACAAGTGCTCGTGTGTGTCCCCTTTCTTTCGTACTCTTCTTTTTGCGCTACTTTTCCAAGATGCATAATCATGAAAGCTGTGGCACGCAACTTTCGAGATAATTAGAGCCTTTCAAAGTAGGCAAAAATTATTCCTTAAGCCAAGCTCGACAAAACTTAAAAACACTAACTTATCTAAAAAGGCAAAACAATCGCAAAGTTTTCATAGTTTCACTCAAAAACTTTCACGCACCTATTGTTATATATTATAATCTCTGTGACGGCTCGTGCGCGTGCACGAGGCTGCGGACGCCGGTCAGTGACTCGTGGACACTGCTGACCGCGCCATGCAGACGTCGAGTGGCCAAACTCTAGGCATGTCCATATTTAGTATCACGGGACGAAAATCTGGCCATATATGGACAGCCAGCGACTACTCCCTTGGGACGGGACCTGGGAAAGGGCGAAAGAGGCAAAAGCCGCGGGGGAGCTAACAAAGGCAGCCGGCGGCCGCGGAAACCGGTCAGGAGGCGAACGGGAGAGCGGGGGATAGGATCGCAGGCAGCGGACGAGACAGTCGAACAGAAGACGAGCAGGGCAGAATACTGGGGCTGCGCCACGACCTGCGAGCCCGGGGTCAAGCCGCCGTTCAAGTTCGGCCCCTGTCATCCTGCCTCCACACCTGGCAGCTCATCCCACCGCCAGCTGGAAACAAGGAAGCAGCGGCAACCCTCGGAATTCCACCACCTGGCCGTGACGAACACCCAGCCCTTCTTCGGGGACCGTGCAGCTTCACGCCGACGCAGCAACGCAGCCCAGTGACAGCAGCATTCGGCATTCCAGCACTTCTACGGAGCCTGTGCCACACCACGCCAACGCAGCACGCGCAGCCCAGTGACGGCGAACAGTAAGTGAAACTGAGCCAGTTGTTTTAATTAAATATGTTTAAAATTATATCCAGAGTCTGTGCCTCCATCTCCACGACCACTTTAAGTAACTCGAGTCATCACATTAGCGTCAGAAGCGGGGTCCACACTGACAATTTGTTAAAAATTGAAGTAACCCATTCGATAGCACAGCCTTTGGGACAAGCGTATTTGCTTTAGTTAGCATGGTAGATAAATTCACTGGTGACGATAAAGGGCCGTCTATCACAGAATTTTTTATATGTTAGAAAACGTAGGAAAGATGGGCGGTTTAACTGAAGAACAACAGGTGGGAATGGCGTAATGTCGAAGTTTCCGGAGCAGCACATAACTTTTGCCTGGAGAGATGAGGGAGTAAGGAACGCGAGAATATTTGCTGAATTTAAAACACTAGCGTTCAAGTACTTTGACAGGGATCCTCCCAATGTAAAGCTCCGGCGGTTTCTCGACGCTAGACAGAAGCCGGGAGATGACGCTTCCCTTGTAATGACACTCTCGCGCGAGAGCCAGGGCCTGATAGTGCTAAGCAAAAGCACGCCAAAGAGCTGCTTCTTGAGCATATGAAGCGCCAGTTTATCACCGGGCTGAGGGATCTAGTGTGCATGTGTGTCCTGTCGAAGGCGCCAGCTACTTTTGAAGGGGCTGTTGAGGCAGCCGTAGACGAAGTGCGCAACGAGTTGTTCGGAGGCGCTCCTTGCGGAAGGATTAAAGAGGCGATTTCCGGAATCGTGAAAGGCAGATTCGCTGCTATGGTTGTCGTGGTTACGGGCACGTCGCTAGAAACTGTCTCATAATAAGCCGCGAGTTTGATCGGACAAATGAGCAGCAGCTTACTCTGACGGAGGCGGAACAAAAAACTACTGCCCCAAAAAACGCGTAGGGTCCCCCGCAGCAGAGTCGGTTGTTGGCGATATAGCTGTGCTATTGTAAGCGTGTTCGAAGAGTCCTGTCCAATTGCCAAATTTGTGGTGAATGGGGCCATTCGCAATCTGTTGGTCGACTCTGGCTCTATGATAACGCTCCTAAAGCAAACGTTTTTCGATCTGCTGACAAGGAAGTGAGACAGGCAGGTGCATGAGGCCCGACAATATCCTTATGTAAAATTTATGGGGATCACAGGAGCGGATCTCTGAACTGGGGGCCTGTACCTTTTTCTATATTTATTATCGGAAGCGAGAGCTTTGACATCCCAGCTACATTTGTTCCGACGCTCAGTGTCGCTACTGGACGAGATAGCGGGTCTCGTGAGTCACGCTGCGGCAACATGGCATCGCTCTCATACTAAGCCAGAACTGTCTGTCGTAGGCATCTGATGCCATTCGAAAGCCGAGAGGCTGAGTATGTTGCACGGGTGGACTATGTGGAGCAGCGCGCGGAATACATGCCAAAACACGTGGGGGTTAGTGTTCGGACAATAAGAGAAACAGTGCATGATGCCACCTCGGCCAGAAATAATGTGTAGGCGCGGTTTTGGCTCACATTGATGGAGGACACACAGGAGTGCTTGAACCTATAAAAGGGCTCGCAATAAGACTGAGTGTGGCAGGATGTGTTGTCATGGGGTCAAAAAGTTTTTCCCGTCCGCTTTTGTAACTACCCGCAAGAAGAACTCCGCCTGCCGAAAAACAAAAACGTAGCTACATTTACTACGGCTGAGGTGGATGAGATGGGTGCCGCAGTTTGCTCCACAAGGCGTGTCAGTGAAAGGAAAGATAAAGAAGCGATCCCCCATTTCGACCTCTCTCATATCGAGATCTAAGAGCGAGATAGAGTTGAGATTCTCCTACATCGTTATTCCGATGTATTCGCTGCATCAAAGCTGGACTTGGGAAGGTGCGGAGTGATTAAGCACCGTATTTTCACCGGCCACTCACCGCCAGTGTACCAACAGGCCTATAGAATTCCTTACTCACAAAGCGAGGAAATCGATAAGCAGGTCCAGGAGTTGATCGAGAAAGGTATTGTTGAGCACTCCAAATCTCCATGGGGAACGCCGGCGCTTCTATTGAGAAATCCGACGGTTGATTTCGATTGGTAATAGATTACCGGCGATTGAATCCCGTTACGAGGATAAACCCCTACTCCCTGCCACAAGTACAGGACCCTCGCGCAGCTAAGGTCAGCCAAACATTTTACGGTTGTCGACCTTGCTTCAGGGTTTTGGCAGATCGAAATGGATCCGCAGGATGTCGAGAAAACCGCATTTAACACCCCATCTGGCCATTATCAATGGAGGCGCATGCCGATGGGACTTGTTAACAGCCCTGCCGTTTGGCAGAGAACCGCGGACCTAATCTTTACTGGTATGCTGGGAAAGAGGTGCTTCGTCTACATGGACGATATCATCATTTATAGCAGCACATTTGCTGACCACTTGGAGGCATTCGAGGAGGTGCTGATCAGATTGTGAGCCGCTGGCTTAAAATTGAAGCCTTCGAAGTGCCAAAGTCTCTAGCAGCAGGTCAGATACATTGGACTATCATTTCTGCGGACGGAGTAAAACCCGAACCAGGTAAACTTAGTAGCGTCCGTGACTTCCCGAGGCCAACCGGAGTTCGAGGTGTGTGCGAGTTTCTTGGCTTAGTGGGATATTACAGAAGGCATGTTCGAGACTTTGCCCAAATCGCGAAGCCATTGACTGCATTAAGTGCAAAAAACACCGAGTTCCTATGATCGGACGAGACACAGACGGCATTCGAGCAGCTAAAAGAAAAACTAGTAACGGCCCCTTTGCTGAGATACCCTTACTTTAGCAGACCCTTTATTGTGGCGACCGACGCCTCCAAGTTTGCCGCAGGTGCGGTGCTATCTCACAACTTTGAAGGCAGGGGACACCCAGTCGCGTTCGCAAGCCAGCAATTCAGCCCATTCGAGCAGCGTTACAGTGCCACTGAGCGCGAGTGTCTTACAGTAGTTTGGGCCGTGCAGCACTTTCAGTGCTATCTCTACGGCCGCAGGTTCACGCTAGTGACCGACTGCCAGCCCCTTAAGTGGCTGCTAAATGTGAGACTCAAGCTCGCGCTTCGCGCGGTGGAACCTGCAGCTTCAGGAATACGATTTTGAGATAGAACCAAACCAGCCAAGGCGCACACTAACGCGGTCGCGTTAAGCAGAAATTTGGTTCGCACCATCAACGAGTTTTGTCCGGCTATAGACATGGAAGATCTCCGCACTGAACAGCGAAATGACAAAGCACTGGAAAAATTCTTTCGTGCTGCTTCGGGGGGGATCACCTAGGATCCTGACAATGCTTATTTGGTGGACAATCAAGGGACACTACGAAAGGGTGCACGACCTACTCGATCAGGAAGAAAGGCTGGCCAGGTATGGGAAAGCTTCGTGGTGCCAAGGTCACTAGTACCACGCATATTGAGGGTGTTTAATGATGTTCCGTACGCGGGCCACTGTGGAGTAGCAAAGACACAGAGAAGGTTGGAGTGCTACTACTATTGGCAAGGCATGCGTTCTGACGTGCGAGACAATCTTTCCTAGAAAGACCCCGAAAAACCGCAGGCCAGCTCCCCTTCAGGAATTTTAGGAGGTCTCGACGCCTTTTGAAAGGGTGAGAATAGATATCACGGGCCCACTTCCAACGACGACGACAAGAAACAAATATGTACTGGTGTGTCGATCACTTGACGAAATACGCTGAAATAACGGCATTGCCTGACCAAAAGGCAGAAACCGTGGCACGCGCCTTTGTAGAATCGGTCGTTTTACACACGGCGTTCCAAGGCAGCTATTAACGGATCAAGGGTCAAACTTTCTCTCGAGAATGATGAAATGTGTCTATTGGCTTCTTGGAATTGGCAAAAGGCAGACAACCCCTTACCACCCGGCTTGTAACGGTGCTCTGGAGAGGCTTAACCAAACCGCAAGCCAACTGTTATACCACTATATATACGTTTCGCGAGATCAACGTGATTGGGATTTATGGATACCGTTTGCTGTCTTTGCGTATAACACGGTGGTACGTGAGAGCTCCGGTGACTCGCCTTTCTACCTTTTACTTGGCCGCAACCCAGACACGCCAAATGCGGTCTGGGCCAACCACCTCCATAACCGAGTGGTTGGCGCGGAAGTCCCTAGCTAACAGCTAGAAATGATGAAACAGTTAAACTCTCTCTTGAAAAAAAAAAAAAAAAGACTCTTTTGTTTTGTATCTGACGCTCGTATTGATCTTTGTTGCATTTTTGCTTGTTCGTTTTCGAAGTTTATGTACATAGTGTTCATTGTTATCTCATGTGCACTCGAGGGATATTTACATTGATGAATGCTTTTGAAATCATGCCCTGGCTAAGTGCTTGTGACGAAGAAAACAATGACATTCGTGAAATCATACTCGAGACACAGTGTGTGTGTGTGTGTGTGTGTGTGTGTGTGTGTGTGTGTGTGTGTGTGTGTGTGTGTGTGTGTGTGTGTGTGTGTGTGTGTGTGTGTGTGTGTGTGTGTGTGTGTGTGTGTGTGTGTGTGTGTGTGTGTGTGTGTGTGTGTGTGTGTGTGTGTGTGTGTGTGTGTGTGTGTGTGTGTGTGTGTGTGTGTGTGTGTGTGTGTGTGTGTGTGTGTGTGTGTGTGTGTGTGTGTGTGTGTGTGTGTGTGTGTGTGTGTGTGTGTGTGTGTGTGTGTGTGTGTGTGTGTGTGTGTGTGTGTGTGTGTGTGTGTGTGTGTGTGTGTGTGTGTGTGTGTGTGTGTGTGTGTGTGTGTGTGTGTGTGTGTGTGTGTGTGTGTGTGTGTGTGTGTGTGTGTGTGTGTGTGTGTGTGTGTGTGTGTGTGTGTGTGTGTGTGTGTGTGTGTGTGTGTGTGTGTGTGTGTGTGTGTGTGTGTGTGTGTGTGTGTGTGTGTGTGTGTGTGTGTGTGTGTGTGTGTGTGTGTGTGTGTGTGTGTGTGTGTGTGTGTGTGTGTGTGTGTGTGTGTGTGTGTGTGTGTGTGTGTGTGTGTGTGTGTGTGTGTGTGTGTGTGTGTGTGTGTGTGTGTGTGTGTGTGTGTGTGTGTGTGTGTGTGTGTGTGTGTGTGTGTGTGTGTGTGTGTGTGTGTGTGTGTGTGTGTGTGTGTGTGTGTGTGTGTGTGTGTGTGTGTGTGTGTGTGTGTGTGTGTGTGTGTGTGTGTGTGTGTGTGTGTGTGTGTGTGTGTGTGTGTGTGTGTGTGTGTGTGTGTGTGTGTGTGTGTGTGTGTGTGTGTGTGTGTGTGTGTGTGTGTGTGTGTGTGTGTGTGTGTGTGTGTGTGTGTGTGTGTGTGTGTGTGTGTGTGTGTGTGTGTGTGTGTGTGTGTGTGTGTGTGTGTGTGTGTGTGTGTGTGTGTGTGTGTGTGTGTGTGTGTGTGTGTGTGTGTGTGTGTGTGTGTGTGTGTGTGTGTGTGTGTGTGTGTGTGTGTGTGTGTGTGTGTGTGTGTGTGTGTGTGTGTGTGTGTGTGTGTGTGTGTGTGTGTGTGTGTGTGTGTGTGTGTGTGTGTGTACGGTGGACTCCTTATAGGGGAGAAAACCTGGAGGGCGCTGCGCCGCTCTGTGCGTCAGCGCCCTCCATGGAGACCCCGTCAAAATCTACGCGCAGCCCGGCCGCGTCGTCTGCTAGCCGCCGCATAGAAAAGCATGTTGTCGTCTGCTCCGCGCTGCTCTCCAGCACGTGTTTGCGCGCGCGCGCTCGGTTGTTTCTCTCCTCCTCCGGCCGCATTGTGGCCACCGTCGCGCTCTAACAATGAGGGGGGAAGAAGAAAGAAAAGAACTAGAAGGAAAATAATGACGGCGCACTTTTTTCGCGAAGCTTGTGTGGAAACGGTAATGGGATGGTTGTGGGCCTTTCTTTTTTTTTTTTTTTGTGGGGGGGGGGGGGGGGGGGGGGGGGGGGGGGCGGGGGGATATCTCGTACCGTTCGTGTGTCGTACTTCTCTAACTGGCGGTGCTGAAGCAGCCATCGTGGAACCGGGTCGGCCTCAAGAAACAGATATTAGTCATTAATGCGATCACTTTACGTCAATCATCCTATCCTCATACGCGATCCTGCTTCGGGAGCTCAAAACTGCGCGTTCGCTATAGGAGATAACTGAACTAGGAATTGCGCAGCGTAACAGTGGAATTAAGAAGACAAAGATTTCCGTGGAGAGATGTCCCCGTCTGCATGGAAAGTCGTCAGACATTTCCTCGCTGTTCGTCTCGTGGAGAGGAAACTGCCGCAAAAATGGCATGCCTCGGCTTCTGGGGAATGACCCAGGTCGTTAAGAAACCCCTCATCGTTAACGGTAGCTAGGTCATTGATTTCGGATGGCAGCGCCGCAGCAGTGAACTTCCCCTGGCCGGTGTCGGCAGGAACCAAAGGGTAAGGAGGCATGCTTTGTGCCTTTGTAGGGAACGCATCCTAAACGCGCCGAAAACAGGCCCCACGGCGCCGGCAGCACTGCCTAAAACGTTTGTCCCCAAAGAGCTGAATAGGCCCCTTTCAAGTGACCAGTTACAAAGGGAAAGGAAGGAGCACTCGAAGGCTGGACCCTTCATTCTGTGAACATGGACAGAGGCATCAAGAGGTGCCGCCTCAAGTCCTTCAAGATACCTGTCGTTCGCCTCCCGCCTCCAAGCAGCGAATTCGCGTTCTTTTTTTTTTATGTATGTCTGAGCCTGCCAACAAGCGCTCTTTGAAAACAATGTCTGGTGATCAATTAATCATAATTTCTTGCTTTCAAAAGCACCGATAAAAAACATGCCTCCAGCCAGCCTCTATGTCAGCCGGGGCACAGAAAAAAGCAAAATTAAGAAATCCCACTGGCAAAGCGCGCCGGCTTTGCGCGCGAGAACGCGCCACCAACCCCCCTCTTCCTCACTCTCCTTCTCCCGCTCCGCGTGCACGCGCGGCTGAACGTAGCACGCGCTCCCGAGCGAGCGGGCTGCGCAGACTCCGCAGAAAGCCACGCGCAGCGCGGGCGCGGATGCGCGTAGGTTTTGTAGTTCCTCTCCGCTCCGCTGGAAACCGAGCGCTGGCGTCGCGGAGCAAACTCCAGCTTTGGTTCCCTATGTTCGGCGAAAATTCTTTCTTAGAAGGCGCGGATGTGACGGCTCGTGCGCGTGCACGAGGCTGCGGACGCCGGTCAGTGACTCGTGGACACTGCTGACCGCGCAATGCCGGCGTCGAGTGGCCAAACTCTAGGCATGCCCATATTTATTATCACGGGACGAAAACCTGGCCATATATGGACAGCCACTACTCCCTTGAGACGGGACCTGTGAAAGGGCGCAAGGGGCAAAAGCCGCGGGGGAGCTAACAAAGGCAGCCGGCGGCCGCGGGAACAGGTCAACCCGTGAAAAAGAGGCACTACAATGGAGCGAAATGGCTTAAAAGAGGCGAACCGGAGAGCGGGGGATAGGCTCCCAAAGCATCGCTGGGCGGCGCTGCGGCTCCTGATGGGCAGCGCCATCTGTGGCAGAAAAACACACACTGGGACGCCGCCGGCTCGGCTCGCTGCCTTCGCGACGTGCGCCGCGCGCTTTCTCTCGAACGAGCACGCGCCCTGACGCGCAGGCGCATCGCAACATGCCGCCTGTATTCCGTCTTGATTATTGGACAACCTGCCGCGTATTTCCATGGAGGAAACGTAATTATAGGCGAGAAAATTTTTATTCACGTCAGCACTGTAGAGCAGACGACAGACGGCGATGAGTAAATATTGATTGTGAATGCGTTTCCCACGTTAGCGAAAACGTAGGAAATTTATCTCGAGGCAAGTCAGCTATGCAACTATATTGTCGTATATAATATGTTTAAAAACTGCGGAAGTATTATCAGTACTCTGAGATAAAGTTACTCGCTTGTTGATTATTGTTTTGGCCTGTAGCATGAGATCTATATACGGTTTTGTTTTTATTATTAAGATGTTACTAAAGCAAATCTTGCAGTAGAAGAATAAGCTATAGTCCGAAGGAGATGTTTCTTCAAAGGTTCGAACGCTAGCAGTCTCAAAAGCACATGCGTGCTCCGCGCGCTGCACGCGACATAACCGGCTCGCTGGCTCCGAAGGAAGGTGAAATCCAAGCTCGTACTACAATCGTGCTTTATTTCGGTTCTTACTGAATGGTTGTGCTTTATTTATATTTGGTTTGCATTTACGAAACCTGTGACGCGAATAGTGCTCCGTGCGAGTAGTGTCGAGCCATAACTAGGATCGCTTTTGTATTGCACTTCCAACATATCTTGGTTGTGAATAATAATAATGTTGGTTCATTTATTGGCCAATTTGCGGAAATCTGTAAAAGCGGCTCAGCCAAGCATGTTTTCCACCCCCCCCCCCCCCCTAAAAAAAAAGTCCTCGTTCCTAGATATTTTCTTGGTCGTAGGGCACATTCACACATCATTATCGATCGCGGACGTCGCACGCTGGATATCTGTTGATTTGGTTGCTTTCAGAGCACTCGCAAAGCAGGGAGAGAGCACAGAAAATCGGCAAAGCAAGACACGCGCGGAGCGAAGAGCAGGATAATCCTCCACCCCCTTCACTTCGTATAGATGGTGTTAAACCATTGTACTCTTTTGATGCCTCTCTAAGACGTCTCTGTCAACTGTCGAACATTTCTGAGTTTATGGAGAAGGGGAAAATTGGCCCTTTTCGTTTCCACAAAGAACGCGAGACTTCTCAGAATGCTGTCATGTGGTTGGAAAACAGGTCTTGTGGAAACGCTTCCAATGAAATCTGCAAAGTTCCACACGTGAGCCTCGTCTTTTGGCGCTTCGCCTACTATTGTGGCTACCCATGACACAATGCTACTTAGTACCACCGTTTCGCATCAGCGGAAGCGTTTTTGTATCGCCAAATAACCACCAGGCGCAACTCGATCGCCGCACGTGCACAGGAAGCTAGCGGAGCGTCTGCTCCGGCGACGTCCCATCGTTTCACATTTCGCCACCATGCCAGGAATGTGGCGCTGCCATCGCGCGGCGAAACTTGAGCTTGGGTTCCCTATACGATCGCCGGCAGCGGACAAGACAGTCGAACAGAAGACAAGCAGGGCAGAAGACGGGCTGCGCTACGACCTACGAGCCCGGGGTCTAGCCAACCTTCAAATTTTGCCCCTGTCATCCTGCCTTCACGCCTGGCAGCTGATCCCTCCATCAGCTGAAACAAGGAAGCAACGGCAGCCCTCGGAATTCCACCACCTGGCCGTGACGAACCCCAGTTCCTCTTCGGAGTCAATGCAGCACCACTCCGATGCAGCGACGCAGCCCAGTGACGGTGAGCCGTAAGCGAAACTGAGCCAGTTGTGGTAATTAAATATGTTTAAAATTATATCCCAAGCCTGTGCCTCCATTTCCTCATGCCCAGGGTGGACCCAGGACCACTTTAAGTAACTCGAGTCATCACATTACTTCACAATCAAAGCTGGCCAAAAAAGCAAAGTTCGTAAGCATTGCACTCCATTTATTCGTGATTTTCTGTCATTTGAAAAAATTGTAGGGATCGCAGAACTCTTTAAGAGTAAAGAGAATGAATAGGTCGACCGTTTGGATATATCTTATGTAAAACACTCTGTCATCGATCGCTCTCGTAGTTTTCGAGAATTTTGTGAAAAAATAAGGCTCATGGATGCCGAAAAAAAATGCTGTTTGCTTAGCAAGAGTTCATAGTTCAGGGTGTTTAATGCTTTCACTACATCTAAGAGAGCGCACGCAGGGTCGGATTGAAAAATTGGGGCCCGGAGCTGATGCGCATGTGGGCACCTCCTTCTGCCTTTAATTCTTGGCGGTCCCCTTCCTATCACGTTTTCGATAAATTTCAGTTCAACTGCACCATATTAAGAAAACAAGACAAAGTGTGCTCAGTGGAGTTCACGCGATAGTATGTATTAGCATTAGTTTTACATAGCATAGAACTACGTCTCAGAAGCTGTTTGCAGCACTGCGAGAGGCGGACGAGGACAGGCCCAATCAGGATCAAGCGCACTATAATAGGTGATTGTGCTTGTACCTCTCGTCCCCGGAATTGGCGCCGGAGGACAATTACCTATTATAGTGCCCATGATCATTATTGGGCCCGGTAGTAGTGCAACAAACAGACTTTGACTCTAAGTAATTATAAAATGCTTATAAAAGTTATAAACGACTTGTTCGGGGGCACTGTGGTACGACCTTGCTGTTTCCTTCTTCCAATGTGTGGTGATGGAACGACGGCGACGGGGTCAGGTGAAAAGGAATATTTTCCCTCTCATCTGTTCTCAATGCATACCTTAAATATCCCTCTTCCTGGCTTTTCTTCTCCCCATGTCCCTGCCCGTTGCTAAGGGAACGGCGGCGTAGCCGCGGAGTACGTAAGAAACGCGGCTAGCTGATTTCGGATGCTGGGCTCTTTTTCAGTATCCAGGTTGGTCGCCAGGCTAAGGGAACGCCCTGCCCGCTGCCAAGGGAACGGCGGCGTAGCTGCGGAGTACGGTTAGGAAACGCAGTTAGCTAACCTCGGATGCTAAACAAAAACCAACATACGGGGCCGTTGGTAGGCCAAGGGAAAGCCCTGCCCGCTGCCTAGAGAACGGTAGCGTAGCTACGGAGTAAGGTTAGGAAACGCAGCTAGCTGACTCTGTATGTTGGATTGTAACTTCCCCTCGTGCCGAGAGGCATAACCCAGCTGCAGCGTTGGTTTCCGTGGCCGAAGAGAAGAGGGTCTCGGCGGAAGCCCGGCGGCTGGGGCGAACCAAGCTTGGCTTCTGGGGAACTTGCCTTTGGCTTGAAAGAGAGAAAAAGATGGTGTGTGTGTGGGGGGGAAGGGGGGTGGGGGGGAATAGCTAAAAGCTAGTAAAACCGAAACTTGGGAACAGACTGGTGGAACACAGGTGTGGAAACGCCTTGTACGGAAAGGCCTAAAATATGAGTACCACTCCGAAAGGCGGCCGGAAGGGAGTAGGGGCACAGAGTGTTAAAGCACCTAATAATGCCATAAAACCGACCGGCGCAAGTAGAGGTACGGGGATGGCGTGGAAGCACCGACCTCGGAAGTGGTTAGTAGCCGGCGAACAATTCGCCAAGTGCTAACGCGGGAAGAATCCTCTGTAGGATGAATGGCCCTACAGCACTATGAGCGGACATAAGCGCGTAGCAACGGATGGGACTTCAGGACTTGCCACCCTGATTGATATATCATCGTACATGCAATGTCGGGCGAACACCAGGAAAGAGTATCCATAAGTGTGCGCCAGAGAACTAAAACCTGGCCACTTGCCCAGTACCTTGGAGTAAGGATGAACGCGAGGGCGAAATGCACTTATTTAGTACCTCAAGTAGAGTCGGGGTGGGGGAAGTGGGCTTGGGGAACGGGGAACCTCAAAAGCGGCTTCATGTAGGGACCCTGTCTCAGACGCCGGAGACCCGGCAAACGCCTTGTGGTGGTGTAATGATCTTGAGACCGAGGGCCGCCCATTCGGCTAAGGGCGAGTACTCGTCATCCAAGGAGGCCCGTGAGGGAGCTCGACTCAAAATGGATCAATCAAAATCCTACGCTGCCCACATTCCCCACCTAATTCCAATAAACCATTCCTAATTCCTATTTCCCATTCCCTATATTATATCCCATACCGTTACTTCCTAGGGGATATACATGGGGTCTCCTCGGGCCCTCTTCTTCGGCTGTGGGTCGCTACAGTAGCATCCCCCCTTTTATTTTAATAACATATTCAAAGGCCCTTGTCCAAAGGAACTGTTCATTTGTGTCGCCATTGGTTGATCTTTCTCCATCCGCGATACTTAGTGGTGCGGGAGGAGTGTGACTTTGGACTCCATCTTACCATTTGTCCCTATGTCCCTTGACAGAGGGATCAAAGGGAATCCACGAAAAATCATTTGGCAACCCGCAAGCACAAGAAGATTGCCTCATCCAACTGATCAGGCTGAGCAAATTTACATTAAAGCAGGGTCCATTTCCCCATTTTCTCTTCACAGTGCCGCTGGCAGTTATATTATTCATATGTGGCATATTAGAATTAATGAGCCCCCTTCCCCTGTGCTTAGAGATGAGCCCCCGGCGCTGAGTGCACGAAAAAAGGTTTCGATCAAATGCTTAGAACTGAGTTCACCAAAAAAATTCCTCAAAACTTCAACGCATCACGTTCAAAGCAAGGCCAAGCTTACTGTTAGTCACAATAGAAAATTTATGCAGAAAAAATAGTGCGAACTTAGATTTTTTTAAGAGCTGAGCAACTGCGGTTAAGATAGAAAAGTGCCGGTAGTTTCCGATTTTACCTTTTTTCGAAAATAATGTAGCAGCGAGGAAGGAGTATTTGTGTGACCCTCCCTAGAAATTCAGTATGCAAATCATATCTGAGGCCGTATTTCTCTGGAAGATATCCAGGGAGACTTGTTCAGACAAAAAACAAGATGAATCAAGTTTGCACTGTTGGGTATCGGCCGTCGAGCCTCCTCTGAGGTCTAGGCCGCAAACTCCGATCTCTTGCGATTGCACACCACGGGAAGCCATTCTCACGGCTGCCAAGTGGTCATGTGAAATACGACACAACACAGAACAGCACTTTCGCTCGGCACCAGATGTTTATTGGGTATTCCTAAAAACCGCTGGCGATGATCTCGATGAAGACTCTACCAGTCTGGATGGGGTCTGGTGGCTGACGGGGCAAGATAGTGACAACAAAAATTGCCGACGATTACGTTACTTCCTAAGCGAAATTTGAGCTCAGCTTATCAGCTGTTTCACCTTTTCTATAGATTGAGGAAAAGATTTCGAGCAAGACATGTATGTACAATTACAGACAACTTTTTTATTTTTCCAAATATTCCTTCAAGAAACACTTCACTAACAGTTCTTGACTGTCATGAAGGAAGCTTTGTAGTCGGAGAAATGAAGAGCAATTAAGTTATCGGGAGGTTGCGGGAGGCAGCGCGTGGGCCCAACGTTGCTCAGCGAAGAGATAGCAGCGACGACTGAAATGCCGCTGACGATCGGAGAGCACGTGCGGTCGCCGCCATGGAGGAAAAGGGAGGGTGGGGGGTGGGAAGGAGAGCGCGCTGCCCCGGCTGCGGGGCTGGTTACGAGGGACAACGCCGATGGGGACGACGACGCGAAACGCAGGAACGGGCGCCATAGAGCTGCGCTCTAAAAAGTAGAGCGGGAAGGTGCTTACTTTGCGTCCTCTCGTTGTCGTGGACTCGCGGCTCGCAGTCGTTTCCCCTCGGCTGTAGCCGGTTCCCGCCGATCTCGGCCTATCTTGCTTGTTAACCTTTTTAGGCCAATGAGCGTCGCTTCTGCGACGCCTAGAGTAGAGCACGGCCGGACTCGAGGGCTTCGAAGGAGAGCGCGCGCTCTCTCCCTCGAGACCGGCCTAGGATCCTCGATGCTCACGCCCTTCTCCGAGGGCGCGCTACTGAGGGGCTTTAGAGCGCGCTAGGGAGCCTACATGTTGCGTCGCAGAACATGTAGGCTCCCTAGGGCGCCTTTCTCTAGCGGTGCGCTCCTGCGCCCGGCGAGGGAAGAGGGAAACGCGGCGCTCTCGAGCAGCCCTTTTGGGTTACTTGTCCTCGGAGGAGTACTTTTGTCCGCTTCGTCCTCCGCGGCGCGCTGCGCTTTGAAGGGAGGAGCGATTCCCGCGATCGCTACAGCATCCACAATTTCTACAAGACAAGCTAATGAACGCAGGTAACGTTTAAGTGTTTGTATACGGTGAAAGAGCATTTTTGGGCGCTCTTACAAGGGAGGATATATTTGCAGGTCCTGAGCACGCAATCATGTGACATGAAAGTGACGAAGGGTCTACGTAGAACGAGAGGAAGAAGATGGCTTTACACGGTATGAAAGAGAAATGAACAAGGGTAGGGGCGAAGCCTCAGTTTGCAGGTCGAGCCAACGTTTCGACAAGTGGACTTGTCTTCGTCTGGGCATAGCAATCATCACTGGCAGGGGTTTAAATACGCTTTTGCTTCCGAAGAAGAAAAGCTGGGAGAGGGAGAGTGGGTGAGAAGAAAATAGGTCAAGGAGTGTGGAGGGGGAGGATGGGTGAGAAGAAAGTAGGTCAAAGAGTGAAAAAATATATAAAAAATGATTATCCATTATGTATTTCTCTGCCTGAAACCGGTGATCCTGTGACATGAAAAATAAATAAAAGCAACAGTACCAGGGAGAACTACAATGCGGGTAGATGATTAGTCACCACCTAAAGCAGGTTCAGTGCAGACACACACAAAACTGTGCGCCCCGCCGGGGTGGCGCCGTGGTTACGGCGCTCGACTATTGTTCCCAAGGGTGCGGGATCGAATCCCGGCCTCGGCGGCCGCTTTTTGATGGAAGCGGAAAGCAAGGTGCCCGTGTGCTGTGCGTTGTCAGTGCACGTTAAAGAACCCCAGGTGGTCTAAATTTCCGGAGTCCTCCACTACGGCGTCTCTGATAGCCTGCGTTGCTTTAGGGCGTTAAACCCCCCAAACCGAACCAAACTGTGTGGGCTCGACCTGCGAACTGAGGCTAGGCCCCCTCTACCCTTTTTCACTGACCCCTCCGGGGTGACGCAGTGGTTACAACGCTCGACAACTCTTCCCAAGAATACGGGGTCGAATCCCGGCCTCAGCAGCCGCTTTTGATGCAGAAAAACCAAAAGCGCCTGTGTGCTGTGTGATGTCAGTGCACGCTAAAGAACCCGAGGTGGTCTAAATTTCCAGAGTCTTACACTACGGCGTCTCTGATAGCCTGAGTCGCTTTGGGGCGTTAAACCCCCCAAACCAAACCAAACTTTGTGGGCTCGACCTGCGAACTGAGGCTTGCCCCCTCTACCCTTTTTCACTGACCCCTCCGGGGTGGCGCAGTGGTTACAACGCTCGACTATTCTTCCCAAGGATACGGGGTCAAATCCCGGCCTCAGCAGCCGCTTTTGATGCAGAAAAAAACAAAAAGCGCCCGTGTGCTGTGCGATGTCACTGCACGCTGAAGAACCCCAGGTGGTCTAAATTTCCGGAGTCCTCCACTACGGCGTCTCTGATAGCCTGAGTCGCTTTGGGGCGTTAAACCCCCCAAACCAAACCAAACTGTGTGGGCTCGACCTACGAACTGAGGCCCCCTCTAACCTTTTTCACTGACCCCTCCGGGGTGGTGCAGTGGTTACAACGCTCGACTACTCTTCCCAAGGATACGGGGTCGAATCCCGGCCTCAGCAGCCGCTTTTGATGCAGAAAAAAACAAAAAGCGCCCGTGTGCTGTGCGATGTCAGTGCACGCTGAAGAACCCCAGGTGGTCTAAATTTCCGGAGTCCTCCACTACGGCATCTCTGATAGCCTGAGTCGCTTTGGGGCGTTAAACCCCCCAAACCAAACCAAACTTTGTGGGCTCGACCTGCGAACTGAGGCTTGCCCCCTCTACCCTTTTTGACTGACCCCTCCGGGGTGGCGCAGTGGTTACAACGCTCGACTATTCTTCCCAAGGATGCGGGGTCAAATCCCGGCCTCAGCAGCCGCTTTTGATGCAGAAAAAACCAAAAAGCGCCCGTGTGCTGTGCGATGTCAGTGCGCGCTAAAGAACCCCTGGTGGTTGAAACTTCCGGAGTTCTACACTACGGCGTCTCTCATAGCCTGAGTCGCTTTGGGACGTTAAGCGCCACGAACCAACCATCTCTTTTCCAGTGCTCTTTCATAACGAAGGGTCTACGTCACTCCTACGTGTCCTGTCGATGTTGTTTTTTTTTTTTTTTTTTTTTTTTTTCATTTTGCTGGAGGGAGTGAGCGGTTGGCTTCAAGATGTCTCTCAAGTCCAATGCGCGGGAAGAAGCAGGGCCGGTCTCGAGGGAGAGCGCGCTTCTCTTCTCGCGCTCTCCCTCGAGACCGGCGTGGAAGAAGAAAGGAGGCGCTGGGCTGCCGGAGCGGTCCGTCGAGCTGGAGGAGGGGAAGCGTCCCTTCCGGCGAGCAAAGCACACGGACGCACGCACGCGTCTTTTTTCCCCCTAGCAGTGCGGAAAGGATGACAAAAGGAGCGAGCAGACTAGCCAGAGTACATAGCGCGGTTTCAAACCAGTAGCCCTGTATACATGGACTCGACAGCACCGGTATAGCACCGGGTCGAGTAAGCGAGGTCACCATCAGGGGGTTTACATGAGACCGACAAAGTCGGGTCGGGGAGGCCTGTCGGGCTAAAAACCGGCTATCGGGCTCATGTATACGCTAGGGGGTCGAGCTAAAGGACCGTCGGGTCGGGTCCCGCCAGCCCGACTGCAGGGGGTGGGTTGGCTCCATCCTACCCGATGGGCGAGGGGCAGGCACCTCCTCTCTTGCCTCCTTGCTGGTCGGGGACGGGACCGTGAGCTGTTCGTCTGAACATTCCTCCTTTTCCTCCTCTCCTGCCTGCGCCTGGTTCTCTTGCTCGACGCACGGTGTAGCAGCGATCTTTGCCCGACAGAAACGAGCTCATGTAAACCCGGACGGGTCGGGCTGGCTCAGCTCGACAACCGGCTCCCCCCTACCCGACCCGCTTGCGTCGGGCTCATGTATACAAGGCTCATTACTCGACTCTATTTGTGTCTACATGAACTCGCTTTCCAGCGAGTAAGTATCGCAGCGACGCGTAGCGCCGAGATTTGAAGTTACTGTGCAAGTTTCTTACTCGTATTTGATTCCGCTGCCTTTTACTATTGAGAGCTTCGATTATTATTTTTTATCGTTGATGAGGGCTAAAAAGCATTCAACTTCGCTCACGCTCCTCGCCGCTCCAGTTGCTTTTTAATCCCAGAGTTCGCCATAACTCGACTTCCTGACTCGTCAGCGTCTACATGCTTTTAGACAAGCGGGTCAAGCGAGTTAACGCGACCCGCTCCGCGGCTATTTTACTCGACCCGCCCGACAACTGGTTTTTTTACTCGACAGGCTTACGACCACGGCCGGTCTCGAGGGAGAGCGCGCTTCTATTCTCCTTTCAGACGGTTTCCAGCTACCGCCGCGCCTCGGTTGGGTCGCCCCACTGCTGCGCCTTTGCTACCGCCGTTCACGCGCAAAGGAAACGCGCTCTTCGCTTTGTCCGCGTCAGTTACGACCGGCAGATACTGACATTTCACCCCTTGTGGTTTATACAAAGACGCCTCAATCATCGTCTAGGATTTATCGTGTACGAGGAATAAAATAGAGTCAGCAATCCGCTCAAGCGTGCGCACGCCTTCGTCAGTGCGGCTGAGCATGGTCGAATGAAGCTTCGGGTACACTTCAACATTTTTTGCCTCTAAAGATTGTACAAAAATAAATTTACCAGGCTATGCAGTGCGCTTTTGAAAGATGTAAGAGGTGTAGCGCGACCTGATGTGAGTGCATGACAAAAAGAAAAAAGAAAATTCTGTCAGAAGCTGCCGTTTTCGTTTAGAGCAAAAGAGGCACCGGCGAAAATTCATGGCGCGTCTCAGATTCAGAGTAAGGAACAAAATTTAACGCATATAGTTAAAATTTCAGTTGTATAGTGGAGTCAGTCGGTTGAAAGACAGAAGATGTATATGTAGACTCGCGACTGACGCACATGTATGACATATGTAGTCGGCTTGATACATAGATAAACAACTACTTTTAATCAAGAAAATGGGCATGAACAGTTATGCATAATTGAAAAGAGTGGCAAACAAAAAAAAACTGTCCTTCAAAGTTACACATTGTACTACATATTCATCAATTCATCAAACGCGTAACCTGCGGCTAGAAAATTCATCTCAATATCTTCCTGGAAGGTTTGTGCCTGAGCTGGCCTGTAGTTCCTGTCTATCACTGTCTTGGCATAATTGACAAGAAGGATTCTGAAAAATATTTCAAATATCAAAGAAGCGAACCTTATAGCCCATGGCTGTTGTCAATCCCTTCCGGGCAACTCAGCAATGGCGAATCCTGAATTGTGCTGGTTGAATCAGGATTTGAAGTTCGAGAACATTTGTGTGTGATAGATGCACGAGAGCTTTGTTTCTTGTTTTTTTTTTTTTTTTTGTTTTGTTTTTTTAGAAACCTTGAACGATAGGGCAACGACCTTTGGTTCGGATAATGCAGTCCACTAGAACTCTTGTCCTCGTGGAACAGTGTACATGGGCTGCTTCTTCGCTAGTTTCATGAAGACTAGCGCAAGCGTCACACCCGAAGTCAGTAATTAACTTACCAATGTATCCAACGACGTAAGCTAAACCGGAATATGTGACAGTGGGTAATGGGATGACATGAGATGACATGAGATGGCACCACAATTCCTTCATTCTCGGTTACTGATTGCGGCAGAGCAGAATGATTTCTGCGGATTCGACGAAAATTGCTTGATTTGCTCCAAGGTGAAACGTCCGTCTTGACAACGTGGTCAAGTGCCGCTGTTACGGTCCTTGCGTCTAGCATGTTCTCTCCGCACAATAGCCTTACTTTCCCAAAGAGAGCCTCAATGGGGTCGCTATTGAGTTTCCTGGTGAGGACGGAGCCAACACCTTTTCGCAGGAGGTATTTTTACCACTTGTACAGTATACTTCGTGATGAAATATTTCTTCAGTGAAAGTTTCCTTCTTTAACGCTTAAGAAGTTTCTTGCATGCTTTCGATATAGCAAGTGAACTCGTTTGTCAGCCACTGCAATCGAGTATCACCAGCTGCGTAATTTAATGGCCTCTTTTTACCGCTTCCAGCACAAGTGGTGTCATGAATATCAAACCATTTTTTATTGTTTTCATAATAAGCATAATATCATGTAAAAATTTCATTAAAACAAGTTTATTTGCAAAATTAAAATAACGTTTATAATTTAACGCATTTGCTAATATATAAATTATAATAATATTGAAAACTTAACCTTATAGCATTTACTTTGACTGTTATACTAATACTTTATAACACGCAAGCATTTTGCAACTTTTAAGGAAATTATTTTCATCTTCGGTGCTACATGGATGGTTTCGCATCTAGCGCTGAAAGGCTGCTGCAGACGAGTTGCTGTCATGTTAACCTCGAAGAAGCTTCGATGTGATCACTGCTCATTCATTATTTTATTCGCATTCTTGTACAGGCTTGGGAAAAATTCTGATTAAAATGGACAAAAGTAGCTACCATGCCGCAATGTATGTCATAGTCTTGTTGAACGTTTGCGACAACTTTACAAAGTACATGAAGCTTTTCCCTCCAAGAGACACTTCAGCAAAAAGTCTAATCAGGTCTTGTGAAGACTTGACCTAGAGTTATGGTCTGCCCGAAAGGATAATAACTGCTTCACATCAAAAGCGTTTGAAGAATTCTGCCATGCCAGAGGAATTCAGCTCGTTCTGAATTCAACAAGACATCCTCGCGCAAACGGTCAAGTTGAGAGGGTAAACCGGACCCTTGTTCCAACCATCTTGACGACCACGAATGGAAATGACCAGCGAGGATGGGACATTAAGTTGCAAATTGTCGAGGCTTTCCTCAACATGACCTACAAGAGTACCGGGAAGACTACGTTTGAGGTGCTGCATGGCTACATTCTACGACGGAGCGTTGCGCGAGACCGCGGAGACAAGATAATGTCGTCAGGACGGATCCACAACAGCTTCAGGTTGAAGTGCGGTCAGGAATTCTGGACTCTCAGGCAACGTACAAGAAATGTTTCGACATGCGTCACTGCAGTGGCTACATACTGAAGGTTGGTGACATAGTCGTCATGCGATGTGCTCCCGAGCACAAAGACGCAGCGTTGCTAAAAGGGGCCGTTAGTCGTCACCGAGGTGAAGCCAAACGACACATATGGAGTTGCAGCATTGAAGGGGACACGAAACAGGCACTACGCCACAACGGCCCACATCAGTTCGCTAAAAACTTGGTCTACCTCGTACGAAGACGCTGAAGACTTCGGAGAGCCTTCGGACAAAAGCGAGGGTGCTTCCAAGGCCAGAATGGCCGAATGTTAGCGAGCCGCGCCAACGAGCAAAAAGCGCGAGCGGCGGGGAAAGAAGTCGTCTCTCCCTCGAGACCGGCCGTGTCTGGGCACCTTTGCGAAGAAGGGGAGACTGTTTTTGCAGATCGTCGATGCGCAATCACGTGACATATGGGTGACGTAGCCTAGACGTCACGAACGCGTATCTCGCGGAGTCTTTTTTTTTTTTTTTTTTTCCTTGTAAGAGGAAGCGCTCGCGGCAGTTTGTTTTGTCCGTTTTGCCAAAGCCGTTTTGTCCACGCCATGGCTCCTCCTCCAACACAGTCTTCTCCCCTCCCCTATGGCTCCAAGCAGTGCTGACATGACTATGGGCAGCAGAAAAACAGAATTATGTACATACAACAAATATATATATATATGTTGTATGTACATAATTGAGGCGTAACTTTTAAGGTGCAAAAGCGGCTGATTGAGCCAAGTAAACGGCACAGCAAATCTTCAGCACTCCGTCCGCTGCCGCTCAAGCCGCTCAAGCCAAACCAGCCCATACCTCACAGCTAGGGAAAAAGAAGAAAGGAACCAAGCGTGCATACTGCTTTACAGAGGGCAGCTCCAAGCCGTCACTCGTTTGAAACCACGCTGTCTACGTTGGCTAGCCTGCCCGCCCCTAAGGTCCCTTTATTGAGGGGTTTTACCCGCCCCTCCTTTCAACCTCTCCCCACTAATAGGAAAAAAAATACAGAAGAAAGCGTGCGTGCTGTTAAGTGCGGACGGCTAGATGTTCCCCCCTCCGCCAGCTCGAAGCCGCGCTCCGACGGCCTAGCGCTTTTCTCACTGCCCCAGTAGAATAAATAATAATAAAAAAAAACGTCGACAGGGCACGCAGAAGTGACGTAGCGCTACGTCACTTTTGTGTCACGTGATTGCACGTTCACGATCTGCAAAAATATCCTCCCGCGAAGAAGAGGCAGCAACTGCGGGGAGGAAGACGACCCAGGGAGAAGAAAGATGAACTCCGAAGTGTACGGACGCATGTAACTTCAACTATTAGTTCAATTATTAATAAACAGTTTGCAAAAGCAGCAAAAAGGGCATCCTGAATTTAATTCGCGCACCATCAAGTAATCAAAATAGTCTACATTATTATATTCAACAATAACGGCGAGAGGACTGAGCCTTGTGGTACACCTCTAGACTGGGGGTAAGTGTCAGAAAATAACTTGCCCTTTGTGCAAAAAAAAAAAAAAAATCTATCTCTTAATAATTCCCTTATCCAAGCAAAGATGTACAAATGAGGTTGTAGACCAGCAGTTTATGAAGAAAAATGCTTGTTCCGCTGTCGTACGCCTTGGTAATATCCAAAGTAACTAGAGCTGAAACCTCATTTTGTCGCATGGCAGCCCTAATACGTCTCCAAGTCTACATGCGCGCTCCAAATCGAGCACCCCCGTCGGAACCCAATCTGAGCCTCGCTAAAACCATGAAAGTTCAGAACATGATCCGTGAGACGGCTGTAGACTACCCGTTCTATAAGCCTAACTAAATTTCAAGTAATCGCAATCGGCGATAACTGTCGAGATTAAAACCCTGAACCGCTGATGCCGTTCACAGTACGTGCACACCTCGTTCGCCTCTTCATCCACTGCACGTCTATCTAGCGAGCGCACGTGCCGCGGCTTATATTCTGAGCTGTGCGGTAGGCAGCAGTTACAACGCCTTAGCTTAGCTAGGCCAGGATCATCACGATCACGATGATCACACGTGATGATCACGACGATGAGCATAGCGAAGCGTGACGTCACGCGCGGGCACCGTGACTGGCGCAACTCAGTAAAGCTGTAACCGCATGAGGCGTAAGCCCCTAGCGATCCGTCGCGCGACGCTGCCGCCAACGCCTGTCTTTGTCGCTGGCTGGTGCATACTGCGCGGAGCGACGGGGCTCAGCGACAGAGAGGCGCGTTTTCAGCGTTGCTCTGTTACCGCCGCCTCGTCATTCGGTTAAGGGGAGTGCAATCACGTCATATCCCATATATAACACTAAACAGCATGAAGTACGATAAAACAGTGATGACATTTCTTGTAACGCATCGCATTTTAAAGGGTCACAGCGCAGCGGTGCGCTACTACACTAAAATGCCGACTTGCATTGAAGGCAGTGACTTTCTCCTGCTCTTTCGAAAATTAACAATATCTTGCCACACTAGCCTTTTTTTTTACTACCTTTCCAAGCTTATACTGAATTGTCTCGATGCACTCATATATACACAGATCAGAAGTGAGCGCCTGCAGGCACCAGGTACTTCGCCCAAATCGGACTATGGAAAACAAACTTCACACGCAACAGAAAAAAAAAAAAAAAAAAAAAAAAAAAAAGAAAGAAAAAAAAACCAAAACGCAAGTTGAGCACCCAAAAGCCTTCTGCGATTGGCTGCCTCGCGAGCCACTTCCGGGCGACACGCGAAGTTTTCTATAAAACCCAGAAACTGAGCGACAGCGACGAGCGGCAATGATTTGGCGGCCCTCAGACCGTCGCGCGACGGCGTCGCGCGGCATGCGCCGCGAATTATCGCCGGTTAGCGCTTAACTGGTTACCATGGTTACGGCGTATGCGCAGAAGTGACTAGCACGTACCGTCTGAAATGCGCCACTGACTAACCGTAGCTTTCGCTACAAACATAAATCAAAACTTCTGGATGACCGTGAGCGTTTTGCGAGGCGCGTGAGAAATGAGAAATGCCATTATTTTCAGAGCCGGTGCTGCGAGTCCACTTTTAGAGCCGTGAAAAACCTTTATGTTGATATCACCGGTGCATTAGTTGCAAACCTCTGGATACTTCATTACAAAGTATGAAATATGTTCAGTACTGATTAGATCTGTTAGAAATTTCTTGCAAAAAGATGTTGTTTTGCTCAACGAGGCGGTCCCAGTACAGCATTTTCACGGACCGGGCGCCCGTTGTATGGCGCCACCGTCGCCTCGGTGGAACAGCGCCGCCCACGGCGGAGTGCCGAAACAGCGGAATGCCGAGGCAGCTGAGCGGCGCAGTCGTTTCCGTTCTGCGAGGCATTTTTGAGCCTGTTCCTACCCGTCGTTTTGCGGTGTGGCTATGAGAGCTTTGAGCTGCGTTGAATAATCGCAAGGAGTATTTTTTGATCGGGAAATCTTGAAAAAGAAAAGGGCCGTTATCGGCAGGGCGTGCGTTTCTTTTTTTTTTTTTTTTTTTTGAAACCGCCCGGCGCATGGTATTTCTATCATATACTCGAAAATGCCGCGCGCGTGATTTCACCATGCGCTAGGAACACCTTCGTTAGGCACTTGTTAAGGTGACTTCGAAGACGGGAATTGCGCCTGCACTGCGCGTCCATCTTATATTAGGTCTAGTCGAAACCCGCCTGAAGATCAAATACCGCCGAGCCGTAGCCGTGGCGCCGTAGTAGCGGTAGTGGTCAGCGTTCATGTAAAATGAAAAAGATGCTGCACCTGTCTTTTTTGGTAATAGCTAGGCTCAAACGATTCAGAGTAGAATAATAGCAAATGACATTCCAGTTTCAACCTTGCAACGAGAGCTGTAAAAGGAGAAAAATAAACAAACAAGACAAAAGTAGGATCCTATTTATGGTTGGAATAGCAAACACACATATACTTCCAGGACTTCCTGCACAATTACGCTACAATAGCTCACTGAACCCGGCCTTGAGACTATCAAACTTAATCATAATAGAAGCCAAATGAGTAATACCACCTCAGCATCATTTTTACATATGCGACAATGCTCTTGTTGAACACGTCGGAGCTGCTACATATAATTGACTTAGAAAATATACTATACATGCCTTTCTCCCGACATGCTGCGAAGGTTCTGAAAAGAAAAAAAAATTAAATTTCCTGCTAGCGTTCTCTCTGCGCAGCAAGTTCAATGCGATTGACCGCACCTGCCTTGAACATCTGAAGGCAATAGTCCAATACCGTCAAACTGTTAAATACAATCGAAAAAAAAAAACACAGTGTGCTGTGTTGTAAGATAAGCCACCGACAACTAAGAGAGCGTTCTATTGTTAAATGAATCCCTCTGATGGCTCGTTCGCTAAGGCGGTCTACTTTCTCAGCGTACCACGAACTTGCGGGGCCAACACCTAGCTGACCTCGATACCTGATGAGTGTGAGGGGACACGACCATGTATGCAGTTTTCTATTTGCACGTAAGGAATCCGGATAACTGAAAGCCATTCCTTTTACAACTTTGCCACTGCAGCTTACCGGACTCTGCTAAATCTGTTTACATTGGCCATAGAAGCAATTTCTGAGAGAGGTAAAACGGTCTTGTCATACTACGCCACAATCAGGAAATCTCACGTTCACTAAAACGCCGATGGGAAACACATGTATTTAGGCGGGCCAGGAAATGGACGCTGCTGAGGAAATACGTAAAGCCGTGTCAGGTGCAACGTGAATGCGAAAAAAAAAAAAAAACTGCTACACGGCCTTCGAAATTAAAAAAAAAAAAATGCTACGTTTATGTTCGTTTCCACACATTAAATTGTATTTTTTTTCTTGTTCGACTTTTATATGAAGCCGATAGCAGATTTTGTGACCATGCGGTATTGATTGAGCTGAGAAATGAGTGATTTTATTAGGCAAAATGGACATGCCACAAACAAATGTTAACAAATTCTAAGAATATCAACGCAGAGCTCTCAGCGCATTTTCATTGGTTGAACGAAAAGAGGAAAAATGACAAGATCATGGTAATAGGAATTGTTCATGTCTCCTATCTGCTTTCTGTTAAGAGAACAAAAGTAAATTATCTGTGACTATGTCAGCGAAAGTATCTGCACAAACATTGTCTCTGCCCATCACTGAAGATCGTAACGCAGCCCGAACGACGATGGTGGAGCGGCCTTTTCTTTTTCCGTGCTGGGGTTTTCTTGTACACAGGCGGGGAAATGCTAGCGTTGTAACTTACGTTGTTGGGTTACTTCGATTTCCAATTGTCAATAAAGTGACTACAGATGAAGGAGTGCGGCTTCGACTCCAAACTCTCGTGCCGTCACTCCTGGGGAACAGAAGGCACAGAGCATCCGGTAGCAAGCGGAATTTTAAAAATTCGGCCCTTTCCATGACCACACAGTAACCAAATACGTAGATTCGTGCCTGTGCCTTTCAAAGAACCGAGGCTAGGTCACCCGCCACTCATGCTGCTGTGTAAACCCGTAGAAATGAATCGACCTAAAAACGTCCGACGAGTTTGCGTAGCTGCCAGTGGAGCCAACAACGCACCACGTTTCGCCAGCCTTGTTTGGCCAGACTTCATTTCACTGGACATATTCACACAACTAGCCCAACTTTCTGTTCTCTTGAGGATAGTATATTCACGCACAACGTCATCTAAACCTTATGATTTCCAATTTCCACACAAACCAACGACAAACAGTATGCTCCAATGCGCTGGCAATGCTCCGGCCGGGGCCGGCGCATTCCGGCGTTTGAGCGATGCGCCGAGAGGCGGCGCCACCCGTACAGCTGCCCGGTCCCGTTTTGTATAGGTTCATTTCACATGACGTCATCGCACCACATGACGTCATGGCACGAGCGCCATCCGCCATTTTTTTGATCACGTGCGCGACGCTGCCCGGTCGTCGCATACCAAAGTTGACGTGTGGTGGAGTCACACGACGGACAAAATCGTGAAGCACTATCGCGATCTGGCATTGCGTGACTATAGTGAGCTAGAATATTCTATCATACTGTAGACGGGACTCTCAAGTCAGCGATTTCCACCGCTTTGCTTCCGTTCGCGAGCAGCGTTTTCGCAGTTCGGATTCATGCACGAACGACACTTTTCTTTTGCTTTTATTTTTTGTGGCGGAAAGCATTCCAGCCACATTCAGCGTAACATGTATTCTACTAAAACACCGGAGGAAAGCGGGCTTTGAGGGAATGACTAGTACGGCTGTAAAGCAGGCACGAACGGGCGTCGCACTGTTCTGTATCGCGATCATCTTAGCCCGACGCTTGTAGTGCGCGCAGCGGTATCTCTGGTCAGCGCCTGGTCTGGTACTCACAGTCACAGGGAAAAGCTAGCGAGAGCCAATTAGTAACGTGCAACGGCTTGAAAGTATTCCTCGCTTCATCTAGCTCTTCAGCGCGCTTGCAGTTACGCTGCAAGGAGCACAAGGGCAGCAGTCGGAAAGGTCCTCCTTCAAGGGTTGAAAGTAGCATGCTTATGAAGTTGTCATTGGGTCAGTGCGATCACTTGCACATACACAACCACGTTTATATCACATCGAGCGGAACAGTCAGCACGGCAATGCTTTAACAAAACGACGCAGCAGAAGCAACATTGCAAGACCCGCCACAGCAGGCGTCTACCCCAAAAAGTTGACAGCTGTGCTGTTCTCGGAGTTTTTACACCTGCAGGACCTATTTCCGCATCCGTATAGACAGCGCAAGTAACCATTATTGTAGCAAATTAGAGTTCATGGCACCTTGGATCTTCCGAACTACCCAAACGAAACCTCAGCAGACGACGACGATGACCAAAGCTATGACGAACCGGAAGCGGAAATGCTTCATTTTTCCCGTCGTCTCCTGCGCGGCAGCCGACAGTGAATACAACCTATATATTTATTATGTATCTAATATTATCATGTGTTCACAATAAACTTGATTGATTGAAAAAAAAAAGTTGAAACAGCAGCGAACAGTTTTATACTTTTTCGTTTAAGTTGGTTTTTAGGGAAAGGAAGGCGCAGCTCTGTCTGCTTTGTGAGGAACATATAAGATATAAGTCGCCGGTCTGAATCCTAGTCGCCAACTAGCCACCAACTTGACTAGCACATGCATGCCAAACGGGAAGCGAAATGGAGCTTGCATGAAGCGATGCATGCTGGGTAATCCGCCATTATGATGTCGCTGGCAGCATACGGCGGGCAACGCAGCCAGGCTGAATTGAGCAAGTGCCTTGTCTTTTTCAATGATCCACCGAGCAAACAAGCGACTGTTCGTGCGCTGCCATTATGTGCCTGCAATTGTCGGCAGATTCCTGAGGAATGTACACATCGACGCTCTGCCCGAAAAATCGGGCCCGCATGAAGAAATGCAAAATATTGCGATGCGGACCTGTTCAAGCTACGCGCAGACGACCAACGTTGCAGACGACTAACTGCACTTTGCGTCTGGACCTGTGGCCATCCGTCGACATCGCCGACATTGATGATTTCTAGTTCTAATGAGTAGTTTGATACTTTCCCGAATTGACGTCGATCTCGCGTACGTGTGTTGGCCCGTGCGAACCACTCGCGTCGGCGTCGCTAGATGAATGCTTTGCTTTCTCGCCCTCGTGCAGACGTAAGTTTGTTTGTTTGTTTTTGGAATCGTGAAGAGCCAGCAGTCGGCCTGTCCGATCGCGCCAGCATCGTCTGCGCGCACTACACGACCATGTAGACGAAGCTGTGTGGACGCGTGCCGGGCTGCGTCGTTGCTGCCAGCGACATCATCATGGCGGATTACCCAGCATGCATCGCTTCATATGCAAGCTCCCTACATGACACCACCCGGAACGCTGCACAAAGAACGGTTGTGGCACAATTTTGACATGAAATGCGCGCTTCCTCTGACACCGTTTTTCTTAATTTGGGCTATGGCGACGGCTTTTCGACCGAAACCGCACGTCGATGCGCGAGCCTATTCGGCACAACTTAACATGAATGTGTAACACAAGCGTGCACTGCGCACGCGCACATGTACAAGTGAAAGCGAAGCAAATACAAACGTATAATTTGTCGCCGGAAATAAGGGTACTATGAACCTGCCTCTGCTACAGCGTTTCCACAGGATCTGATGCGAAAGAGAAGCTACGGAGTTTGCAAAATAACAGACAGCGAAAAAGTATAATCGCACGGAAACAAACTATGCTGGCGACTGCGTACGTGCCTGCCGGTGACGCAAGCGACGAAAACAAAGCGCTCGCGAAAGAGCCCGCGAGCCGCGGCAACAGCGAGCGAAGAGCTCTTCCAAGTGCAGGGAAACGAAACATTTCGGAAGCGCCGATATGAAGAAGCGAAACGCAAGGTGTGGCGAAAATGGCCTTCCTAGGCCCTGCTAGCGCTGCTGGCACACTACGGCTATACTACGGCTAAAGTCAGTGACTTTAACTACGCCAACTACGGCTGCACTGCACAAAGCATGGAGGTGAGAAAAGTTTTCCTTCCTACATGGCGCAAAGGCGTTCCGCCAGACACAGTCGGTTTTTTTTTTTCTTTCTCCGTGACGTCGGGCAAGGTGTATCGAGCAGCCTCGCCCGAGGCACCTTTCTCGACGTCACGGCGGAATAAATAAAACGACAAAACGGCGTCTGGCGAAACGGCTGAAGCGACAAACAGCGCGTGGTTCGACGGCCCGCGAGGGGGAACGCGGAGGGAAGCGGTCGGGCTGGAATCTCTCTTCCTTCGCCTCCACCATCCAACGCCGCTGACGGCGAATCTCCACCCGCCCGAGCCGTCATTGGTCCACATCTCACTTGCACGTGACTTGTGACGCGCCGCCGCAAGCATCCCGTGACCCTGCCGAACACAACAACGCGTCTGCTATTCTTCGCCATCACGCAGATGTTTGTGGCCGCGCTGAGAAAATGGACGTTAGTTGACGTGAGCGGTTTAAACGCGCTGTACTGCTGGATAGTTTCTGCGAGACCGATGCGTCGCGTGTGGCACAGCTTTTGCTGACCATTTTGTTTCGGACAGCGTCTCCTTTCCGTGTGGCGGCGTCCCTGAAGTCAAGTTGCCCTCGGGACTGGCCGCCATCGCCTCGTTGTATGTTCCTGTTCTGTGTGCCCCTGTCAAGGTGGGTCACTCCTAGATTTCGTTCGTCATTCATTAGGGTGGCACATCGGCACCGCGCTAGGATACTGAATTAGGTGACTGCATCGCCGTTTGTGTGCGCAATAACTCGGCCGCCATCTTGTTCGAACGGGCTCATCATGGCTGCCAGAGTAGGGCAAGCCGCCTGTACGGTCGCACTGGGACCTTCGCCACGTCGTCGTGAACGGCCGGCGGCAGTCAGCGCACCAGCGGTCGGCGGCACCCAGGCTGCCCCGCAAAAGAAAGCCCCTCGCAAGAAGACGTTAAAGGCAGCGTCCCCGCCGGCTACCAAGAACACTGGTTGCGTTGCGCACAGCAAGAGCGCTTCTTCATCGCCTCCTTTGGGACGTCCTGCCGGAAGCGGCAACTACGCTGGGCCAAAGTTCAGCGAGCCCCCTTCACCGGGCGCTTTGCCCCAACCACCAGTCCAGTGGATGTCTTGCGGCGCCCTGCAAGCCGCTCCGTCCGAGGTCTGCGTCGAAATTGCCAATCAACTCAAGCTGCTACTCAAAGTGAACGCTTGAGATGGAAGACTCAGCTGACCGCGGCGGAGGAGACTCTTTTCGTGGAGTGCTGATAGACTGTTGTCACTGAACCGAGCCTTGGCGCTGCCACCGTTGTTTTTTTTTTTTTTTTTTTGTGTGTGTGTGGGTGGTTCTCGAGTACCTGGCGCAGATATTTCTGCGCAAACTCGTCGGTGGACCTTGCTGGCAGGTCGTATTACTAAGTATGGATCTAGTCAAGAACATAGTAGATTTTACAGAATGATCATTCTTGCGTCCGACGAAGTTATTTTTATGCATGCTCGCCGGTCATGTGCATCTTGCGGGAGATGTGATATTTTTTTTGCCCCTGGTCACTGGGGAAAGCAGTTCGACTGCCAGACTGCACGGGTAGATGTACGTACAATTTGTAAAATTTGGCTGACTGATCATTTGACGATCACAACATTCCGCGTCATTATGCATGCTTGTGCTAAAATTCGCATCATTTTGTGCCAGTTACGTGAACAATGACCAGGAGTGCGTCTGCTCGGTTACGCATTGGCAGTTTTGTAATTCCTCGACGCCCGGCAGTCGGTGGACACATTCCATGGTTCATCCATATGGTGTTGACGGAGTTGTACTTTGTGGACATACGCTGTGGCGAAGGAGCTCATTGTTTCAATGCATTTATGCTGGCACGCGTGCAGGTCGCAACGTCGACGCTTGCAATTTGTGTCGCTGCGGACTTGGGAGTGAATCGGCTGCTTAAGCATTCTGCCAGACCAGTGTCGAGTACTGACCTGTCATGAGTGCATCATTACGCGAGGAATGAACTTTGCCCCACCCTTTAGCGCAGTAGGTGGGTGCAGTATCATAGGGGCACACAGGTGACAACGCTAGTTTCGAGACTCGTTCCGTGGTATAATACGTTGCCTGCCAGCAACATCCACCGGCTGCAAGCTTTGTGAATGCTCATGTAGACCCCCCATTTTTTTTTTTTTTTTAATGGTGCCTCTTTTTCCTATCTTGAACTTTCCCAGTCTTCGTCCTCGCTGTGTTTTTCACAACAAACAAAAACAAAATGGGTTAAAAAATATTTTTTTTTTTAAAGCACCTTCTCTACTAAAATTTGGCTCATCTCATGGTCAAAATTGTTCTACTCTCTCTCTTTCATGGTCCCAACATCCTTTCCCCCTTTTCCCGGGCCCCTTCGGGGGCCCACCAATGGTGCCTGGCAGACACGCATGCGTGCGATGCAACCCCGAACCCTCTCATGCACATCTTTGTGCACCAGGCCGCAAGAGTGCTTTCGAGCACAGGTCGAAGCAAGCCGTCCGTCAAGCCGCCGCGGTCAAGGTAAGTTTTCTAGAAGTGCCTCCGTGTTTCACTCTGCCTTTTATTTCAGATCGGTCCCGTCTGGCGACCTCGTTTATTCAACTGCGTGGCGGGTTCCTGTTAGTGACTGGCCCTTTTAACAGAATAAACGCCTGCTTTGTACATGAATGCTTGGTTGGTTGATGACTATGGCAGCGATCCTTGCCTGCGAGCGGGCAAGTGCTTCCATTTTTCCAGCATTTCCATTTTGTGCCGAGGCGCGTGACGACACTGCAATGCTAACGCACACGAATGCATGGATATGGAGAAACGTCGTGGTCTTACGCCCGACACCGCGGCTTTTAGTGACTGCTGTGAACAATTAATTGCTGGTAATGTGATGCAAGGTTATCGCAAGGCCGCAAACAACCGACGGCCCACAGAAACGCGCAGCGTAGCAAAAAAAGAAAAAAAAAAAAGCAGTGGCTTAGCTCAGCTATGCCAGGATATGCGTAGCGAGATGTACTACGTTTCTCTGGCTGAGCTTGTTGTGGTCATGTATGTTTTGCAGTGAGAGAGAGATCCTCTTCTGTTGGTTCCCATTGACTGCTCAATCATAGGCCCCATTTCGGCGGTTATGCTCCGTCTATTACGCTCGGCAGTCTGACATCGTCGTTTGGCAAGCCGTTCCTCTCGATTCGCGCTTGTAACAATCTCTTTCTCTATGCTTGTAAAGCAAGCTGCCATGCACGTGACGTCATCCGCTAGGGGCGCTAGCGGCCAGCGCAGAATTCGCCATACGCGTGGTCCGCAGTATTCAACTCGTTCTGATTTGTGGGGTAGCCCTTTCGCACCTTTACAGAATTTCTGCGTGCGCCAGCGAAAACCATGCGAGCGAGTGGATGCACCCGTGGACTTTGTGGAACAAGAAAAACGACTGTCTGGACAAAATGTTTGACTTGGTGAAAACACCGGCTCGTACGACCGCGGTAACTTCGTCGGGGTGTGTCGTGTACTACAAGACTACTGCTTCGCGTTGAATTCCCTGACATCGGTGCTTGCCATGTGAAGTGCGGTCAAGTTTTGCGACAGGTGAAGAAATTAAAACTTACTAAGCCATGAAATTTTTGGCAAGAAAGCGAGGCCAAGAGTCACACGTGCGTGAGGGTGTCGATGACCGGCGTGCCGTTTTTAGAGGTGAGCACATTGCGACGTATCTGTTCGCTTAGCTAACGCTGTCACCTCCTCCGACTTGCAAGTGACATGTTACAACTGTATCAAACGTTATCGCTGCACATCGCATTGTTGCGAACCTAGCTGCCATGGGTTATGTGCATCTCAAGCAGAGCTACGTAGCCGATACTAAATTTGTAAAACATGCTCTCTGGGTGTGCCGTTTATCCTGCGAGTGCGTGACAGTACTTTTTTTCTCGACCTTCTGTCACCCAAATTAAGCAACTCCATTGATTCGCTTTACGGCTGGAACAGCGCCTGTGGAAGCTTCGGCAGTTTGCAGACTACCGCCACTAGAAGTGTACGTTTCGCCACCATGCCAGCTTTGGAATTGGGGAATTTAATGCGTTCGCTGTCTTTTCAAGATGTGTTCTGCCTCAGTGGCAGCTAACAACGGGTTTAACGAGCTGCAAGTCGTTTTTCGCGAAATGGGTAACCGGCCACTTTTGCTGTCGAGTTGTTGCACGGGTGATGCCTAGTTGCACCACCGAGCAGGTAGTGTTATGTCCCGGAGCATCAAAATATCGCTGCAGACTCCATGCGCATAAAGGGCGCCTCAACAAAGAAAAGTGGATGTGGACGTATTTACCAGCTTGTGAGTGAGAAGACTTTATTTACACCGACATGGACCTCGGGGCAGGGGCTCAGCCGAGGGGAGGGTCTCCTTGTCGGCTTTCCTGCTCCGTGGCCGCAGAGAAGGTCTTGGAGTAAGCCTCCTCCGCCAGGCGTAGGACGATCTTTTGTTCATCCACATTTGGGCTGCGGATGTAGGACTCCCAGGTAATTTGATCAAGGGGATCAGTTTCTTTAGCTCCCGGAAAATCGGGGCATTGCCAGATTAGGTGATTTTGACTCAGAGGTACGTTGCAGAGATTGCAAGCCTGTGGGTCCCCTGTCAACTCATTATGCAGAGTAACATGAAAGAAACGATTGGCCTGAATTTTTCGCCAGGCCCTGCATTCTGAGGGTATTAGGGACCTATCTGGTGGTGGATAGATCCTTCTGTTTAGTCTGGGAGTCTCAGAGAGCTCCTTGTAGGTAATGAGGGGGCCTTTGTCTCCGGGTAGTGGGGGCTTGATCAAACTTTACGGATCACTTCCAATATATATACGGCGGGCACCTGCCCGCCGTATATATATTGGAAGTGATCCGTAAAGTTTTATCAAGCTGGTAAATACGTCCACATCCACTTTTCTTTGTTGAGGCGCCCTTTATGCGCATGGAGTCTGCAGCGATATTTTGATGCTCCGGGACATAACACGCTGTTCAGTGTTGCGCCTAGGCATCACCCGTGCAACAGCTCGACAGCAAAAGTGGTCGGTTACCCATTTCGCGAAAAACGACTTGCAGCTCGTTAAACCCGTTGTTAGAACGCATTAAATTCCCCAATTCCAAAGCTGGCATGGCCGCGAAATGCACATTTCTAGTGGCGGTAGCCGGCAAACCGACGATGCAAGCCTGCACAGGCGCTGTTACAGCAGTAAAGCGAATCAATGCAGTTGCTTAATTTTGGTGACAGAACGTCGAGCAAAAAAAAAAAAAAGAATACTGTGACGCGCTCGCAGCATAAACGGCGCACACAGAGAGCATGTTTTACAAATTTAGTGTCGGCAACGTAGCTCTGCTTGAAATGCGCATAACCTATGAAACCCAGGTTCGCAACAACGCGATGTGCAGCGATGACGCTTGATATAGTTGTAGCATATCACTTGCATTTCGAAGGAGGTGACAGCGTTAGTTAAGCGAACAGATACGTCGCAATGTGCTCACCTCTAAAAACGGCACGCCGGTCATCGACACCCTCACGCACGTGTGACTCTTGGCCTCGCTTTCTTGCCAAAAATTTCATGGCTTAGTAAGTTTTAATTTCTTCACCTGTAGCAAAACTTGACCGCACTTGACATGGCAAGCACCGATGTCAGGGAATTCAACGCGAAGCAGTGGTCTTGTAGTACACGACACACCTCGACGAAGTTACCGCGGTCGTACGAGCCGGTGTTTTCACAAAGTCAAACATTTTGTCCAGACAGTCGTTTTTCTTGTTCCACAAAATCCACGGGTGTATCTACTCGCTCGCATGGTTTTCGCTGGCGCACGCAGAAATTCTGTAAAGGTGCGAAAGGGTTACCCCACAAATCAGAACGAGTTGAATACTGCGGACCACGCGTATGGCGAATTCTGCGCTGGCCGCTAGCGCCCTTAGCGTTTGACGTCCCGTGCATACCTCCTATACTTTCATATGCCTTCTCTCACATCGTCACCCAACGGAGACGTCCGTGTGCAGTGCGATGGCAGTGCAGGTTAGATACTCAGATGGTGGAAATTACTCTGTAGCCCTCCACTACGGCCCCTCTTTCTCTCCCACCTTCCTCCCTTCCATTACAGCGCGGGTGAGGTGTCCGCAGAGCAAGTGTGACAGATACTGCGCCTTTACTTTTGCTGTAAACCAATTTATTATTACACCAAATTATTATCATTATTATTGCGCTCTGCTTATTGGCGTCTCCGCTTAGCAAGGCGTTCTTTTTGTTCGGGCGTCTATGCTCTGCATCTTGGCGTTCGGAGCGGCGGCGAGGCGCGCGCCAGCTGCGCGCTGTGACGTCACTTGGCTGCGGCGGTTGCTAGGCAACGGCTTAAGGTCATGGTGCGGCCACGGTGAGACTAGCTCTTCCTACAAAAACCATCGGATGTATTGGAGCTTTGCTACACTGATATAGCTGGCGTGGTTAAAGAAATAGTCCTCGAGAGCGCAGTGAGAGTGTTCCTCGGCCCTGCGTCGTCTGCGGATATGGCTGTAGGACGCTGTCTACGAACCCTGAAACAACATTCGGAAGTTTAAAATAGCATATTGCTTGACGTCACGTTGTTTGTAGCTTGCGTGCATTGCTTGATTTATTTGAAGACGAGGCCGTGTCGACATGGATTGATTTCAGCCAAATAACAATATCTGGTTTTCGGACTGAAACCATTACTTTTTAAACCATCCGGCCACGGTGCAAGACTGTGCAACCGACTTTCTTCTTTAGGCCTAGGAGAGGCAGAATCTCGACTCGAAATAAAACAAAACACGAAATTTTATGCTCATGGATGCTACTATAGGTAATATAAGGCCAAATGAAACACCGATGCACCGCACTGAAAAACGAACGTATTGAAAAATGCAGTATGACAAGTATCCTCCGAAGAGCTCCGTCGCCCATCTTGTACGCGTGAGTCGAAAACCATAAAGGTAATAACTTACTGCACAAACTAACCTCGACAAATAGCCCATGCAACGCGAGCGAACGCTAAGGCTCTATTTTAATTCACGAATGCGCACGTTATCCCATAAGATCGTACGGCCAATATTACTTTCTGCAGCGTCAGCACGTCGCCTCTGCACTCATCGTATCTTTTAGTGCTGAAGGGAACTATACATACTTCACTATTCTGCACATCGTGTGGTGCTGCAAGTAGCAATCACTGGTGGCAATAACCACATCCCGGTGACGACGACGGCGCTCTGGTAAGGCTTGGGGAGGTTAAAGTACCTGAGCAAAGTTAACGCGATGGCTACCACCGAAGAGCCAGCCAAATAAAGTACAGTTATTGAGCAGCGCCTTTGATGGTATGGGGACACTTTTTCATACATAATTTTGCTTAGCAAAGTAACACCGCGTGGAATTTGCCAGTGCATAATTAACTTGTAATTGAAATTGTTATTCTGTACAGTTTCGGTTTCAGGCTGCCGAACGAAGGCCCGACGTCACAAGCGAGTCTGAGGTGACGTGATGGATACAAAAGCTGTAATATATTCGTGCTTTGTAGCTTTCAAACTCGTGTGCTCAGATGCTCCAGAAGCCAGAATGACAGCAACTGAACACAATGAGCTGTCGCAGTTTTTGTGGGCCTTCACGTCTCAACCATCGTCCGGCGACCCGAAACTGTACTGAGCATGGGCGAATTTCATGCAGTGACCCACGTTCACTAAAGTCTTAGGTGTAACCTCAAAGTACAGCAAGAAAAATTTGACATCTTCTCTTTTTTAATGTAAAGCTCACAGGCATGTGAGTCAGCCACCTCTTCTACCTTTTCGCGGAAAACATACACAGCGCATGGAGCAAAAAAAAAAAAAAAATGTCAGCAGAGCGTGACGTCACGCAGCCAGCAATCACCAGCCAGGTGCTCATGAAGTCGTTCCCTACCCAGCGTTCTCGTTTTCATGTCTGTCCCTGATGTTTTCATGTCAGTAAGTAGTACTGGGTGCGGCAGCTTGTAATGCTTGCCTTGCTGCTGAAAGCACATTTCTCTCTTCAGATATGTTAATACAAGTGAGCCCAAAGGGCAAGCAGCAAGGCCAATGACACATTCATGGGACAAGTGAAACCATTCCACCATTTTTTTTCCCTTCGCAACTCTGAAGGTGGAAGCCATAGTGCACAAACCCCGTTGGGAACAAGATGAGATGGCCCAATCACCAGTCTGGCAGAGATGGAGTTGCTGTTCTACACTGCACGGCGTCTGCGCTTCTGTATGGCAGAGGGCAAGCACACTGCTAAGAACTCCACAGTGTCCAAGGCGCGGCTTCCCTGCTGTCCACTCGCAGTTCTGTGGCGTGCTTACATCAGAGACTAGCTGCTGCATGTGAATTGAGCCAGACCAATTGCAAGCTGGCAGTCTGAGTCACAGGTGCATGCAGCAGACACAGAAGAGAAGCTTCTCAGCAGACTGCATCTGCATTGTGCCTCCGCAATACAAAGCAGTGAATCACACACAGCAGGATGGTAACAGTTACTTATAAGGTGCAACAGAGTTGCAGCTTAGCATAAAACTCCTTATAGCTATCCATTCTGAAAAAAAAAAAAAAAAATGGAGGGTACACTTTGGACTACTAAAGCGAGGTGAGGCAAAAGCCTTTATAGCGCGTTGGTTGTTGAGACTCTTGCGTGATACTAATTGTGAATGGCTGCTTACCGACTCTTCAGCACCTACTAAATGATTTCACAAAGTCTGACATTAGAGATTTATAACGTTTATTCATGTATGTGACACTTTCTGCGGACGGCCGCACGCACAGACGAACACTCATGAGCCTATGAAGGGTTTCGCCTTGGTGTTCCTTTGCTCATTCAAGTGTGGGATTGGACGCACGGTGTCGCTCCTACCGCGCGGCGTTCTCATAGCCACGTGACGTGGCATTTTGACACGAGTTGTAAGCGCCTGAGGGCCGTTTCACACGTTTATAGATATATTGGTTTCACATGCATGCGATTTTCGTCTGCGACACTGCGAATTCCGTCGGTAAGCAACTGGGAAGGGCCGTCGGTCTAGCCGCAGACTGCTTGCGACAGGGTTCCAACCTGCGCTGTAACTACTCTTCGACAGACCAATAAGAAATCATCATGACATGATGTCACTTCAGCGCTGGGCCAAAGCCACCTATGGCGCCGTCTCCGCGCTTTCCCCCTTTCCTATCGCCTGGGGACGCGCTGCATACCAGGAGAGGGGGCGCGGAAAAACTGATGCCTGCGCATCGCATGTCCCTTACCGTGACGGTTCGCTGCTCGTGAAAGCACTGTGCGAAAATCGCTCTGCGGCATCACCGACACCACCGAATATTTTCGCTGCAGTCGCAGCATGTGAAACGGCCCTGAAGTGGATTCGACGTGCACAATCTTTCTAGGTTTTTTTTTTCCCATCGCGCTACAGCTTTCTCCCTACGACTAGAGATGGGCAAGACGGCTCACATTAGTGAGCGGATCGGAGCGGCTCCGCTCACCAAAAGTGAGCCGGCTCACATCAGTCGAGGTGAGTGGGTCACCCAGTAGGGGCCGGATCTTTTATATATATATATATATATATATATATGACAGTAGTAAAAAGTAAAATCAATTTTGGCCCTCACGTGACACAGCAAGCGGTGGCATTTAGCAGTTAAACACTGGCTCGCATTTTCTCTGTTTTTATTTCATTGTGCTTCGGCACGCTGGCTTCTCGGCGCCTCACCTTGTTTACTCGCCGTCAGTAAGGAGGCATTGGATGGCAGAACGGCAACTGACATGTTTCTGCTGGCGCGATGCTTCTTTGTGTTTGGCGAGCGACCACTCCGGATCCGGCTCCGACTTTGAGGAGCCAAATGGCTCACCCGCTCTTTGAAAGGAGCGGCTCCGAAGATCCGGCTCTCTGCGGAGCGACCCATCCCTCTACGACTCATCATGCCGCCTTCTCCGATGACGTGACATTGTTGCTAGGATGCGGCATGACGTTAGCGGCGCATGGCTAGCATGACGCTAGACAAGAACTCTCACATGCCCGACTTGGCTTAATCTGTTAACGCGTACGGCTGGTAATCTAAATGTTGCACGTTAGATTCCCACTGGAGTTAGATTTTTTTTTTAATTTTAAATGGTGCGTCGTTCGAGGAAGCGCCCCACCAAGGATCTCGCGATATCCTGCAGAATCTCGCAAGTGTGGCACTTCTCGCAAACGGACAGCTCGGAGAGTCGTACGCTGTAAAAGGTGTTCGCCTTAATAAGCTCTGCGGTCAACTGGCAATACTGTTCAGTCCCGAAGGGAGAATCCAAATCTCTTAGCAAAGAAGAGCTGCAAGCCTTGTTACAATATCTGTCATATAGTTTTATCTCACAACTGAAATGCCAATGGCTAAACCCTCTTTGCCCTGAAGCAAATGTCAATTGCCATCTCAGAGCCTACTCAGCCTGCTGTTCAAACTGCACTGAGAAGCCTGGGACAACCTCAGTCGCAAATGCGAAGAGAAAAACAGAAGGCAAGGTTTTGGGGAACTGGCTGTAGCTTTCCGATCTTACCAATGAAGAATCATCGGGGAGCTTTTTTTTGGCCCCTACTTGCTCTACGGTGCATACATGGAGGGATGACGCCATCAAAACATGCGGCTGTGGGCTCCTCTGAGAAGGCAACAGTTGAATACAACCATCCACTGTGTATGCAGAGTGGTTCTGACTCCCAGGATCCAACCTCAGCACTAGGCAAGTGAGATGTGTTTTTATCTGATCTTATTATTTGAATTCTATGTGGAATCATTTTCACTTGCATGCTCAGATTTCAATAAATCCTTTTGTACTTGTCTCTGGAATGCATGCGAAATCTCTTTAACCACAATAACCAGCATTAGAAAAAATGCTGTGGTGGCCCTTTGAGTTTAAAGACCTAAGGCCTCTTTGCAAAATAGTAAAAATCACTCTGTACACAACAATTCCAGAATATTATGAGCCTAACCTTGGCTTGAGAAACGCAATGTCACTAAACAGTAGTTTCTCTAATGCACATTTCTGAGCTGAATTTTTCTCTGCAGCCGCATTTTTTCAAGGGCAAGTAAGAACAAAGGAGCATTTTTTTTTTATGTCAGTCAGATATTTCGTTAAATCAGACACATAAAAACATCTCAAGTTCAATTATTCCTGGCCAGAAAAGAAAAGTGGAGTGATCAACCTCCCAAAGCAACTAACATGGGTGGCTGCGAGGTATCAATTTATACTGTGTGAAGTTTCTGTAACAACAGCGTCTCTTTATGCTTGGCCTCCATTGAAATGCAGCTGCACAGCCCAGGTTGAACTTTCTGGTCTTGTCTGCTAGCATCGAATAATGAAATGGCTGCAACAGTTCACCAAAAACTTTTAGGTGCTTTTTACACTAAATGCATATTTACAGGCAACATTTGGAGGGGCCTGTTATTTTTGCACAATGTATTTCTTCCCAAGTTCGAAAAAACGGTAGTAAATGCATTTTTTTTTTACTCACAGAAAGTTAATTGCTTGAAGAGGGGCAGGCCAATTTAATTTATTATGTGTTCTGCATAATAATACATCACGACAATGGTTTGTGCTAGCAAGATAAGAAAGATAGTCGTAGCTCTGACCATATTAACAAAAAGCAGTTTGTCAACATGAAATGTTCTGCAGGCACAGTGACACTGTTTGAAAGTGTTTAATAAATTTAAGCCAAAACTCTGTAGGCCGAATACTGGCATGCAAAATACAGATTCATACATGCACACATACTAGGTTGCAAAACATCTTGATTACAAAGCAGGGGTTTCAAGGTCCAGAGCACATGTGTGTAGTAATAATTGCCACATAAGTCAAAACATAACTTTTGCACATGAGCTATGCAATGAAATCTTCCCACATCAAGAACATGTAACAATTGGTACACCATATTTTTTTCAGTGCAACAAAGATGGGTAGAAAGAAACATGACACAGGTACATTCTTGTTAACCGTGTTTTTCTTTTTGTCCCTTTATCGTACTGGAACAATACAGTGAAGGAGAACCAACTAATCTATACTGTGTACTGCTGAACTATTTTTGATGCACTATAAGTGGTTCATATGCAAGCAACAAATGCCATTCTTGATTCATACCGGCAGCCAAGAAGCACAAACACAAAGAGAAGGAACATGCAAAAACACGGACAAACAAGGTCATCTGTGTTTTTCCATGTTCCTTCTCTTTGTGTTTGTGCTTCTTTGTTGCCGATATGAATTAAGAATGTTACCAACTTGCCCAAAAACTTTTTTTACTCAACAAATACTATAAACAACTGAATTGTCATGATGGCCGAACTTTCTCATTTTTTTTTTCATAAATAACGTAGACGTCACAAAAAATTTAACCGTGAAAAATTTGGGCAAAAGGAGTGATAAGGTGCCTCTCAAGCTGTTGACAAAATTTAGTATTCGCGGAGCACTGAGCTCGCAGAATGTAAGCTCTTTACACAATTGTACAAACAAGTATTCTTGCATGTGCTAACTATCACAGCAGAGTGTCAACAACAAAACTGCAACACAGCTCTGAATTCATATACCCTGACCGCAACACTCTTGTTTTGCCACTGGAATAATGCAATGACCCTATGCATTGTGTGATGTTGCAGCATTTAACTCTAAATTAAAGTCATACCATACAACCTGCATCCAGTGAACTCTAAACGTGCCAAACAATTCTAAAAACATGTCATATGAATCAAATGAGCTGTATTTGCATCTAACATAGTTTATAAAGTTTACATGAATGCACATTGCTTGTCAACACAATCAGTAGCAACAATTTCCATAAATCCTCTAATCATCCAGCCCGAACACAACTTCACTAAGCTCAATACACTTGATTTATATCTACTATGTGCAGAGATATGGAACGCTTACTAAGTCCATAAGGTGCCAATTTTGCAATTCTGACAGCTTTCACAAGTCTTTCAAAAGCAGTCTGACAAAGTGCAGCAGAACAAAGTGACCAGAACATTGCTAAAGCATCTGCATATTGGACAACAAACATAACATTTAAAAGACACCCATCTGCATTTGCCAACTGTTGTGCTAATAATAGAGAGGACACAAAATTAAAAGACATTAGCAAAGATGCAGGCTAAAGAGGCCGTAAAAATGTGCATCATTCTGTGACAATATAGCACTTGGCCACTGTTATTGGCAGGACACTCACTTCATTAGTGCCTGTCTTTTATCTAAGCTTTGAAAACTGCATTTTCAAAAGCACGTGAAAGCAATTGTTATGGGCAACACAATCAAAAGCAGCAGTGTAGCTGTAAGGGCCTGTCAAGCTTATGTCTATCAGTCAGCATAATGAACACCTTTTACACGATCAGTTCTGTTAGCCATCCACTCTCACTAAATTGATTTGAATAGTCTGTTTTATAAAGTAAGCTATATGTTTATATATACACATATATAGTATATGTTTAGTAATAGACATGCACACACGCACACACACATGCATGCACGCACACACTTATAAAAATGTTCAGTGAGCGATTACGCTAAAATACAGGGTGCACTACCAGTTAAAGGCTAGCCCATCAAGCCAAATACTGCCATAGAAACAGATATGCAAACAGAAAAGAGACAGAAAACTGTTAGAGGTGTAAAGGTGCTGGATGAAAGCAAGGTGTGCTTGATTTGCCCTGAATTAAAAAAAAATAAAAAATTTGAGCGATAGATATGTATATAACAAACAAGCCTGTTCCCTTATCGCTTGGCTTTCTGAGAATAGGTTTGGTTTGGTCTAAGGAGTTTAACATCCCAAAGCAACTAAGGCTATGAGAGATGCCGTAGTGGAGTGTATGCTCTTGTCCTCATTGTTAACAACTGTAACGTGATAAGGAAGAAGCCTAGAGGCTTTCCTTGGGTTTTAAGAAAGGGGTTGGACAGAAAGTGACAGTCAGCACGCACACTAGGATTACACCCAGAAAGTCAAGCTGTTTATCTTTACCCATGAACACTTCGAAAAATCAGCACAGGCACCCACTTGAAGTACAGCTGCCAAGTGCAAAAACAATATTCTTATCTCACAGAAGACACATTCTACAAGGCACGTGACACTAAGATGTGACAATGTACAATGAAAACTGGCAAAAAAAAACTAACTGAGATGTCACTAGGAGCTATATGACTGCTCTTGATTAAAACCTATACGCAACTCTCTCTGCAGCTAAGCACAAACAGTGGAAGGCCTAGCTAGCATCGACATTGCATCAACTATAATATGTACAAACAACTAATCCTCAAGGCCCCACTTGAATTCAAAGGACCAGCATTGTTAAGGTGTAGTTCTCCTCACTTTCGCCGGCATTGAGTTGCATCAAGATTGCGATGATCCTTGCTAAGGCGTGCTATTTCCTCCCCAAGGGTGTTTATATTCTCCTGCACAGGAAACAAAATGTACACACAAGCATGGTCAGATTAAAAACCCCAGGTGAGAATGATAAACACTAAAAGAAAAGAGCTATAACTTGAGTGACTATGACAACGTCAAGTCAAAGGAAGGAAAGCATCCTGCCAAAGAAAGAGCTTGCTCACACAACAATTATTAGGCAATATAAAGTCAGGCTAAGCAAGATGAGAATGGATATCACATAAAGATAAATTTTTATCAGCATATTATATTCAACACACATGAGTTTTTTTAACAGATGGTCCCACACAACTTTTGCTGAAGGGTTAAACAGCTGAAGCACTAGATTTTTCCTAGTGAGTAGCATCTGCTTTGGAATGACGCATATGACATTAGTAAATATAGATCACTTGTTAGAATTTTCCAGTGCTGAATAAATTATTTGTAATTTATTTTTTAAACGCTAGTTAGTTTCGGTTTCAGGTTGCCAAACAATGGTTGCAACACCACAAATGCAAATGAGATCATGTGGGGCATACAAAAGCTATTTTGTAGATTTAATTCATGCCAACTTCTATGCTGTTGGCAGCCATCTGATCCTACACAATGGCTGTTGGTGTGTGCATGCTGTCTCAAAGGTAACAAACAAATATGAAATGACTGCAGAATCAAATCTCAAGGCTGCAACCAAAGAAGGGCTTGTGAAAAATGTATCACAAAATATAATGATATAAAGGCCTGCTATCAGCAAGAATAACTATGGCAATGACAGGTCTAATTTTTTTTGTTTGCACATTATCTATGCGCACCATTCTCATTATTCACATAGATGGCAAGACAATGGAAGGTAATGCAAAAAATATGCCAGTGTGATAGACAATTCTGAAAGGGCACTGAGGACACACCATCAGATTTTGATCCCGATTAAAATTCAATAGATATGGATGCTACTGGCCTAACATTTGCATCAGGTGGCAGCTTGCGCCGCCTAGCCTGTGATCCCTTCTCTCCTTCTTCCCCTGAGGTTATACATACCTGCCGACTGTTTCCGTAATTTCACCTCTCCCTTAACTTACTACCCCAACCTCCAAAATGCCCCTTTGTTATACCAATGCATTTCTCGTCTATCTGTCCATCTTCACTGGCAAATCACAGTGCCACCTCCTCTAGATCTGTACCTTTTCCTTCTGGGTGGGGTGGCTGAAGTTTCAGGCTCCTCAACACTATATGTTCTATGGTCTCTATTTCGATTCCACAGGCAGCACATAATATGTCTACTTTTTCAATGTCCTAGCTGCTTCGAATAGAAGCAAGCTGCCCCGTGAGTAATTAAATTCTACCTCCTTATGTCCTGTTTTTCACGCTGTAAGCATACCTAGAGCTGGTTTTCTTGCATTCTTTCCCCTTATATTTTTCTTTGTCTCCTTTACCTCCTTTGCCATATATTTTGCAGTGTCCCATTCGTCACCTGTACATACCTTAGCTTTTGGGTTCTATAATACAGTAGAACGTCGAGCTAGTCGGTCAGACTTGATGCCAGTGCAGTATAGTGTGTGTGTGTGTGTGCGTGTGTGTGTGTGTGTGTGTGTGCGTGCGTGTGTGCGCGCCTCTTCTATGTGTTGTCGCCTATTGTGTTGAGTGTTTCATCATTTTGGGTTCTATTTGTCTATTTTATGTTCAAGCTTTTTATGTACAGGTACTTGTACATTTTTCCTGCCCAGATCGTTTCTTCCATCCCAGACAGTCTCTGATTGTACTTCAGTTTGCTAATTGTCTCACTCACCTCAAGACATTGAAGATCATCAATGTTTTAAACATGCCTTAGCTAATATTTTATGATTAGGACCCTAACATTTTGTATCTTATTCTTTTGCTGCGTTTCTTTTTCTGTTTTGCATTTACTCACTCCCCTCTGTAATGCCAATGGCTTTGAGGGTACCAATAAATGAAATGACACCCAGCCCGTGTCCCCTTGGATGCCGTCATTCGGAGTGTTGCCATGGGCCCCCAAGGCTAACCTGCCCAGCCGTCTTTGATTTCCAGGCCTGGTTTGCACTTCCAATTTTATGCACAGGACAGCATTCCCCTGGTACCATAATTACTTTCCACACACCTCTAACTATTTCATACCTAGTATTATATTTTGGAAGTGCCCTGGTTTCATGATATCTGAAATGCTCTTTCCTTCGTCTTTCATCGTTCTTTCATGCTCCGACATAGCTCTTTCAGCCATATGCGCAATTACTGTACTTAAGTCGGGTCTCCCCACTCATCATTACATACTATTATCCCCGACTTCCTTCTACTGAACTGCAGCCCAATTAGCTTCAGCAACTAATCCTGCTTGTCTGCAACAGGACAATGTCATCTGTATACATCAGTCCTGCTGGCACTTAGCTTACTCCCTGTCCTCCCTGCATATAGTTCAAATTGACTCCTACCTTATTATGCTTGAAGCTCTTTTCCATCTGACTCATGTGTATCAGAATAACAGGGGTGACAGGGAACAGCTTTGCCCGAGTCCACTTTTTATTTTTGCTGGCTGTGTTGTTTCTCCCTCCCATGTTATGGTAGCCCCACTATCTGTGTACACATTTTGTAAAAACTTGACCATGCTTCTATCTAATCTATATTCTTTAATATGGCCCCAGAGCTTATCCTGATCTACATTGTCATATGCTCCTTGTATGTCAAAAACTGCTATCCATAGCAGCCTTTTGCTTGCTGCTGATCTCTATACACTGGGTTATGACAAGTTATTCTCTAATCTTCTGTCCTTGCAGAAACCATTCTGCACCTTCCCTAATATCTCCCTGCTTTCTGCCCATTCCACTAGTTTCATTTTTAACAACTGACTCTGCTGTCCGTTCACAAGCAAAAGTTTCTCGTACTGCTCAGAAATTTGGAGGTGAAAGTTGGCATATTTTCTCTTGTCCTCCAATTCAAGCTTATGATGTAGATGATGGTGTTGAGTGTGGCAGGCTTGTTTTGTTTACTGTTCAAATTTAATCCTTGTGTTTATCTTGTGATAAAGTCCAATAGGTTAGTTTATGGGGTTTACCATCCCAAAGCGACTCAGGCTATGAGCGATCTCATCTGTTTTTTTTTTTAATATGCACTGATATCACACAGCACAAGGGCACCTTGTTCCTTGTATTTCCTGAAAAGTGGCCATTGTGGTTAGGATCAAAAATGCTTCTTTAGAACCAGCAGTCCAATGCCTTAACCACTGAGCCACCACGAGGGGGATGGGAGGGGACCATTTTCCATTCCGTTTGTTTTTGTTTTACAGGTCTTAACGTCCCTAAGTGACTCAGGCAATGAGGGACGCCGTAGTGGAGGGCTCCGGAAATTTCTACCACTTGCGGTTCTTTAACATGCACTGACATCGCACTGTACATGGGTGCCTCGCTTTTTGCCTCCATTAAAAAGCGGCCAAGATTCAATCCCATATCTTAGGGTTCAGCAGTTGAGCGCTGCAACCACTCAGCCGCTGCGGCGGGGCCCTCTAACAAAAATGTCACTTGACACCACCACACTTTACGTGCGGGAGAAGCTAGTAGCGGTGATATGTCTATCATCTTTTACTATTTTCTAGCTTTAAAATCTTAATTTTCTCTGAAAGCAGCTTTTAGTCATAACCAAGCATCAATTTAGGCTAACAAGCGTTGAGGTGCCGGCTAGTTGGTAATATATTTAGGAATAACAGCGCGAAAGACGAGGACGAAGATAGAAGGACACAAACTCAGCGCTGTGTTTGTGTCCTTCTATCTTCGTCCTCGTCCTTCGCGCTGTTATTCCTAAATTTAGGCTAATTTGAATTTGTCCTCAAGGTTTTCTTAACCCCAAAGTTGAACATGTTGTTACGGACGAGACGAGGAAGAAGCAGGCAGTGGCGCAGGCAGGAGCTCTCGCGCTAGGCCTGTCGTGATTCATTAAATATCATCACACAGTCATCAGCTATCTTCTCTCTGTTCTCCTGTGTTCATCGCCTCATAGCAATATGCTCAAGATTACAAAATTGTAGAAGGAAAATGCAGACGTTGCTCTATACCAACTGAACAGGACATTGTTGATTAAAAAGCACACCTGTTTCTAATGAGCATGTGCACACAGCAAGTCGCATGCAATGGGCTCACCCTGCTATCAAAGGTGCCGGGGTATGTACGAAAGACACATGTGCGAAAAATGAGTACAATTAGCTGTGGCACGCCATTGTGAACAGTGTCTCAACAGCAGATCGCAGCTCTTCACCTGTGTCCAACACGCTAGATGTCAATGACGAGCCGCATACGGCAAACGCACTGGCGGCTGGCGACATCCAATGCGAGCGCAAAGAGCGGCAACATCGCGGTGATGTAAAAGGGCTCTTCCCACGCATGAGGTGCTGCTGACCACCATGCTGGTGACGTGGCCTTGTTTTTGGCAACTAAATTTTTGTGTTGCAATGCATATTGTGTAGTTCGAACTTGTATGCCTAAAAGTATGTATACCATCATTTAGCCTCCATTTCACGTGCTACATAAATTAAACCTAACATCTTTTGCACAACTACCGAAATCTATCAAAAACAGTTATTTTCCTCATTGTAGGGAAAGCGTTAACAAGCCTGCCAAATATGGCAAGCTTTTAACTCTTTCAATACAACCTTGTAAAAGCTTAGGCTATGCTCACTTTTAAGGTGATATTCTTTAGCAAGGTGTCTTCAAGAACTGCCTGGAGCTTTTGGTTAATTTCCAAGGACAGCTCCAGAGTCATAGTTGTGTCCACAGCGTGGCTGTTGTACACTGATGCCATGATACCACCTTTCTTGGAGATCTCTGCCTGCAAAAACCAATGGCAAGAGGTAAGTATTTTTGCCCAAAGCACCATCAAGGAGGGCTGTGGTTACCTTTTGCTTTTTTCCTAATGACTGCTTGTAATAACATCCCAAAAATATATAAAGTGGTCATGAGCGCATTAGAATGAAATCCAAAAAATGCAGAAGTTTGAAATGTGAGAATAGGAGCTCACCTTGTTGCAGTCCATACTGGTAGGAACCAATGCACCGGCCTCTTCTCTGATTATGTAATTTTGAATTATCCTACAAACACATATAGAAAAAAAAAGATATATATACAAACGTGTGCACGCACGTACATGCGTGCCCCCCCTCACACACACACAGGGATGACAAAGAGAGGCACTGAAGTCCTAGCATGTCAATGCACCCGTGCAAGAGGCTATAAAAACAAGCTTGAAGAAATACTGTGCAAATTTGCATGATGTTACAGCTCATGGAAGATCTTAGCATCCCCAAATATTTATAAGTAGCAGATCTTTAAACAATACATTCCATTTACTTCATAGGACAACATGGGTCTTGAAATCACACACAAAAAAAATTATAAACAAACGCCATTAAAAAAAAAGCATGAGTATGAAGTCTTTGTTGTCTAAACTATGTCCCTGTAAAGCATTAATGGCCAATTCCTTCCTGACACATTAAAAAAGACAATTTACAAGCATTTGAGAACCTGCACTGGCAGTGCTACTAAAACTGTAAGCAAACATTTTTTTTTACTTCCTTAATTTTTTTTGTCAAGTGCCTTTGTCTAACAAAAGGTTTGACAATGTTTGCATCATGGAATTCAGCCAACTTGGTAGGCTTGTTTTCAGTCATACCTCAACTACATCCTAAAGCTTCCCTTTCTCCAATAGAATAGGCCACCAAAAAACCGAAGCGTTGGCCTTGTGGTGGAGCATCCGCCTCGCATTCGGGAGGTACCAGGTTCGATCCCCGGTGCCACCTGGTACCCACCGGTTTCCAATGGGTACAAGATTTTCCCCAGTCTGGTGCTCGGCTCTTCTGGGGTGAAATGCTTGGGAAAAGGGGCCATGAACCAAGAATGTTGGTTCAAAAAGATGAAAAAAAAGGGCCACATACTGGGCTTTTGCTGCGCAAGGCGGATTTATTGTTGTTCATTTTTTTCAACTTCAACTTCAAACAACTTCAAAACATCAGTTGTTAGTCCAGCGCTGTCCTGTGTACTCCTTCTTCTTGAGTTCCGTTTTGTTCGCTGGTTGCATAATTCTTGATTCGAACCAACTAGCCCACATGGCCACCCTGTTGCAGTTATTGTTGTCCGATGGCGGAATGAATCACTGTCCCATTGGCGCAACTATTTGGGACCTATGACCCCTTTCCCAAGCATATAAGCCCAAAGAGCCGAGCACCAGGCCGGGGAAAAGCTTGTATCCCCTGAAAAACCTGTGGGTACCTGGCGGCACCAGGGATCGAACCTGATACCTCCTGAATGCAAGGCGGATGCTCGACCACAAAGCCACAGCTTCGGAAATTGGCCCATGTGTCAAACATGGGTCAATTTTTTTTTTATCTAAAAGGCGTAATCGTCTGTGGAAAATTAGGCAGTAACTGCACAAAGTGATGTTTCTTGCGATGAACTAAGTGATGACAATGGCTGTCTCCAACCACTGTTGCTGATACACCTGCACGAAGTTTCATCAATGTTGCTTGGCTACGGCCACTTGTGCTCTCACATTGTGCTCTCAGCTTGTGCTAGCACTCTGCTTGAAGACTTTAAACAGCATGAAGCATAAGATTTAAACACCCTTTTTTGCTCTGCAACTCCTGCCAGGATTTCGCTAAACTGTTTAGATGCATGGCTGGTGTTGACAAACTAAGCGCTTGTTGCGCCCTCATTCAAAACTTTACGTGCAAGACAGTCCAGAAGTCACATATGTACCAGCTGCGTCTCCTGCTATTGGCTAGTCTTGTGAGCCACTTCTGGGTGATGGGCAAAATAAACAACAGCATTTCAGCAGTGTTCAGCTCATATCATGCAAAGACACTACATAGTGTGTCACTGTAAATTATTGCCATATGAGGGTAGTGCTTCAAAAGAATAAATTACAACTAACATATTTAAAATGTTAATTTTTCCTTTATACCATCAGCCATGAGAATTGGCTTCCACAAAATGGTACTGAACGCCAGTCTGAGAGGATGTTTCAAGTTTTATTGCTGGATATGTAATGGTTTTTATGGTTGATGTTTTTGTTTTCTAGTTTGTTTTTGTTCATTTTGTTATGACCTTACAGGAATTTTTCATTAAGTCATACAAATCATGAATGCAGAGCAGTATAACGCCACCTGCCTTCAGATGCATCAATTATGTCGTAGATTCTGAATCTTTTTTTTTTTTTTTTATAACATTGTTTTTTGCCTCGGGGCATAATGGAATATCTAAAAAATAAATTGTAAATACTAAAGTTACTCAGTATGCAACTAACATGTACCCATTCACCGAGACTGAATTCAAAATTTAATTGTCATCAAGAGCTGGGAAGAGCTTTTTGCAGAGACATTTTTACACTGGCCTATTTGCTGCTCGCAAGAACAGCCACCTACTTTGATTTTTTCTTCATCTCTAGTAGCAGCTGCTTGATGTGTTCCTCGAGGAACTCGATCTTGTCATTACGCCGTGCAAGGTTCTTCTGCAGCCGCACAATGCGCTCCACAAGCATCTGCTTGTCCAGCTCCAGCTGTGCAGGGGCTGTTGGTGGTGCATGTTCAGGTGATCCGCTGCTGCTTGCCCCAGATGCTGCTGGGCTTCCCTGTGAAACAAGACACAAATCCACGTGCTGATCTATATATGTGCAGTAATGTCGTACAAATTATTACTAAAAATGCAACCAAATTTTCGTGCCTGCGCTTTCTTTTAAGCAAGACAGTGCAGTTACCACAGGTGGTTTGCACAATCTTCTTTTTTGTCTGCCACATGGAGGTAAGGCACTACTTTTTCTTGAATTCTCAGCATCACAAATTGCAACACATTCTGTTCTCTTCCCATATGACGCCTGGCCACAAATTTTGACATCAATAAGTTTTTAACAGGCTGCGACAGAAATGCACTGCACCATTGCAAAACAAAACCTGTGTGAAACAAAAAAAAAAAAGGTTGGGCATATCTGACTTCCTGCAGTACTGAATGGCTCATCTTGCAGACATTGCTGCCAGAACACTGCAAGACAAGATTTATGGCATAAGATTTGCTTGTCCTTTATGAATCTCTGAAAACTGTTTGCCATAGCTAGAGGCTCAAAATGAACATTTTGGATTAACCTCGCCGATTTCTGGCTTTTCATAAATTTGTGGTAATGGGAATTTCATTTCGAAAAAGTGCATCGACACCACTGTAGATTTTCTTTAAAACGAGCTTGAAGGGACCAAAAATTTAGTTCACCTTACAGAAGTGCTTCTAAAATGGTATGCGAGCATGCTAGGTGTGCCTCCAAATCGATGCTACGTGAAAGCAACAAATAAAATAGCCTTCCAGAGAGTGAATAATAGCTATTAGAGCATTTATTGCGCTATGCATAGAACCAGTTCACATTATCCTACTTGAAAATGGCCTGGCTTTTCTTTTCACCATTTCACTCTCCTTACCATGGCTGCTATTCTTTTTTAAGCCCTGCTGTGGTGGCTCAGAAGTTGGGGTGCCCGACAACTGAGCAGGGAGATCCAGGTTCAATTGTGGCCATGGTGGCAATGTTTTGATAGGGGTGAACTGCAAGGTGCCCATGTACTGTGAGATGTCAGAGCATGTTAAAGAACCCCAGGTGAGTGAATTTATTGAAGCCCTTGACTATGGTGTCCCTCATCACCTGAGTCACTTTGGGATGTTAAACCCCGTAAAACCACAAAGTTTTTTTTTCCCCCTTGATTTCTGATCTTAATCTTGCTTCCTATGCTTTCAAGGTGTCCAGGAGGATAGTGATAATCTCTCTTATCTCTTTCCCCCTGCAGAAGGTACAAGCAAGCACCTTTACATATGCCGCGGGCATTACAGCGCCATTAGTTTTTAAGCCTCAATTCCATGAGCGGGTGCACCTTGTACACACACACAATGCTGAACTCTGACCATAGCATAGGAGCGATAGTGCCCGGCCTTTTCTGCACCACTACGAGAAGCTCCTGCTAAGAGAGCGCACTCCCGCAAGGCAGCTTCCCCCCAGTTCTCTGTGAAGGTTTGCGGAAACCATATAGTGGGGAGTGCTTTCTTATGTTACAGCATGTTATGTACATTTTCTTTCCTTGGTTGTGCCTGTGTATGCGCCGCGAGTGCCGTTGCATATAGTCACCATGGTTCACAGTTGCTGGGGAAGTCCGTATTAGCCTAAGGACACATGAATGAATGGGGACAAGTGTTTACAGAAAGTAGGATGACAAGTGCTGTCAGGTTGATAGCAATGATAGTGACTCAGACTGTATTTGTGTTTTAGAAAGGAATCATCCATTGAACATAGGCAGTTGCTCAAAAGTTGCGATGGGCAAGACAATGAGAAAAGCCAATGACAGTCAGAGTTTAATTAATTGATGCTGATCTGAATTGACATTAGTATTTCATTAAGATGCAAGCAAATGGTGTAAACAACTGCTTTGCAATAGCTAAATGAATTCTAGTTTAAAAAACAGTTTTGCACCTTTGTATAAATAAGAGGAACAACTATGCTAGATTTTCATGAAAAATTAAACATTTCGAGTTGGTATTTTCATAACTTGTGCAAGTTGCACAAAATGGACTAAATGTTCAGTGTCACAAAATTATAACATACAAACTGGGACTGTCAACTCATACAATGTAGGAACTGTTTTTTTTTTTTTTTTTTTTTCAATTTGGTCATTCACAGGTTAGTAATGTCTGCAATCTTTTAAAGGTAAAAAATTCTGAAAGAAGTACTTGTTTTCAATCTTCTGTTTGGTACAATTACATCACAATGTTTTAGTGCCACTTGACCTTGTTACATATAAAGGGTGGACACTATCCTAAAGAGTGAACTGTTGAATTGCTTGCCTGAATACCCCTGTTAAGCATGCAGGTTAAATGTGCTTACACTGAGTGCCACTTGTGATAAGTGCACTCTGGCAAAGCTAAAAGGTGGATGTGGAGTGTCACTTGCAGAAGAGTGCACTCCAGTTGAAGTGTGTTCACTGAACACACTTTGCTGACCAAGTGTTGCTGGCCAAAGAACTTCGGCGTTTCCAAGGACGAAAATAGGCGGAAAGAGTAGGAGAACCTCAACGGACCACAGAGCTGACGAGTGCCTGGGCGACACGATCCGTACAATATCTGCTCAGTGTTTCGGTGCACATCATCCAAGAAAAGAGAGGCGAGGACAGCAAAGAGGAGAGGCTAACAAACTACTGTGACCGAGGAGGCCTCCTTTATCCATTCAGTCAGCTGTACGGCTTCGTGAAAAAGCTCGAGGTTCTCATCACGGATTGAGTATGTTTCTGTCAGATCGAGTTACAATCTCACAGTATAACGGATATGTTAGCTGGCAGCTGTTCAGAGCAGACTTTCCCTCGAAATCATTTGCGATGCACACGCTCTTACCCTCACAGCTGAAATTAGTTTTTATGGTGTCACAAGTCGTAATTTCAATGTGAAGGTACTTAACTGACTTAACAGTGAGTGACAGAGGGCCAAACAGCTCAAATTGAACCGTTGCAAGAGGTGCTGCATGAATCAATGGATGGATGTTGCACTTCTGTTCTCAGAAATAAAAGCTGCATGTCAGTAACAGCCTTGTTATCATTTTGTTTTCACCTATATTGTAACGTAACGTTACACAGAAGGCGCTCTGGCACTCTGGCACCGAAGAACACCAACAACCAGTCAGGTCAGCACGAAAGCGGAGCACCGTTTTTGCTTCGTCGTTTGCTCCGAATCGCCCGTTCAAATCTTTGTCGTCTATGAATGGCATGTGTCATTGCCCCCCCTTCTTGGCAGCATCGCCTCGATGCTGCAAATGCTGCTTGATGCGATGAGCTGACAGATAGTATGCTAGGTTGGTATGGGATACCACAACACAAAACGGGACATCATCAGTCTCAAGAATAGTCAGCGGGGCGATCGTGGTAGGGTTTTATCCGGACGACGTGTACAACATCAGTGAACTTGCGTCGTCTGCGGCTTGAGGGATCTTGGGTCGCGGATTCAACTTCGTAAGTAACGTCGCTGAGGCGGCGGAGGACACGGTATGGGCCGATGTACCGGCGCAGCAATTTTTCAGAGAGCCCACGATGACGAACGGGCGTCCAAATCCAGACGTAGTCTCCAGGCTCGTAGGCAGCGAAGCGCCGTCCCTTGTTGTAACGGTCAGCGTCTAGTTGCTGTTGTAGGTATATGCGCTGCCTTGCCAGCTGCCGCGCTTCTTCCGCACGCTGGGTAAAACTAGCGATGTCCAGGTCAATCTCATGTTCGTTGTCGGTGTACACGGGCAGCATTGTATCCAGTGGAGTGGTCACTCGACGGCCGAAGACAAGCTCGAAGGGTGTGAGCCGCGTCATCTCCTGAAGTGTCGTATTATATGTGAACGTGGCATATGGGAGGATTTGATCCCAGGTCTTATGCTCTATATCCACGTACATAGACAGCATGTCGGCCAGAGTTCTGTTTAGCCGTTCCACCAAGCCATTAGTTTGCGGGTGGTATGCCGTGGCCCGTCTATGGCTAGTGTGTGTGAGGTTCAGTACAGCCTTAGTCAGGCAGGCCGTAAAAGCTGCCCGCGATCGGTAATAATAACAGCCGGAGCGCCATGATGTAATACGATGTCGTGGACAAAAAACTCTGCTACTACGGTGGCAGTTCCATTTGTGAGTGACGCGGTCTCAGCATATCGGGTCAAGTAGTCTGTCACGACAACAATCCAACGCTTTCCATTAGTTGACTTCGGGAAAGGACCAAGAAGATCCATCCCCACTTGTTGGAAAGGATTTTCGGTGGAGCGATCGGCTGCAGAAATCCAACTGGTTTCACGGGTGGAGTCTTTCGGCGTTGACAATCACGGCAGGTTTCAACGTAAGATCGTACTGAAGGTAATAATTTCGACCAATAGTATTTCTCCCGAATTCTTGCAAGCATACGACTAACTCTCAAGTGGCCGGCGGACGGTTCGTCGTGACAAGCGCTTAAGATGTCAGGCCGTAGGTGCGTAGGTACTACGAGTAGAAATGTCTCTTTTGATCTTTCAAAATTGCGCTTAGAGAACTCCACTTCGTAAAGCGTATGGCTGCAAGCCATGACGAAAAACAAGCGGTACTCTACCACCGCGTCCTTCCAGATAATCGATGAGCGGCGCCAGCTCCGGGTCCTTGCGTTGAAGGTCAGCCATATGGGATTGGGTAATGGCCCCAATAAAGGGAAAATCGTCGACGTTTTCCACTGCAGTGGAGTCCAATGGCTCGCGTGACAAGCAATGTGCATGTCCCGACTTATAGACAACAGTGACATCATACTCTTGAAGACGGAGGCTCCAACGAGCTAAGCGTCCAGACGGGTCTTTAAGGCTTGCCAGCCAGCACAAGGAATGATCGTCGCTGACAATGCGGAAGGGTCGTCCATACAAATATGGTCGAAACTTGCTGATGGCCCAGATTACCGCAAGACACTCCTTCTCCGTTGTCGAATAGTTCACCTCCGATCGTGAGAGTGTTCGGCTCGCGTAGGCAATAACCCGTTCTACTCCGCCTTGCCACTGAATGAGTACCGCGCCGAGGCCAACGTTGCTGGCATCAGTATGTAAGTCGGTTGCGGCGTCTTCATCGAAATGAGTGAGTATTAGGGGTCTGTGTAGGCGGCTTCTAAGCTCCTGGAAGGCTTGTTCTTGATCATCTCCCCACAGGAAGGGTATGTCTTCTCTGGTTAGTGCTGTCAGTGGTTCAGCTATCTTAGAAAAATCTTGGACGAAGCGTCGGTAGTATGAACAAAGACCTAGAAATCGTCGAAGTGCCTTTTTGTCGGTGGGGCGTGGAAAATTTGACACAGCGGTAGTCTTCTCGGGATCAGGGAGAACGCCCTGTGCACTGACAACATGGCCGAGAAAGCGTAGTTCCTTGAAAGCAAAGTGGCATTTCTCAGGCTTGATCGTTAGTTGCGCGCCTTTGAGTGCTTGAAGCACGATGCGCAACCAGTCCAAGTGTTGCTCGAAAGTAGGCGAGAAAATAACATCATTTAAGTACACCAAGCACGACTGCCACTTCAGACCTGATAAAACAGTGTCCATCATACCTTGGAACGTGGCCGGTGCAGAGCAAAGACCAAACGGAAGCACCTTAAACTTGTATAGGCCGTCGGGCGTCACAAATGCAGTCTTCTCTTGGTCTCTCTGATCTACCTCGATTTGCCAGTATCCACTTTTGAGGTCTAATGAGGAGAAGTACCTGGCGTCGCGTAGTCGGTCGAGGGCATCATCAATCTTGGGCAGCGGATAGATGTCCTTTTTAATCACGTTATTTAACTTTCGGTAATCGACACAGAATCTCAAGGTGCCATCTTTCTTTTTGACAAGGACCACTAGTGACGCCCATGGGCTCGTCGAAGGCTGGATCACGTCGTCCGCAAGCATTTCATCCACTTGCGTTTTAATGGCGTCACGTTCCTTAGGAGAAACACGGTACGGGCGCTGGCATACCGGTAACGTGGTCTCATCGGTGATGATGTGGTGCTTGGCGACAGGAGTACGATCGACCTTAGAGCCTGTGGCGAAGCAGTCTGCGAAATCGCTCAGAAGAGCCGAGAGAAGATTCCTCTTATCGGGCCTCAAGTCGGGGTTAATTTTAATGGTTTGCAGAGCATGACAAGGTGCGGCCTCTTCTTTAGGGTTCGCTCCGGCGGTGCATAAATGAGGCAAGGCAGTAACGTCGTGAAGGACCACAACAGCCGTGTCCTTGGCGAGATGCCGCATCTCCTTAGCAAAATTTGTCAGGAGGACAGTAGCACAACTGTTCTGGAGTTGTACGAGTCCTCGAGCAACGGCTAATTCCTTCTCGAGTAGTAGCGGAAGGTGCCCATCCGCGATGCCCACGTAATCGTGGAATAAGTCATGCTTTACAAGAACCAACACACTAGAACGTGCCGGAACCCTCACGTCATCGTCGACTATACGCAAACCGTTCAGACCCGGATCTTCGTTTTCAATGCGCGCCACGGCTCGTTTCGTCGAAAAGGAAAGATGCGCTTCTTTCAGGTCAATGACAGCGCCGTTGGTCTGCAGGAAGTCTAGACCAAGGATCAAGTCTTTCGAACACTCAGGAAGCACGATAAATTCTCCGACATACACAAAACCACGGATGCCGACCCGCGCTGTGCACTTGCCTGCAGGTTCAATCAAGTGACTTCCCGCCGTGCGAATTTTCGGGTCGGACCAATGTGTCAAAACTTTCTTCAATTCTCGAGCGAGACCACGGCTCATTACTGAATAATCGGCACCAGTGTCGAGTAACGCGGTGACATCCACTCCATCAATCGTTACACATATGTCGGAGGTAGTATGCTGGATGCTGTCGCTACCTGACACAAGCGAAATCTCGTCGGGTCGGCCGGACGATGACGGAGGATCTTCACATTTCCCAACATCAGCGACCCTGCCTCCGAAGGCCGCTGGTATTAGTTTTCCCGGCTAGGGCTGGGAGAGGAGTGGCGTCGGGAAGAGTGGGGACTTGTCGAACGGTAGCTCGTCGGGGATGTAGACCGAAGCTCTTGGTAACCGGACATGACGGGATACTGTCGCGCTGCAAGGTCGCTTGCAATCTCAGTAGGCCGTTCGGCATTCCGAGGGTAGAGGTCCTCCGTGGCGAAACCCCGCATGTTGACGCGGCGGTACGGGCACGCCCGGTAAAGGTGACTGGCTTCCCCGCAATGATAGCACAGGGGCCGCCATACTTGACTTTTACGGGGTCGCTGGTAGATTGGTGGAGGGGAGTAGCGAGGTCCTCCATGCGAGGTCCTCCATGCGAGGTCCTCCATGCGAGGTCCTCCATGCGAGGACCCTGCGGCTCCATTGCTGGAGCTGCAGCGTTGATAGTATGGTCCGGCGGGGGAGCTTTACGTAGGACGGACGCGTAGGTGGGCCTCGCATCGAACGTCTGGTGGGGAACGCGCTGCTGGGGAACGTCAGCTACTTGTTGAGCTGCCATATGCACCTCGTCCCGGATGACTTCAGTCAGTGAAGGAAAAGATGTTGTGTTGCAAGGCATCCGGAGCGCTTGCAGTTCCTCCCGCACGACAGAACGAATGAGATTGCGTAGTGCGTCCATGTCGCTGCCGACATGCACAGGGGGTGCGTCGGACCCAATGATGTTCACGTCACGGTTGTACTGACGGGCTCGGTGTTGCAGCGTTGTCTCCATGGTCGCTGCCTCGCTGAGAAACTCTGCCACAGTACGCGGTGGACTGCGCACCAGTCCCGCGAAAAGTTCTTGTTTAACGCCCCGCATCAGGTGACGCAGCTTCTTATCTTCTGGCATTTGTGGGTCTGCACGCTTGAAAAGGCGTGTCATGTCCTCAAAGAACATACGCACGCTCTCGTTCTGGCGCTGACTGCGCGAGTGTAGCGCAGCTTCTGCTCGCTCCCGGCGGTCGGTGCTAGGAAAAGTGGCTTTCAAATCACAACAGAAGGCTGCCCAGGATGGGAAGGAAGCCTCATGGTTTTCAAACCATGTCCGTGCACTCTTTAAGAGCGAAGTACACGTTGTGGAGCTTACGCTCATCAGTCCACCCGTTGTAACGAGCGACTCGCTCGTAAGTCTCAAGCCAGTCCTCGGCGTCCTCGAACACGTCTCCATGAAAAGAGGGGGGTGTTCGCGGCTGATGACACAGGATGTGAGTGGGAAGCCTGCTCTCAGATGTCATTGCAGCAGGTTCTACGGCTGTCTGAGGGTGCGTCGTCCTGGTAGCGGCCGGAAGGGGTCCGAATTCAGGGGGCGCTCCGCGTAGGCGGCAGCCGAGGCGTTGATGTACGGGGGTAAGCTCCGTAGTGACAGGTTGATTATGCAGGACTGGATCCATACCCAGCACCTCCACCAGATTTGTAACGTAACGTTACACGGAAGGCGCTCTGGCACCGAAGAACACCAACAACCAGTCAGGTCAGCACGAAAGCGGAGCACCGTTTTTGCTTCGTCATCTTCTCCGAATCGCCCGTTCAAATCTTCGTCGTCTATGAATGGCATGTGTCAATATTACTGTACGTAAGCATGACACACTTGTAACTGCATGGTGGGTAACAAATGTAGGAAATATTTAAGCCATACATGCAATATTTCATTCTGGCTTAGAAAATTCACAAACTTCACTAGCATGTCTTCTTTTTTAATTTGGCTAGGAAGTATGCGCGCTCTGTTTTCTAATTCACTGGCAGGCTATTGGACATAATCTTGATACAAAATTAATTTAGGAAACACGAAATGAAACAGTATATTTGGCCATCGATCCTCTAATTCAATATTTTTATATCACTTTTTTACGATTGCCTGATAATTCGGAAAATTTAAAAGCCCCTACTGAAAGAGCAAAATCCGTAGGCAACGACTTATTTGAATAAAATGTCCCGCGGTTAGGACAGGCAGCAAATCGCCTGAGTTGCCGTCGTCCTTTTACACAAGGTACTATGGAGCGAAATGTTATGTGGCCTAAACAACTGCGTCAACTGCTAAAGAAGAATCACAAGTGTTTAAAAATTAGAAAGAAATAAGACTGTGAATGGCTTCAAACTGAAATGAACAGATGCGCCAGGAAAACGAAAGCTGCAAGCAATGCTTACATTGAAGTTGCCTGTGGCGCCACCTCTTGGATGCGACGCAGACTGCGTCAGAGGAGCGGCTGAGTAAGCCCACTGTAGTGCAGCTCTTCCACAGGCTGCCATCTTGTTTACTGTCAAAATTATGGATCGACTAGGGACCAGTCTTGGCTGCTCTTTGGTTTTTCATATACTTTTTCCATTTATATTTGTTGTTAAAAACATACGTTGGCTTTATCTGTGCTACTGTGTCAAAGTGGAGCCCACTGTCATTTTTGTTATTATGGGTGAAACTCTGCTTCCCCCAAGAGTACCTCACCTGCATATTTAACAGGGGTATTAAATGAAACTTGCAGACCTAAATTACATTGCTGCAAGGACCATCTCTCCCAAATTTTATTATTCTAGAATAGTATGAAGAAAGTTATCCAATTTAAATGACAAGGATGACTATGTATAATAAGGGAGTAATTACTCATTGACATCCATGAAGGAAAGAAGCTAACAGTCGGCGAGGCCAAGGAAAGCATTGGGGATTGTACTTTGTCTTTTTTTTTTAATTTTTAATTTTTACTTCAATAATCACATAAATTAGTAATCCGTTTAGGGGAAAGATAAATAAACACAAAGTAGAAGAAAAAACAATGTGCCGATGGTGGAAACCAAACCCACGACCTCCGAATATCACGTCCGGTGCTCTTCCAACTGAGCTACATCGGCCGCTGTCCCACCTGCTACTTTCTTGGGTATTAATGTTGTCTGTACACTAACCTTGAGAGTGTTTACCAGCGCCACCCTCAACCATAGCGGTGGACGTGGAACGTCCTGTGTTACCGCCAGCATCACGTAGAACGTGATCAAGAGCGAGGGCGAAAGCTGTGCTAGAACAGATTACTTTACTAATTTATGTGATTATCGAAGTAAAAAAAAAAAAAAAGACAAAGTACAATCCCCAATGCTTTCCTTGGCCTTGCCGACTGTTGGCTTCTTTCCTTCATGTATTATAACGAGCACCCTCCTTTCCCCTTCATTTATCTGCTTGTAGCTTACGGGGGGTCTCGGTTCTGGCAGTCTTGAAGCCATAGGTAGCGTAAGAGGGTTCTAGCACAGCTTTTCAAGTGCGCGCCCTGCCCAGGCGGCTGCACGTCTATCTATGAAAATGTTCTGGCGCTCACTCGTGGCGCTACCTGTTCGCCGCGAGTGTTGCCTCTTGGGTTTCTGCACGGTGCCCATACTGTGTCACAGTTTCGTACTAAATATTGTGATTTAGCATGCCAGCAGTCACTGAAATCAGGGAAAGAATAGGAAAATGTTTCTATTCTCTTTTCTTTTAATTTAAGGTGTTGATTAACGAGAAATTAGTGCAGGTTACATTTTGTTGGTTAATTTTGAACAGCAACTAATCTACTCAGTTGAGTTCACAAAAAATTTTAACTCTCAATGAAATATTCATGACCCACAAATGTGCCAAATAAGTTAATTTTGTCAATTGCAAATGAAGCTATCAATCCTCTAATATGCACCATTTTTATCATTTATGGTATTTTTTAGAACACTGGTTACAAATAACTAGCCATCTGAGCCAAAAGTCACCACTAATATGAGCTTATAAAAGCTCTTCTAAATGCTTTCAAAGCAGCTCTCTTTTCTGCGCAGTCTCTTCTTAAACGCTGAGAAAGGCAGCTAAAGCTGAAAGCACCATTTTATGCACTCCCAATCTTGTTCATTCCACATGTGCCAACAATATTTGGCATTCACAATAATGCATATCACTGAAAAGTAAATACATTTCCTAAAACTAAAACTTGTTCTATTGCAAGCGAGAGGTCACAGCAACTGCACAATACTATAAAAGAAAGAAACCAGAAGAAGTTGCCTGCATGGGACTCCTGCAGACATGAAAAGTAGGTTCCCTCCCAAGTTTAAATGCCAGTAGAACTACATCTAAAGAAAGATAAAAAAAAAAAAAAAGTGGAAGAATGACCACTACAATTTACTTTTCTTATAAAAAGGTGGTACTGCAGGTTTCGTGCTTCATTTTCACACTCATTGATGCCAACAAGCACAGTATACCACATTTTCTATCTTAAAGCATGTGGCAGCGTGCATTCACAGCTCTATTGCTAAAATTATCTCCCGACTTAAAGAAAAAAAAAAAAGAAGACCTGGCACGCTACACATACACACACAAAAATTACAGATTGAACTTAAGTCTGCCTAAGAGCAGAAATGCGAAAGCCTTTTCCTTCCATCATCATCACTAACCCCTAACTACATCATCACCAGCATCATATTTTCAACTACTATAACATTCACTAAATCATCATCATCACTATCACTGACTACATTGTCATCATCACCATAACTAACTACATTGTCATTGCCGCTATTATCATCACCACTATCACTAACTACCACCGTAGTTAGTGATAGTGGTAGACCATAGACGAGAATTATGATCCAATTCTCCAAGCCCGGCATGGATTAGTGGTCTGCAAGCTCGGCTGGGGATCAGAAGTATAGTGGTTCAATTTCCAGTGGAGACAAGATTTTTTTTTTTTCAAGTGTCAGTTTGTGCAGAAATTTCTGCGCCGACACATATGGCTAACATAAAGTGGCGTCTGCACCACTCGTGACCCAAGAAAGGATTTCACCTTAAAAAAGGAGATGAGGAAATGACGGACAGGCACCTGTACATTTTTTTTTTTTTGTACGTGTACACGTAACAACAGGCCAGGTCTTTCTCCTTTTTAAAAATGCAGAACTAGCCTGGCAAGATACATTACTGAAGTACTTTTTTGACTGGCAGGACTATAAAAACCAATTCCATGGGTGCTTTCAGATGCTTTTTTGAGTAAGACAGGCTTAGTGCTCTATGACAAGTCAAAATATGCGACAAACAAAGCTTCAGGCATATTACTGCACAAGGCATTCACATACTGGGAATGCTGAAGTCACCAAAAACAGCTCTTTTAACAAATAAAAGAAAGGCACCTGTAAATAAATGTTTTTCAATAATTTTACACCCAGCTTTACTAAAAAGCATATAAACAGTAAGGAAGTTAATAAATGAATGAATTTACAGCATTGACAAAGCTGTAAATCTATTGTACTTGAAATTATATACAAATAACATGCAGCTGATCAAGAAGCATCACTGCAGTCACTAATAATAATAGCAAAAGAGACTGTTTCGTTACAACCGCAACTTTGTCAAAATCTTGGTTATCTAAACTAGACCATAAGAAGTGAGAAAGAGAACAACAACCGAAGATATGCAAACACTACAGGCCTCTATAAAGCAAACATGTCATGTCTTGATCTTTTGTTTACAGAAAAATGGAGTTATCTTTGTAACTTGAAAGAAACTAGCATTGATGCTGAAACTAAAACTCGCAAAAAAGTTTCACTCACAACACTGTTTCGACCGGAGCCATTGAGCACAGTCACAGCAGCAGCATGCAAGCATGATTCCTTGGGCTAACAAAAAACAGGGCCAAGGGAAGAAGGTAAGCACAAACAAAAGCACATGAGAGTTCAAGCTGAAACAATGATGCAAGCCATGCACACATTTATTCCGGAAGCACAACTGAGCCTCTCATTTGTAACGATAACTCAGTTTATAGAATACTGAAACTTCTGACCAGGGTGCAGCTGAGTACATAGGCACAGTGCCAACATATTGACTTACCTTTGCAGGGTCAACACTGGTCATTTGCATTGGAATTTACATGGGCACTGCTCTATTTATGTGTTTATGCCAGGCAATACTTGTTCATCTCTGAGTGTGTTCACCCTCTCCACTCATAGCGGCAGAAGTGGGATGACCTGTGTTGCCGTTTCATGAAATTGTGCCTGCCCTGTTCCTTATTTTTTTTTTTCGCTGTGTGGCAGCGAAGATTCCGGTGCGGTGGCGCCGACGCAACCACCCTGTCGGGAATGGGGCATTCACCGCATTCCCTCTCAGTCCCCTTTCTTCTCGGCCTTGAACCCTTTAGTTTGGTAGTGACAACTGGGGCCCTGGGGGGAGAGGAAAACTCGGTAGAGGCCGCCCAGTCTCAAACGCAGACCGTGGACACTGTCGGGCAGGCCATATGTTCGGTGGATTCGGTGAAGATTTTCTCCTGGCCAATTCCTGCCTTTTTGTTCGTGGAGGGGCTTTTGGTGGCGTTGAGTGGGGCGCGTCTTTCGCTTATTAGCCTCCGGCCGCGTTGCAGATGGTTTGCTGCAAGGAGGTGGCAGGGACGGGAAACGCGCGCCAGTCGGTGTTGAGGTTTTGGGGCGTGTAGACGGGTGCGTGAAGTCAGCAGGGTGTGCGAGGGCAAGCCAGGGTCGGCTGGCGATTTTAAGCGGGGGTCTGTCACGGTGAGTGCGGTGACGGCGGCCCCGAAGACGCGTGGCCCTAGCCCGCCTGAGTCCACGACATCACCTCGGCCCATCGTTCCCTGCGACCGGACCTCACCAAACCACCGCAGCTAAGCCACCATTTTCTGCCACTCACTCGAACTCTTTTCTTTATCTATCTCGCTCTTTTGGTTTCATCTGCTTTAATATTGTAGTCATTCCTGCCGTAAAAGTTGTACTGTCATCTCTTTGTTTTTGCCCGTTTAATGTTATAGTTGTCTGCTTCGTCTTTCTTTCCTATGCTTGTATCGCGCTTCTGCTATCTAGTTATTGTGCATTGTAACATTTTTTTTTTTTTTTGTGTGTGTGTGTATATAAGTAAATTTCCTTGTCCCCGAACTTGAGTATGTTCATGCCTCCAACCAACGACCAATCAGGCGTGGCCCCTATCGCCGGTCAGCGTCCGAATCTGTAATTTCGCATGCAGGGGGGAGACGTTTGTCTCTCCACCCCCTCCAACGTAAGGAGAGTGCAGCGGTGGGCAGGTTGGCCCGAATAATTGTCCCTTCGGCGTCGGCCAACCGACCAACCGCCCGCAAATATCTTGACATACCGCAAGTGTCACATAGGAAGTGACCTTACAAGGAAGATGGGAGCTGTGTGATATCACTGTTACGCTACCTGTGACATCAAGGCTGACAGATTCGAGGCCCTCGCTAGGTTAATCCGCAAACAAAGGAAAAATGAGGGGGCTCATTATGAGGTACAAAGATAGCCAACAGCCACTGACACCATGTAAAGCATAAAAGATTCTTTTTTTCTGGTGTTGATCAATTTTTTGTGGAGGTGATCGATGTATCTCATAACAAGTCCCATCATTTTCCGTTCATTTGTTTGCTGGTTGTGTTTTCCAAGGTAAGAAACAGCAAGACACGCAACCCAGTCATTGATGGTAGCAGTAACTGCTTTCATTGCTATGTGAAAAAAGCATTAAATGGGCTTACATTATACTTGCCCCTCCCTTCCAACATGGACCTTGCTGAGCAAGAAAAAAAAAAGCAAAACTTGAACAACAGGCTATAAGCAGGGGCCCTTAGCTTTTGGAAAGAAATAAATTTTTTTAATATTTTGCCCTTTGAAAAGGTTTGATATAAACTTCATTAAACCTGATCTTTAACCACTTTTTAACCAAGAAGTCACTGTCCAGAAAATGTAGTTAGCAATGCAAACTGCTAAAGGTGCTGTATGGAAGGTAGCAGATGTACAAGATTAATTTGCGTGTCGTCTATGCAGTAAATTGTTGACAACTGTAAACGTTTTTTTTTCCTTTGTCATTCCCATGAGTTCGCTTAAGGGTGAGTTTGCACAGTACATGTTAGAAGCAAACCTCCAATGGGAGTAGATGGCAATGTATGTAACAAAACGAATGCAGTGAATGAGAAAAATTAAAAAACATGACTTGGGAAACATTTTGCACTAGTGTGCGCGCGCATTCATCCAATCCTTGCAAAAGAACCATGCTGGTCAGTTGAAAACAGAAAACAAAAGGAATGAAACAAGGAATTTAAGCACACAATGCTCCTCCTTGGCAACACAACACAGCTGCGTGAAGAACATGCTCCTGCACATCGAATGCTGCACAACCGACATGTAGAAAGAAGCATCACAAGAAAATAAAAGGCCCTGTGCAGTGGCTTGCCCCTTCAACCAGTAACGTATGCAAAGCAAGCAGCCTAGCATGCATTTGATACATATCAGTGTCACGTGCAGATCAATGCGCAGAATTTTTTTTCACTACTCAGCCCAGCAGTATCCCCCAACCCCTATCGTTCGACACAGAGTTTGAATTATCGTGAATCTGTGGTATGCCATAAAATGTTTACTTGAGAATCATATACTTTGCATATACTCGCGCTCAAATGTGTCGATATGCAGCCACACACTTATATGTAAAGCTCCTCCACATTAAAACATTTGCGATTTTTGTACATGTCAGCCAGTTCTGTTACATTTTATGCATACTTGTGCTTCCCCATGCAGAAGCAATTAATGGTTTGGTTTAAGGGATTTAATGTCTAAAAGCAAGTCAGGCGATCAGGGAGGCAGACTCAGCTGCCTCCAGTGAGCCAAGCCAGTCTTGCACTGCATTGCTAGCAAAGGCCAACAACAGTGGACCGAGAGCTGCTAATCCAGATTTGCAAACAATGATTGAACTTATTGCCTCCGGTTGCCCGTGCATGGGGCCTCTTTCCTCAACATGCTCCCTCTTCTCTCGTGAGAGTAGGGACAGAACAGCATGCGTAGCCAATGTGAACTTCACTTTTTTCGTGGTTTAAGCAACGAGTCACTACAGCCTTTTAAAGAACAATGCATGCCAGACAAGAACACCAAAACCCCATACCTCCTCAGAGCAGTACTCAGGCTCACATAAACGCAACAGTATTCATTTTAAGACCTGCAGCGGTGGCGTAGCGGTAGAACATCCGCCTCGCATGCAAGAGGACCGGGGTTCAAATCCCGGTGCCGCGCAATTCTCCACCGGATTAAAAAAAAAAAAAAAAGTCCGCGTGTCGATGGAATTGCATATACAGGTTTGGGGTGCGACCTGATGCCGGTGAACAGCTCCGGCAACGCACTCCCTCACCAGAACAGGAGTTGGCCACCCTGGTGCAGTAATTGGCCACAACCTCCTATGATAAGCTCCATCAAACCCCGGCCCTCAGTCACCAGCGGCTGCGGAACAACTGACCACGGCGGCGGTCAGACCTGTGACGCAGCAGGGGGTGCTGAGAAAGCCTGGCTCCGCTGGACAGGCCGCCACTGGAAACTGACCCTGGCAACGTTTAATGCTAGAACCCTAGCTAGTGAAGCTAGTTTAGCAGTGCTGTTAGAGGAACTAGAGGGCATGAAATGGGATGTCATAGGGCTTAGTGAGGTTAGGAGGCCGAATGAGGCATATACTGTAATGAAGGATGGGCATGCACTGTGTTATCGAGGTTTACCAGAGAGGCGACAACTAGGAGTAGGTTTCCTTGTCAACAAGTATATAGTGGGTAATATAGATGAATTCTATAGTATTACTGAGAGGGTTGCAGGCATCGTAATTAGGCTTAATAAGCGGTATAAACTGAAGGTTGTACAGGCCTATGCACCTACATGTAGTTATGATGACCAGGCAGTTGAAAGCTTCTATGAAGATGTAGAATCGGCAATGCGAAAAGTAAAGACGCAGTATACTGTACTAATGGGCGACTTCAATGCCAAGGTAGGGAAAAAACAGGCAGGGGACAAGGCAGTAGGTGACTATGGCATTGGTTCTAGGAATAGCAGGGGGGAGTTACTAGTTGAGTTTGCAGAGCGCAATAACTTACGAATCATGAATACCTTCTTCAGCAAACGGAAGAACCGGAAATGGACATGGAAAAGTCCTAACGGAGAGACTAAAAATGAAATCGACTTCATAATGTGTTCAACCCCCGCCAATGTGCAGGATGTAGAGGTAATCGGGAAAGTGCGATGCAGTGACCACAGGATGGTGAGGTCCCGAATTAGCCTAAATCTGAAGAAGGAACGCAATAGATTAGTAAGAAAGAAACCCATCAACGAATTAGCGGTGAGGGGGAGGGCAGAAGAGTTCAGGATCTTGCTACAAAATAGGTATTCAGCTCTAACTGAGGATGGCGACATTACCCTAGAGGTAAGGAACAATAATTTCAGAGATATCATTACTGAGTGCGCGGTAAAAGTAGGCGGTAGGATAGTTAGAGAGGATACCGGTAAGCTGTCTAAGGAGACGAAAGATTTGATTAAGAAACGCCAGAGTATGAAAGCTTCCAATCTAACAGACCAGATTGAATTGGCCGAGATATCAAAGCTAATCAATAAGCGCAAGGTGGCCGATATAAGGAAGTATAACATGCAGAAAATTGAGCATGCTGTAAAGAACGGGGGAAGCCTTAAAGCGGTAAAGAAAAAATTGGGCATAGGCAAAAACCAGATGTATGCGATAAGGGACAAGGCGGGCAACGTCATCACTAATATGGACAAGATAGTCAAAGTAGCCGAGGAGTTCTACACAGATCTCTACAGTACCCAAAGTAGTCAGGACCGTAATGAGATTGGCGGTAGGAAAAAACAGTCAGACGTTCCACCAGTGACGAAGGACGAGGTCAAGAAAGCACTAGAAACTATGAAAAGGGGGAAATCAGCTGGAGAGGATCAGATAAATGCTCGGAATATAACCAGCCCTTATACATAGCATTTGACTCAGTTGAAACCTCGGCGGTGATGCAGGCATTGCGAAATCAGGGAGTAGACGAGCCGTACATGAAAGTGCTGGAAGATATATATAGTGGCTGCACAGCAACCATAGTTCTCCATAAAGAAAGTAACAAAATTCCCATAAAGAAAGGTGTTAGGCAAGGAGACACAATCTCCCCAGTACTATTCACAGCTTGCTTAGAGGAAGTATTCAGAGACTTGGAATGGGAGCAGTTAGGGATAAGGGTAGATGGAGAATACCTCAGTAATCTGCGATTTGCTGATGACATTGCCTTGCTAAGCAACGCGGGAGATGAACTACAAATAATGATTGATGACCTAGACAGGAAAAGTAAAAAGGTAGGCTTGAAAATCAATACGCAGAAGACTAAGGTAATGTTCAACAGCCTCGGGAAGGAACAGCAGTTTACATTAGGTAGCGAAGTACTGGAAGTAGTAGGTGAATATGTCTACTTAGGACAGGTAGTAACCGCAGATCCGGACCATGAAAAAGAAATAACAAGAAGAATAAGATTGGGATGGAGCGCATTTGGCAAGCACTCGCAGATTATGTCCAGCAGCTTACCGGTATCGCTAAAGAGGAAAGTATGTAACAATTGCATCTTACCTGTACTTACCTATGGCGCTGAAACGTGGAGGCTAACCAAGAGAGTTCTACTTAAGTTGAGGACAACCCAGAGGGCTATGGAACGAAAAATGGTAGGGGTAACATTAAGAGATAGAAAGCGTGCAGAGTGGGTCAGAGAAATAACTCAAGTTACCGACATTCTAGTAGAAATTAAGAAGAAATGGACATGGGCAGGACATGTAGTGCAAAGAGAGGATAGCCGATGGTCGCTGAGGGTAACAAACTGGATTCCAAGGGAAGGAAAGCGTAGCAGGGGGCGGCAGAAAGTTAGGTGGGCGGATGAGATTAAGAAGTTCGCAGGGGTCAAGTGGATGCAGCTAGCACAGAACCGGGTTAAGTGGAGAAATATGGGAGAGGCCTTCGCCCTGCAGTGGGTATAATCAGGCTGATGATGATGATGATGATTCATTTTAAAAGCAGCTTTCTCCATTCATTGTGCATACCTGGCTTGAGACAGACTTATGTCTCTTGCCAAAAAGGGTTCAAAATGTAAGCTTCAGCCATTTTCACAGCACATTACATACCTGTAGTGATCAAAACCCTTGCAAAAAAGAAGTTATATATATACATAAGGTGACACTGTGACTAAAAGAGAATTATGAGCCCCAAAGAACTGAAAACTACACCAAAAAAAGGCGTACCATGACTTTCAATATGAGCTGCAGCCTAAAACACACAAGATGCAGGAAGAGCTCAGATTTCAAGGCAGACTGAAAGCCGCCAACATCAAAGATGGGTCCCTTAACTTTTCTTAAAGTTTTCGTAATCTGAAGAAATGCTCATTTGAAAGCTCGTTGAGTTGGTTTTGTCACATTGCATGTCTATAAAACAGTGTCACTCGCATTTTTTGTGTGTTAAAATACATACAGATGATGTTTGTGTGTTCGATGTCATAGAAGCAGCATAATTTTGACAATGCCATGAGCAGAGACACCATTTTATAAACATGCAATGTGGGAAAGCTACCTGAAAAAGCATTCAAATGCGCACCTTTGGCATTCAATAATTAGAACTAAGCCGCTAATTAATAAAATTTAAAAACTGGGCTCACCTTTGATGTTGATGACCTTCAATTTTCTAATACAATATTGCCCCTTAAAGTAAAAAAAACAAGTCGATTACTTAATTTTAGCAAATCGTGTAATCATTATGCTCTATGTATTGCAGACAATGCCTGCTTTGCTATACAATTCACCGGCACAGACCGTACTGATGTACCAGTCATAGGTATAGTAAAACAAAAATCTGTAAATGGTTAAGGGGGAATGCGGAGCTAAAGAGTCAACTTTTGAACTGTTGTGCCAATTTTGATAAAATTTTCAGGGATGGCTTACCTTCCTCTCATTAGAATATAATTTCAGTTTCATCACTTGAGCGAAAATAGAAAAAAGTTGTAGCTTCCATAATGAATAACTAAGTGTGTCAGCTTAGGAAAACTATCATTCAAAAATTATGAAGATGTATTAACTGTTCGTGCTCAGATAACTTCTAGGTAGTCCATTGTGCAGGATAAGGCCGATTGCAGTTCTTTATGACATTTTTCTAAATATCTGAGCAATTTAAAAATGACCTTTATTTTTATGTTGTCATATGTCATATATTTGAAACTTTTTTTCTTTAAGAATAATTAGGAATCCAAAAAGTACCTTAGTTTGTTACCAACAAAATTTTAGTCCAGAAATCACCTTTAGAGCAACCTTTGTTGAAAGAGTTTGGAAATTTAGTTTTCCTAAGGGACATACTCTTTCAAAAAGTGCGAACTGAGAAAAATCAGTTAAAAAATTTCAGAACATGCTATCCAAATTTAGGGCCTAAATTAATAAATCAATGTTTCCTGGCTGTCTTTTTCAACACAACACAGCCCTGTGGCGATTGCTTTAAGTTGCCTCTTTTGTTTTCAGCTTCCCAGCTGTCCAGCACCCTTGTCTGTGCTTGTGAAATACTTTCCTTCGTTGCTCGCTGGGCATGCCTCTTCATTAGGGCTCTATATTCTATATTTAGCTTGTCAAGCACTTTGGTCAGCCAGGCTCCCAGTGGTGCGAAAACAGTGTTCGAAGGTTACGTGCTACGTTTTAGCCAGATTTTGTTTTGATTTATCTTCCAATCTGCTGTTGCCAAGGTCAAACATTTGCCTTTTCCTTTTGTTTTTCTTTTTAGCTGTTTGCTGTACTCTCAATAGCAGGTCCTTTTTTCTAGAGAGCGCGAGAAACAAGTATTCTGACTTGAAGATACACTCCCCATTCAATTTCTTGCACACTATGCAGCTGCGTCGTGAAATCAGCGTTCATAGATGCTTTCGGTAGTGAGTGCACTCCATCTCGGGAGAAAAAAAAAAAACAAAACAAAACCTAATTTTAATTTTTCCGCTGTGCAGATAACAACCAAACTTGGTGAGAAGTTTCTTTTATGGATGCGCAATTCAAAACCAGCAAAACTATAAAAGGCATTTTTTTGGTGAAAACTGCGATTTTAGCCCCACATAAAAAAACTCACCTACTGCAAACTCAAACTCAAAACTGCTTTCAAAGTATGAATTACACTTCTTTTGACCAATTCCTGCCACATAATGTCATTATGTACAGAAACCATCACAATTTAGGCCCTCACTACATCATAAGGGAGTAATTACTCACTGACATCCACCCAAGCGCAGCCATACGGCTACAAACCAATATCCAACCAATCACTACATCATCGGCAGATCACGCAGCACAGCTGAGCCATGCTGTAGCATATATCGATGTTCTTTTTACAGTGAGGTCATGTTACGGCTGAGCAAACACTTAAATAAGCACTTTCTCTATCACTTGACAGGTGGTGGCATGCACACGATGCGCGTGCACACACACGCAAGCACGCTTGTAGAATAGGTTGACAGACGCGTCAACATATAATGAGACTTATTGATGTTTGACTGGGGCCATAATTGACAAAGGTAACTTTGGGGTGGTTGCTGGCGGCCTGACTGGGTCTCAAGCCCAAGGTTTCCAGCAAGCTGTGGAGCTGGTGCATGATCCCAAGCCAGGTGCACCAACCTGCCGGGGACTGCCTTGGCCCTGCCTAAGGAAGACTGGTCCCAGTCGAAACGTCAATAAACCTTGTTATGTTTTGGAGGGTGCATCTGCCCATTTTATATGCATTTCTTCTGGTTCACAGCGTGCTCATAGTCTCAACTCCTATATATATATATATACACATATATATAGGCAGGCTATATTCCTTCTGCAATATGCGAGTTATGATGCAACCTCCCTGGCAAAGCATGGCATGAATTGAACCATGCAATGACTGTGTAATAGAATACAAGTTTCAATTACTAGGCAGCTTAAAGTACAAATGAAAATGTCACTCATGCCATATTTAGCATGCTCAAAAAAAAACAAAAACACAACCCCAAAGTCTCAGGAGCGTGCCCCACCAATGTGTCACTGCACAGCTGGGACAAAAAGGGAACACACTGGTGGGCTGTGAAACATGGAAGTCGAAAAATTGTAAATGGGGCCGCGCAGCGAACCTGCTGAAGCATCATACTCAGGCTTGAGAAAACAAGTCAACGAAAACAGACACTCACTGAAGCTGCCATAAAACAGAAAGATGCCCCATTAGGAAAGGATGTTTTATACTCATTACTACATGTAATTTTTCAGGCCTCGGTACATTTTGCTGTGTTCATAGTGGGGGCATTGCACTTTATGTATGACAAATTAAAATTACGTTTAGGTCACATCCACTTATGTGGATGCAGCGCCTCAACATATTTCGTAGCAGCTCCATCCATGGGAAATGCCATTTAACTCCGACGCGGAGAAAGAACACTGCATACGGGTAACAATGAAACGTCACTACAGCTGAACGCTGAATCATGCAAATCACAAGTGTAGAAGAGTGCCCTGCTCACCGGCATAGTGGACCTCCCGGCATTGACAAAGGTAACTGTGGGGTGGTTGCTGGTGGCTTGACTGGGCCCCGAGCCCAAGGTCTCCAACGAAGCTGTGGAGCTGGTGCGTGATCCCAAGCCAATAGGCTCAGGTGCACCAACCTGCCGGGGACTGCTTTGGCTGTCCTGCTGCTGCTCGAGTCGCTTCTTGGTCAGCTGCAACTCCCGCGACAGCTCCTGTACAATAGGCGTGAATTACAATTCCTCTGCAGAGAACTACCTGTTTCTTCTTTCTTTCTGCACCTGCCCCACTCAGGCCAGCTGGCCATATGAAACTGATTCAATCGCAAATAATTTACTTGGTGCAAGCGAATTCCACACGATGACTTGTGCTTATTAATGAACTGCACATCCTGCCAAAGACAGGAGTGGAAGCAGGTTTGCGCATTTTGGAGCAGCTTACGAAGCAGTAATAAAGCCATTTTGAAGTAGCTTTAGAGCAACAAAACGAGAGTTTTGGGGCATTTGAATTATGCTTCAGAGCACGTTTCTAAGGTCAAACGCCTTTGATAATTGACGTTTTCTTTTTCTGAAATACAAAATCTCCAATCTGATTCCTCTTTCTCCTATTTATTTATTTAGAATACAACTCAAAGCCCTCAGATATGCGGTATTACATGATCCTTTTTGATTCTATGTCTGGGATTATCTGATAAATTCCTGAACACTGGTTATTTTGTTTGCCAAAAAGGCGCCTTCAGACCACAATAATGTGCCTTGACAAGCTTGGCCTTGGCGCCAGTGCCGCTCCTCTACTTTTTGCTTACTGTTGGATCGCAGACGACTGCAGCGCCACCTTGATCACCTTGTTTTTATGTAAACATGGAGAGGTCTACAGGGGTGGAATCAGCTCGAGACTTTTGGAGCAGCTTTTAGACAGACAGCATTGAAGAGTATACCATCCTTCAGCTTTACTTCACTGCCTCCTGCTAATAGTTCATCATTCTTTGCTTGAGCAATGCTGGGGCTCATTTTTAATATCTTGGCAGTAGGCCATATGCCTTTTCAACACTCTTGAGAAGCTTCCGAGTGATTAACAGTTTTGCCGTACCCACCCATAACACTTCAAGTATGATTTTGTCTGACGTAGGCCTGACGTGCTTCTCAGGGACAAAGGGGCTCGATGTTGAAGTACTGGCTTGTTTTCATAGTAAAAGCATTACAAAGACGAGTATTTTTTGCAGCTGGACAAGTTTCCTAACAGCTCGCGGTAGTTTACGCTATCTGCTTCGTTAGCTACTCTCCCTACTGGCGATTCAAAAGGCTATGTCACATGCATAGCAGAAATCACCTGTGGCTCACACCAAATTTACTTGTGAACAAATATTTATTATGCTCCATGCTTCCTTGCCTTACAAAAATTTCATTTCTATTATGCCCAGTGCAAGATACATTAACATCTTTGCGCCTGGTGCTGTGACATTGTTCCTGTGTTCAGCTAAATTTGACGGCAGAACATCAAGGCAGCCAGTTTGGAGCAGTTTTGGAGCAATATTGCATTTTGGAGCAGGATGGAGCAGGGAAAGCAGTTGGAGCATCGCTTCCACCCCTGCAAAGAAGAGAGAGATTTCATGCCTCTACTCCTATAATGAGAGCAGAAACTAGCATCTGGGTGACAGGTTTACCATATAAAGGACTGTTTATTGCTACACATACACAAAAATGAAAATATTACTGGTACTTTTGGAATACAGTCACCAACTGATTTTTTGGGCCTTCAAAGGGCCGAAAAAGGACCCAGAAAACCAGGCAGACCGAAAAAAAAGACAAAAAAAAAAACAGAAACGAATTCTCACTAAAAGAATCAAATTATTTATCGAGCAGATTGAAAAAAAAAACTGGTCAATCTGTTTCTGCGGGAAAACTGCGCAACAGTCAAAGTGGCACGATGTTGAAACAAAGAGGCGCTAGACACTGGCAAACCAATTTGGGCCCAGCCTCGCTGCTCTCACGTGACTCTACGTCAGCGCATTTTTTTCTCTCCCACATTAAAAATAAAAAGAAGTGGCATTAGTGGCAAAGTTCGTGCGCAGGAGCGGTTGAAGTCATCTGCTGCACATGTTGCCTTTTTTTTTTTTTTAAAAAGAAAGGCGACGGATGTTATATCGTGAGCTTCAGCAAACAGTCTGGAATTAGAACATGGGTTGGAATGCAAAGTTCTCTTGGAGGTTGTGTTTATTTGGGACACACGATGTATTGGAAAATGAAGTAAAACCAGCATCTGTTGTCACTTGGCAGTGGGTACTTTTAGGAGCACTAGACAGCTACACAATTTTAATTTTTTTTTTCTCTGTGCTCGTGCATCGCCGTCTGCAAGCAGACTCGTGCTGCTGCAACGCCGCTTGCAGCTGCTGCGGTTTGCACTGGCTCGCTTGTGGCTACACAAAAGCTGTGACATATAGTTGTGTGATAGAAGCATGCTCGCGCTGACTAGCTCAGTCTCCCTGGGGCAGAGCTCCGCCGCTGCCGGTAGACCGAACCGTGGAGGAGGGGCCCACGACGCAGGCCGCCCGATTTCATAGAGTAACAAGTCCACTGACTCAGGACAGCTAGCGGTCCCTGCTGTCGAGATTATAGGGACATGCAGGATGTATGCAACGTGAGTTTGAGGTTGCATAAAAACAAAATGGTAGCAATGTTGTGGCAATTCTTTGCAACTTTTGACTTGCAATCGAGAGAAAAAGTCAGAAAAATCAAATGAGAAGTTTCAAACATCCAAAATTTTGGTCGGTGTTGTACATTGACTCTATGGAGCGCATGATGGTGCCATGGCAGAGTCCGAATAATCAGACAGGTCTGGAAAAACAGGTATCCGAATAATCAGTCGGCACCTGTACTCACACGAAATTTTCTGTGCTATAAGGCTGGACACACATTTATTTTTAGCCTGCTACTGCCATTGTTGTGAATTTGCAAATAACTGTTTGAATGCCATGCACTCACTAATATCTGGAGGTTAGATATTGTCCAGATCACTGTCCAGTTAGAAGATTTAAAAATTAATGAGTCAAATTAATGAGGTTTTACTGTACTGTATTTGGGCCTTTGATGTCCCACTACTTGAGACAGTGACAGAAAATGAACTGAATGCCAATTGTTGCTAAATAACACTATACGGAGTTCTCAAACTTTGAAAGTGCAAACAAAATTCTGATAAGACTTTTGAATGTAGGTACATAGGCTGGTGTATTAGAGTGGCAATAGTGTTTCTTCATTGATTCCTAATGATAATTTGGACATTAAACGGTTAAAGGTAGGCTCATATGCCTAGTTTTTCAACCCTTCAGCCTTTTCTGCAAAACAGCGGTGCACCGGCAGCACGAGTTACGCTAGGCTGCTGCACTGTTTCACCTGACAAACAGAATGTGCGGTTTAACACAGGACAAGCCGTTTCTGCAGCATGCTGGCTGCTTGATATTTCTCTTGCTTCAAACATGCAGCAGTTAGCACAGCTTGCCAATGCAGATACCAAACACGTCTTGCCCTGTTGTTTCACTTCATCCAAGCAAAAACATTAAAAGGAGAGGAATTCGGGCATCCAATATTTTTTTGGCACAATGGAAAGCTTCCTGTCTAATGTGGTTGATTCCATAGCGGTTTTGTTACAAATAAAGTAGAAAATTTTTACCAAATATTTTTTCAACCAGTGTGTGCACGTGTTTTTATATTTGCCGCGAGATCGACCTTGAGGTGGCGCCACCGTCACTCCGGTAGTGTGGATCGGCGGCCGGCGGCGCTCGCAGAAACGCACGCTGCGTAGGTCTGCTTCCGAGTTTACGGCGGGTTTGTTGGCAATGAAACGTGTCTTCTGCAGTATTTCTGCAATATTGCAGAAACAAATCGATGGATTTCGCCAATGCAGCAGAAGAAGAGCGGATTTTAGGAAAACAAAGCACGCAACCACCAGACTTCTAGATTTACTTTGCACGTTTCTTGCGCTGTACCGCACTCACGCGCCTAATGCTTGGGCCTGCCTAATGACAGCTTTGTTTTTCTTATCGACTTTTAAACAGTTTGCGCGTGTTTCATGCGAGTGAGACCGGCGAATTTAGTGTCAAGCCCACGCAGATACCTGCAGTACTTTAGATTGAATCGAGAAAGCCTGGTTCATTATATTGTACTTGACTCGAGGATTAAGCAGGCTAAATGTAGCACTGGCAGCGCACTGCATGGCGAGTTGCTTTAGACTCTCTGGCCCAGACAACCACGCACAAGTATTCCCCAAAAATGAGATCACGCCGACACTATCAGGAAACCTCGCCGCCCAGGAAAGCTGATTGTTCACGTGTACAGCGCTGAGTGGATTGAATGTGTCGAGATGCTTTTTGCAGCCACTGTTACTGAATGTGATAGTGTATTACTGCATGCGCCACTAACTGTAAATGATTTCCTGAAACCGAGGAAAGTATAAGGGATTTCTGATGTGTGTGATATGTTAATATATAACGGTAAATTAGTAGTGTAATTAGTTTGTTTTGCAATGCCAATAAATTTCACCGTGTGAGAGAACTTTTACACACTTGACAGAATTTACAATAATCAGCGATTAATTTTCAGTAACGTTAAAGTGCAAGCTACGAATTATTCGCTGCGAAGACATCGTTATAAACTGCGCATGGGCACTGTCATGTTCTGGGAAGCAATTTTACAGGCTGAAAATTTCTTTATCACTAATTATTTAGCAGTGACTAAATCTTATGCGAAGTAAAATATTAGGGTTGCTTCCAAAACAGATGCCGGATATAAAACTATTCCGAAAGATATGGAGGTCATCTTATCATGCGACTATAAAGATGTATTTATTCCTCAACTAAACACTGATATTTAAGCCCGCATGAAGCTGTTTTACTCCCCTTGTCAGAAACGACGAGTTTGCTCGGAAGACAGCACTTGGACGAAAAGTGATTATAATGATTATAATAGGCTACCAGTAAAGTACATTAATCTAGGTGTATTAAGTAATATTTAGGGTAACAATTAGGTGCAAGGAATATGTTTCCCAAACATTCGAGCATTTCTCTAAAGCAAAATGTGCTCACTAAAACTTTTACTAATGCACAGAAGCCTTCAACAAAAAAAAGAAAAAAAAATGCACATTGGCCCAGGTTTAACGCATGAAAGCGACATCGGCTATGACGGATGATTGCAGAGGCTGGTTTTGGTGTTTTTTTTTTTCATTATTAACACCACATTTACCATGTGGAATTGTTTATTGTGCAGTCAAATCCCACAGCAGAGGAGCGCCTTTCAAAACGGTTGTGAGTGAATCCCCCGTTCTCGAAATCAGCAGTCGAGCGCCCTTACCATTGAGACACCGCGACAAAGGTTAAAAAAAAAGAAGAAAGAAAGAAAGAAAGAAAAAAAGTACTCACACAACTCTATTGTGCATACAGATGGCATAGCAGGCATAGGGTGGCCTGTTCAAACTGCATTCTGCTATATGAAGCAGTCTGCGGTGGCACATGTTTTAGTAGCTGCGGTATTCCAAACAGAAACGGGAATATGCGATTTCTGAGCGTTTGCATTAACTTTTATTGACGGCAGCGACCTGTTTTGCTTTGACACGGCAGTAACGACTGTACCACTTCGTTTGAGACATTGCATGCCAAAGGATCTCAAGCGCCGAAGACCACTACAAGACCGCGATGGATGATGTCCTTATCCAAGCATGACATGCTCGTTACGGACAAGTACATATTTTTTTTTTAATGAAGCGTAGGGTTATAGACCCCTTCATGGATCACTGCCTTGTCGTGGCGGAGGGGCTTGCGAAACTCGAAGTCGTGAGCTCTGCTGTGTAGGGCCACCCAAGATAGACAGGTCACGGCAGAGAGTTCTGACAAAATGTGATTCACTGGAGAAGGTAATGGCAACCCACTCCAGTATTTCCTGCCAAGAAAACCCTATGGCCAGTCACAATACCATTATCGATATGGCGCCAGAGGATGAGCCCCCCAGGTTGGAAGGCATCCCACATGTTACTGGGGATGAACAAAGGGGCGATTTCTAGTAGCTCCAGGATGAATAAAGTGGCTGGGCTAAAACAAAAGGACGCTCAGTTGTGGATGTGTCGGGAAGTGACCAGAAAGTTCGATGTTGCGAGGAGATATATCACATAGCAACATGAATGTAAGATCTATGACGCAAGGTAAACTGGATGTCGTCAAGCGAGAAATGGACAGATTGAACATTGATATCTTGGGTATCAGCGAGCTCAAGTGGACCGGAATGGGAGAATTTAATTCCGGCGACCATTATGTCTTTTATTGTGGGCACGAATCCAGGAGAAGGAATGGGGTCGCTCTCATAGTAAACAGAAGAATGGGCAAAGCAGTGCTAGGGTACAACCCCAAAAACGACCGAATGATTTCACTTCGGATCAAAGGTCACCCTTTCAACATAACAGTTATCCAAGTCTATGCACCAACCACTACCTCTGAAGAAGCTGACGTTGAGAGATTTTATGCTGACCTGCAATGCCTTTTAGACCACACTACATCATCAGACGTCCTTTTTCTCATAGGAGACTGGAATGCTAAGGTCGGGAGTGAAGAAATATCCGGAATTACAGGCAAGTTCGGTCTTGGTGAGCCAAATGAAGCTGGGCAGAGGCTAGTAGAGTTCTGTCAAGAAAACAACCTGACCATAGCGAATACTCATTTTCAACAGCACAAGAGGCGCCTGTACACATGGATTTCACCGGACGGTCTGTACAGGAATCAGATTGATTATATTATTTGCCGGCAGAGATGGAGAAGCGCTATACAAGCAGTAAAAACAAGGCCTGGGGCCGATTGTGGCACCGATCATCAGCTTCTTGTTTCCAAAATTAAGCTTCGATTGAGGAAAACGCAGAAAACTAGAAGGCCTTTCAGGTATGATCTGGATCAGATTCCATTAGAATATGCTGTGGAAGTGAGCAATCGATTTCAAGAATTAGATCTAGAAGACAAAGAGCCCGAAGAGATGTGGACTGATGTTCGTGATATAATACAAGAAGTTGCTACTAAGGTAGTTCCAAAGCAAAAGAAATGCAAAAAAGCAAACTGGTTATCTGAAGAGGCTTTGCAAATAGCTGAGGAAAGGAGGATGGCAAAAGGCATGGGGGAAAGAGAAAGATACAAGGTTCTCAATGCGGATTTTCAGAAAATAGCAAGGAGAGATAAGAATGCCTTCTTGAACATACAGTGTCAAGCAGTTGAGGACAACAGCCAATTAAGGAACACAAGAGCTCTGTATAAGACAATCAAAGATATCAAAGGAAGCTTCTGTGCTAAGCTGGGCGTGATAAAGGACAAACAAGGCAGGGACCTCACTGAAGCCTCAGAGATAAAGAAGAGGTGGCAGAAATACACAGAAGAACTGTACAAGAAGGACCCGGATGTGCAAACCCAACATAAGACGGTTGTGATTACTGATCTCGAGCCGGGCATCCTGAAGAGTGAAGTTGAATGGGCCTTAGCCAGCCTTGCTAAGAACAAAGCTAGCGGAATTGATGGTATTCCAGCTGAGTTGCTTCAAAACCTCAACCACGACGCTGTTAACACACTGCATACATTATGTCAAAAGATTTGGACAACCCTGCAGTGGCCACAGGATTGGAGGAGGTCAGTTTACATCCCCATTCCAAAGAAAGGCAGTGCCAAAGATTGTTCCAACTACCGCATGATCGCGCTTATTTCGCATGCTAGCAAGGTGATGTTAAAAATCCTGCAAGGTAGGCTGCAGCAGTATGTGGATCTGGAGCTTCCGGACGTGCAAGCTGGGTTTCGCAAGGGCAGAGGAACTAGAGACCAAATTGCCAACCTTCGCTGGATCATGGAAAAAGCAAGAGAGTTCCAGAAACCCATTTACTTCTGCTTTATTGATTATGCGAAAGCGTTTGACTGCGTAGATCACAGCAGATTGTGGCAAGCTCTCCAAGAGATGGGAGTTCCAATTCACCTCATCTGTCTCCTCAGGAACCTTTATGAAGGGCAAGAGGCCACAGTCAGAACTGGGCATGGTCTTACTGATTGGTTTCCGATTGAGAAAGGGGTGAGGCAAGGCTGCATACTGTCGCCCTGCCTATTTAACCTATATGCAGAGTGCATCATGAGGAAGGCCGGTCTGGACGAGTCTTTAGCTGGAGTGAAGATCGCTGGAAAACGCATCAACAACCTTAGATATGCGGATGATACCACTTTAATGGCAGAAAGTGAATTGAATCTCAAGAGACTTCTGATGCGCGTACAAGAAGAGAGTGAGAAGTTTGGGCTTAAACTGAACATTAAAAAGACGAAGATCATGGCGTCTTGCCCTATCAAGTCCTGGAGCATCAATGGACAAGAAGTGGAAGCTGTGACAGATTTTCTGTTCTTGGGCGCCAAGATTACCTCGGAAGGAGACTGCAGCCATGAAATTAGGAGACGCCTGCTTCTGGGAAAGAGAGCAATGGTTAGCCTTGACCGCCTAGTAAAGAGCAGAGACATTAGTCTGCCAACCAAGATCCGTATAACCCGTGCTATGGTCTTTCCAGTTGTGATGTATGGATGCGAGAGTTGGACTGTGAAAAAGGCTGACCGCCGAAGAATTGACGCGTTTGAATTGTGGTGCTGGCGAAGACTCTTAAGAGTTCCTTGGACTGCCAGAAGATCAAATCAGTCGATATTGTCGACCATAAACCCTGACTGCACATTGGAGGGTCAAATTCTAAAGTTAAAGCTCAGCTACTTTGGTCATCTGATGAGAAGAGAGGAGTCGCAGGAGAAAGATTTGATGTTGGGAAAAGTTGAGGGTCGCCGGAGAAGGGGTAGGCAGCGAACGCGATGGTTAGATGGCATTCTCGAGGCATTGCAGATGAAGCTATGTGATGTTAAGAAGATAGTGAGAGACCGGAAAGCGTGGCGTGACATGGTCCATAGGGTCACGAAGAGTCGGACACGACTGAACACCTGAACTGAGGGTTATAGAGTGTTCATATTTATTTTTCAAGAGGCATATAGGTACGCAAAATCTCACAGGAACCGCGAAACAAACAAAAACACTCCTGTACACGCCGCATGCGCGCGCTTAAATCACTGCGGGCTGGCACGCGACGCGAAAACGCATCCACACTGACTAGGTTTCGCCGCTGAGCCGCAAGGTGGCGACTCTGCTCGATCTCGAGGCCAATAGGCCGATAATAGAAACAATGAGCAGCAATAGTGATGACAACTGGTCGTCGACAAAAGTGATGTATTGAACGTAAATATAAATCTCTCCAGCCAGACAGTAACAAGACATTTTCAGTAGAGTGTAGCGCCCATTTCAGTTTCCACATTCAAGGCTGTTACTGTACAGGAATGTATGGCTAGTCGATGAAAGTTTTAGTGAGCCATGGCCATTACTTCATTCAAGGAATTCAAAACACTGCGGCAAACTCTAAAAGCACATCACAGATGATGCAAAAGAAGGGGTGAATTTTACTGAAGCATATACTGGAAAGAGTGCAAAATATATTACTAAAACGTGACAGGCAATCTTTAAAGAAAAATGAATTGGGCACTTAAGAAAATCAGTGATATTTTACGAAGATGGGGTCACATGGTGTACTACAGTGATAATGACTGCTTTTCGCCGCAAGAAGTTCCTTCAGTTGGTTTTATGCGACTTTCAGTACCAAATTAACATTGTAAATCCTTTCTTGGATGCTATAGCGCTCGATCTGTACTACATGAGGCAAGATCCTTTCATTTCCGCAATGATCTCATGACCTATTCTGTCTGTCTCTTAAACTTGAAATTGTGAAAAAACAAAAACAAAAACAAAATGAAACAATAAACAACAACAAAAAAGCATAATCCCAAGAATGCAGGCAAGAGCATGTGGAAACTGCATTTTGAGAACATACCTTAATGCTTGAAATATGTCGTCTCTTCATCACCCTTTGTTCATTTTCAGCGTCTTCAACTTGGGTGGTCAATTTTTCAACTGTACCAGAACGGGAGAAGGAGAGAAACACAGTGACCAAAGCATGTGCTAATTTTTTTTTCTCTCAAACAAAAGACTTTTACTGATGACAGAGGTGTCACAGAATCAGCATGGATGATGATAAAAGATGGCTAGCAGCCTCACTTGTTTTGGTCTTTTCAGCCAGCTTGCGTGCTAGCAACTGCGTTTCCTGTTGCCGCTGCCTCTGCTCAGATTCGAGGCTAGATGCCTGTGTACAAGAGGATGTTACACATTTCAATATATGTGAATATGCTGTTGTATGAAAAGGCACTTATGACTTGAGAATTTTTTAAGCTTTGATACATGGTTTGGCACTGTAAGGATATCTGTTAAAAGCTCAAAAGGTCCACTGGTGATTCAAGTACGCTAATTTGGCCCTCAACCTACTGCATGGAAAGCCAAAACTTCATGCAATTAAGAACACACCCGATTTACACCTAAAGAAATCCCACTGTGCACAACATGTAGCACTCAGAATGTGAGGCTAATTATGACACCAGCATGCAACTGTTTCAAATTACCATGCATGACAATTAAAAAAATAAGAAAAAAAGACTTAAGGTTTATGAATATGTAAATGATCCCTTAGCTGAATATATAGGGCACAAAAGTTACAAGAGTGTAAAACTAGGTACAAGCCAGCTCCTCACCAGATCTTGATTTTGTTTCTTAAGCTGGGAAACTTCCTGCATCAGCTTGCTATTCTGCTCTTCTAGGTTCTGGGCCTGCAAGAATATCATTCTTATTTAAGAGTGTGTTATACTAGCACTTTACAGTACAGCCAAATTGTAAATCCTTCATGGTGCTGGAGAGAAAAAATGTCAAGATCCTCATCCTCTGCCAGAGACTTCTTCACCAATCATGCAAGTGTACAGGCTACAATAATGTGCTCCAGCAGTGGAAACAGACATGCCACCTGCATCACCTTTGCACTTATGTTATGGAAAAACATGGCAAGTAAGGAGACACCCAAAGTCCCAGGGCACAGCAAGCTAAAAGCCATAAAATCCCACACATGCAACCACAAGGTTCGATGCATCATGGCAAGTCTGTACATTTTCCATCACATTTGGACTATACTAGCTACCATTGCCAAGATGCGCCTTTTTGATTACCCAAACTGCGGCACCAACACAAATCTATCAGAAGCGATGGCAGCTGGCATCTTTTAAGAGGTACGCAGAGTAGAAGTGGTATCTAAGGGTGAACAAATATAAAATATTTAGCTGTGAATCAAATTGAATACTTTCAATTATTGAGTATGAATACGATGTTTAATTTGAAAACAAACACATTTTACAAAACACAGCTAAGAAAAACAAATGTACTACTGCACACCCCTTTACTTATCATACACATAATTTATTTCAGCTATAGAACTTTGCATCGAGCAAGGAGGATGCCGAAAAACCTCCTCTCTAGGCTGTTGGAAACCGGTTCTGCTACCGCTTCCACTCTGCTGACGTCACGAGCACGCAACAGCCCAACGAGCAATATGGTGACGCCTAGGGTTGCAAAGGTCTATAAGGCCTATCAGGCATTAAATATAAGGTAGGGGAATCATGTACGGTATTCCAGATACTATACTGAACTCTAAGACGATTGCGAAAAAGTTCTATATATTGATAATCTGATATATAGGACACAGAAGTGGAGAATTTCGTGTGCAACCTGAAAACATGAATACAGTACATCCATGCTCAAATCTCATGGAGTGATGAAAAATTTGTATCCAAAAATTTGTATCCAAAAATTTGTATCATCAAAAGAAACAAAAATCAGTATGCAGAAGCACAAAAAAGGCATTCACACAGATCTGTTTACAGCCAAGGAGATTTATTTAAAGCCGCATAGTCACATCTCGCCACTCACGGTGCATACAGCACATAAGACGACGGTGACATCAGCGATGTGTGAGCCGCGTGCCTCCACAAACTTCTCACATGACAGGAGATTGCAATGTCCGTGATCTCCATGCACCAGTGCAAATTGCGCCCTCAGTGTACAGTACTGATAGTGATCACAGAATTAACGATGTGCATGCGCTGGCGCCAACTATTTGTGGTGCATATAGCGTGACTGGCGATCGCGGCGCTGACGATTTGCGGGCCATGCTTTACTGCAAACTTCAAGCAGCATGTAAAACACGACCGGTGACTGCGATGGTAGTAACTTGCGGCCCATGCGTCGTCGCAAACTGCTCGCAGTGCTTACAGCGCAGCTGGCAATCGCGGAGCAAACGCTGTGCAGACAGTGTGTAGTGCTCAAGGCTGCGGCTGAGGTTTGCATGTCTGTACAATCTGTAGTGACATGGAAAAATGTTTGCTCACACTGTGTAGACTGCACTCCAGCTGGGGAGTTATACAAATTCGTATCATCTGGAAATTTGTATGAACTGGATTCGTATCACCAAGATTCTACTGTAGCTATTGCCCATCATGACAGATCTAATCCACTTGCCGGTACAGTATAAATGCAATATCTTATTAAAATTAAGGTACAGTTGATTTCCACAATGCCTTGAGCAACTAAACAGGCCATGCGAGAGTTGCCACAAGCCTTTGTTTCAGTCAACTAGGTTGACTTCCTTGTGCAACAGCATTGTCGCATTGAAACCAAGAATACAGGACTGAAAGCTATCCACCAACCACTGGTCACGTGGTTTCCTATCCACAACCACTGGCCACATGGTTTCCCAACATATTCACCATATTACAGCAGGTGCCCAAGGCTGCACTGCCAGCACAGGTCAGTGTATGAAAAGTAAGGAGGGCTATTAGGACAAGCGCTACTTGCAAGGATACGGCAGACAGTTTGATATATCCAATGTAGCACTGAATGCGAGTCCGATAAATGGAACAGTAGTGTTGTACTTTTATACTTCTTCAACAATATGTTTTGACAGCTCAATATAAACGATAATTCGACATGACCAGGGTTGACTGTAGTAGCAACAGTTTCATAACATGGGAGAATGAATTAAATAATTGCATCCAATGACAACTCTGTTTAATTCTCACAGGATAAAGGACCCACTGAAGGCTACCATGAAGTACTGTAAGGTGGCTAGACGACATATTACTGGCACAGTGATGTCAAAGGTTGTTAATGGAAAGGCATGGCACAGTGCAGAGCTAGCAAAATGCAACCCAGTGCATAATGTTTGCATAATGTGCTCCAATCCTGCGGAAAACCTGTTTCCTTCTCTGTCTCACAGTTCGCAGTCAGATGTTGGGACAGTACCAATCGGGCATGGAAGCATTTACGCCCTTTACAAAAAACGGGAAGTAGTGATGAGAGTAACACCCAGACATTGCTGTGAAATCCCTCGGAGGCACGAGATTTTCTGTACCCAACTGGAGATGTGAGCGGCAGTAGCTGCACACTCTATTGGCACACAGGGATACTTATTTTGCATCGGTTTTCTGGGGCAGTGAAGTGAAAGGCAAAGCTCCCATGCTCTCGCAGTCTTCCGTGGCAAGTTTCGAGGATAGTTTTGCCCAAAGAATGCGGTGCATATGGGAAGACTCACTGTGATGGCTGCCATTCTTGACACGGGAAAAAACTTGCTGTCGAAGTACCCCTGCTCTAGCCAGTAAGTTGGAAGTCCTGCTTGCATAGCCGTTTCCTTCTGAGGATTACATTGTCGATGCTTTGGTAGCTAGCTAGCCAATTTTGTGTATTATTTGCATGTGCAATAAATAACACTTGAGTACATGTGCCTTTCCGCCCAACCTTCCCTTGTTCCCTCAAGTACAGACCCCTCTGCAGTTAGCGAACAAATACAGCACATCTGAGGAGTGGGAGCAGGATGAAAAACCACTCCTATATCATCGCAATTTACAACACCATATAAGAAATATGGCTACAGAATGCATTGTGGTAGTGTTGCGTGCAATCATACACTGCATGCAGAGGTGTTGCTATCACATGTAAGACCTTTCTGATCCAAAGGTAAGAAACATTTAGTCTCACGTTGGTACTAAAGACTGACACCTCTACAACCAATCATAAGCTGATTTGGTCACATTTATGAGCTAGAAGACTACCACAGGCCGACACCTCAAGAGTGCAAAACACAATGCGTGGCAGAGACATAAGATGTGAGGTCACCTTGAGCTCCAACAGGCTATGCTCAGACTGTAGCTGGACACTCTTAGTGGTGAGGCGCTCAGTGAACTCAAGCAGTTCTCCCTCCTTGAGGTGGCAAGCCTCCATGTCTGCCTGCATTTCAGCAGCTGACTGTCGCAGGCGCTCCACTTCCTGCTGTGAAGTGGTCACCTTCTCTCGCTCCCTGAAAAGGTCGCAATGCATATCACCAGGTGGTAAGTGGATGCTCAAATTGACACTCAACCAAACACACTATACACTTGAAGTTCCAGTAAAATAACCTGCCAAGTAATTGCGCAGCCTAGATTATAAAATAGTCCACAGCAGTAATATGCTGGAGCAATACTTTGTTTTGGCTAGTTGGTTTAAACCAAAAACTACAAAAACGTGAACACCAGCAAGTTGGTTGGTTTATGGGGTTTACCATCCTAAAGTGACTACTCTCGCTATGAGAGATGCCGTAGTGGAGATGTCTGAAAATTTCGACCACCTGGGGTTCTTTAACGTGCACTGACATTGCACAGCGCACAGGCGCCTTGCTTTTCACCTCCATCGAAAAGTGGCCATCACAACCAGGATTCGGTCCCGCATCCTTGAGAACAGCAGTCGAGCGCCCTAATCACTGCACTACTATAGCGGGTTACACACCAGCAAGCACTGACTAAATCTTTTTTATCTTTAAAGAATGGTAAACAAACAAATGACTGTAAAATAACAGAAGCCCATCTGATCAACAAAGCCAGCGATGTCTGCATCAGTACGCCACCTCTAGAGCTCAGCAAGACAAAGACTGTTTCGCTTAAAGAATTTCCCTACATTTCATTTCTGCTTTCTTCCTATTACCCCTTCACAAAAAGCTTACTTTTAGGATTGATTCCTTTTATATTATTTACAGCTTGCCCTGCAACTTTCCTGTTCGTAGTGTTTTGCAGTTTTGCTTTGCCCATTTTGTGAAACCTGACAACTTAACATATGCTTGATTACTTATCTTAAGTACCTTAAGCCTTTTATCTTTTCAAAAAAAAAAAAAAAAATTCAGTGACAGCTTGGCTATTATTTTTAGACAAGAGCCTCGGTATGTTCTGCTCTCACTATTACTGCCCTGGCACAGTGTATATGGTGGCTTAAAGATGGCTACCATCATTACATGCCCACAAGGTATAGTATGACTACAGGTAACCACACAAGTATCCAATAGAAAAGTACACGTCGACCTAAGGTGACTAGTGCATTAAGGTCTGCATTAAATAAGCATTATATGACATTAAATTTATATTTGAAAGAATTAGGAATTTCATAACTGCTACTTATCTGACCCATCTCTGAAGCCATTTCCAAGGCTAGCTCAGCCAAAGGCTGCCGTGAACTCAGATCTAAAGCATCCTGTATGGTTGCAATCTGTACAAGAACAAGGAGGCTTACCTCTCCAATTGTAGTTCAACATTCCTCTTCTCGTCAAGCTTCCCATTCAGGTCCACTATTTCCTGTTTGAGTGAGTTGAGCTTTTCTTTGAGCTTACTCAATGTCTGCTCGTAATCAAGGCGCTCTTTCTCCAGGTTGTGTATCTATATGCCAAACATGCAAAAACCTGATTTGCTCATCTGCATACTAGGTTTATTTTTATCAACACCAACCCCACTAAAACCTTGCTTTGAGATAATCTCATCTTGTTAACAATGCTGAAACAGTATGTGGAGATGCACAATAAAAGCTGTCCAAAAGCAGTTTTGAGAGCTTCAAACTTGAGCAAATTATACTTTGAAAGGAAGTCCTGCATTTGTATTATTCAGCACAAGTTAACAATGTCACAAGTGAATAACAATACTTTCCAGCTACTCTAATCAGCCCGTCAGCATGTGGCACCATCCATGGGCAGCTTTTCTATCTTAAGCATACAAAAACAAGCGGTCAATGTTCCAACAATGTTATCATGCAATCTCTGCCTTCAGCAGAACAAAAAATGATATGCTACATCTTGCAACGCACTGACAGCTGACACTGAGAACAACTCCGTCGAACTGAGAACAAGGCTAGTAGTAATGAGACATAACACCTAACATCTGTGCTGTCAATGAAGCTTCACATAAGCTACCACAGTATCATGATGATAATGTGGAGCAAGGTTTTCAAAAGAAGCAATCTCGTTGCGACCAAACTTGGCGTGAAGTACAGAAAAGCAAAGCACCATATTCTGCATACATGCCTTACAAGAAACAATGCACCAAGCCACCAGGCTTATTTCGATTGGCAGTGCACCTGCTATGTGAAAACACCCAAAGAAGTTGCAAGGGCAACAAGCTATGCTCCACTTTTGCTCCAGACAGTACAGACACAGGTGTGCACTAACTTCCACACTGGAAGTACGATCTCGGTAGACTACTGTTAATCTGTCCTTTTGCTCAATTTGAACCTGTTCAAATGTCTTGACATGTGCCGATGAAAAAAGCTTTTTCTTCTGAACTTGCCATACAAGGAACTGAAAACATTTACATCTAAAAAAAAATCAGTCATGGGTAGATCACAGGTATCATCAGTTGAGCTAAGGCACTGATAAATTTACACTGAGTTGTGGAGTATGTACTGACAGACTCGTTATGTGTCCCAAGTGTTCCAAGCAAGAAAATGACATGTAGTAATTAGCCAAAAGTACCAGCAGCGGAAAGGCATAGAGTTGCAGGAAAGCTCCAGAAGGCCAAAAGAGGTGCCTAGCTGCCTATCACCTGCTAACCAAGGGCTGAAATCTCGAAGATAATTGCATGCCAGAGTGGCTCTGAGACTGCCTGGCGAATTTCCTGTTGTATAATTCAGTGCTGTACTAGGCCAGGACACAGGTCCTAACCAGCTATGCATAACTTTTATGTGAAGATATGCCTTGCGAAGTAGGCTACTGATCAGCCAACACGAACTTATAACTTCCACACCACTCTGGCCATGACTATGACAATGCTATTCAGGAACCACGACTGATAACTGCTGAAATGGAAGCTGCCTCAGAAGCACAGAATGGGTTTTAAGGCAATAGTTTAAGAGCACACATTAACTGAAAGCACCTGCATTGTGACAATAAAATTCCTTGACTTGACAACACAGCGATAACATCACCAGGTGGTGACATCATTTAACTGCCTAAGACAGAATGCTATCTTGCAGAAAAAAAAAGAAAGTGGTCAAGCAGGAATTGCACCGATGTCCTTTTGGTTGTAAACTGGGCCTCTACACCATTGATGAGCGTTCATTCAGTGTGGAACTTTAGTGGCCTTATGTTACTGCCTCATACAGCAACCTTAGATTACATTATAGCAATGTTTAGTTGAAATTAGGACTACTAGTCAGCATTACTGAGTCGCACTACTAGTTAATGCCAGCAATTAGTGCTACTAATCAAGACCATTACTCAGCAACAACGCATAATGTCCGCAGAGCAATGCTATCGCATCAACTCATAAGAAAATTTAAGTGTCCCTCACTTTTTTTCTTTTCTGTACCCAAAGACAACTCTGACCGGGCTTTAGAGTGCACTGCAATTCATATTTTAGTTGAACGGATAAACGTGAATGCAGACTGTCATCAAAATGATATGCAACGCAAACAAAGGTTGAATCTGCAAGAAATTTTGAATGCATCTTCTGTTTGAAGTTTGGATCATTTGAACCGATTTTAGATGCCCTGATCGTGTAAAAAGAGAAAAAAAGATGACTGCCCATTTTTATGAGCAAAGTCTCTTACTTTAATAGTGAGGCCATTGTTTTCATCAATGCTCATCTTGTGCTTCTTCTTAAGTGACTCCAATTCTTGCTTCATCACGTGGTACACCTGTGAAGATGTGGTACACATCATCAAGGTATGCTGTCGGGTGGGCAGGTGATTAAACATTCTAAACATTGAGCATTTTGTGTGTGCCTTTTCTTTGCCACTTGTTTCATCGGTTGGGCCATTTTTTTTTTTCTAAGAATGGCACAGTTTGCTGGCAGCCAGACCACTGGAGAATGAAATCAAAGCCTACTTAGTTGGGCAAAACGGTCGTTTTTTGTGTACACAGGCGTCCACTTCCAGCTAGAACACATCTCCATGTGGCCGCCACTCTGTGGAGCCCCTCTAGCTGGAGCTGAGGAAACCACGGAGCAGGCGCAGTGAGATGAGTAGTAGAGGCTTCACTCATCGTCTGTAAGTCTGCAATGTGTGTTGCAGTGAAGTGTTTTCCATTCTGCGAGCGAAACAGCGGTGCCCCACAGGTGCTGAGAAATATAGTGGCTCCGTCTTTAAAGCTGCGGTCCCAGTGGCGAAGCCTTCTTCTAGTTGTAATCGACAACTGAAGCACTGAGAAAAAATTCCCCTCTCCCATGAACCAAAACTGTGTACTACTACAGCACTACTTTTATGCCATAATTTAACTATGTTTCTAAAGCAGCTAATAATGACTGTCGGCAAGCTAATGCTGTCATCTGCTTGAACTGCTGCGCCGCAATGTCAGCATTTGACGAATGGGGCAATTCAGTTTAGCAGAGATTACAGATTAGAGAGAGTAGGCCGCTATGTAGACTAGCCTGAATCTCCACATTCCACTCCTGAGGTTTATCAGTTCCACAGCTATCGTGTGTGCATGGCTTTTATTCTAACTCGGTCATCACTGTGTGGTGCACTGCACTTGTGCTGAATTCCAAGTAAAGCCATTAAATCCATCAGAACATGGTATGTACACAATCTAGTCAACCACTTTCTACATTAAACCAAACTATCTTATCAAAATTTCTTCAAGTGCCAAAGAGTAACTTGCTCTTAGTGTGATGATGAACTATCATAGCAACAGCGTGGGTTGAGAAATGTTTAGGATCAAGTTTATTCATAGAAGTAAGCACTTGGGTCATACTGTCGCCTGCAGTCGAATGAAACAGTTTTCGAGAGTCATTCGATGATTCGAAGCTGCTTGACAGGATTCACATGGTAAGGTGACAGAAATGCTGCCCTATAAGATTTCAAACCAAAATGAAATTTCCCTTTTCCTGACTGGCAGCACATTTCCTCATGGGCCACATGAAACTGCAAAGTCTGAAAGACCAGAGAAGGCTAATTGTAGATTTGTCTCACAGAATATTTGCAATGGCTAATTTCAAAAATGACAAACTGGTCCATTAAAACTACAGCATTCTGCAACTTATCGGAACCGTGTTGAAAAATTCTGTCACCTCAATCAGAGGCTCACCCGCAGTGAAACAGTGCATAACGCTTGTGTGTTGTTGACCCTTTTATTGCGCAGTAAATTTTACAATGGTATTTAACTAGTTTGGCTGGAAGAAAGAGAACAGTCTGTGACGAGATTGAGGGAGCGAAAACGCTAACGCCGACTTTCCGGTGACTTTCCGACTGTCTGGCATTTCTGGAGGAGAGCGCTATGACAGAAAACTGATGAGGAGAGTGTTGCAATGCACATGGCTAGCTTTGAATGCATCGTTCCGGCCATTTCGTCTGCTTCAGCTGAAGCACTTAGAATACTTGTGGGCCAACACATTTAGAAAAAGTATTGAAAACTAGGTGACTTGACGGTGATTTACCAATAAAAAAAATATCCTGGCCATTTTCTTGTCTGGTTTTTCTGTAGTCTGCTTTCATGGCTCTCTGTACACAAACAGAAGACATTGCGAAGTATTGAGCTGTGCTTTTCGGTTTACATTCTGGTTAGTGGCTCTGAATGTTATTGTTCTTTGTTTTCTCAGACGCCCTTGCTTCATTCTCCATTCTCCAGTGGTGTGTAGAGTGGCAGTATGCCCATTCAAACTGCCCCCCAAAAAATGGTGGCAATAGCATTGCTGATACAATTCGACTCCATGCCCCATGTCCACAAGCAGTTCAAGTTGAAGTTCCACCGTTAACCGCCGTCTCGTTAAGCAGTTTCGAAATGGCGCAACAAGTTTGAAGAAAATGGGATGAGGCAGGAGACAAGTGAGCAGAGCAAAACACGCAGCAGGATGCGATGCACTGAAGGAAGCATTCGGAAGCAATCCCAGCATGATGTTCACCCGTGCTGGGCTGATGTCTGGTGCACATTTATCTACCTTGAGCCGGGCTCTTAGGAAGAGAGGATGATAAGCTTTTAGGATGCTGACCTGCCAAAACCTATGCTTGGCAGATAAACTATACAGTTTCATTCCGTCAGTTCATGCAGCAGCAGATCGTAGTGGCCAATGGGCACGTTGACTTCTTAGTGTTCAGTGGCAAGAGCAGTGTTTCATCTTGATACGTAAACAAACAAAACACAGATTTTTGAGTGAAGAACAACCCTCAGTTTGTTAACACAAGAGCTGTGAGCTTCTCATGCATTGCTGTGCAGTGTGGAATTTGGCAGCAATGAATGATCTGCTACTTTTTCTTCCATTATACAGTCACTGCTGTGTCGTAACTACGCTGAATGAATTCTAGACGAGAATGGTGGAGTGCCACATACAACAAGAGATATGCACCGTTCAGCAAGATGGTGCCCTCGCCCACTAAGCAGACGAAGTGCATAAGTGGCTAGATAAAGAATTTCCTGGTCAGTGGAAGGGGCAAGGGTTCCCCAATATGCTGTGGCCACCACGCTCACCGGATTTGTCTCTTTGCGATTTCTTCCAGCAGAGTTACATAATATCAAGAGTTTACAGTGCTGGAAGCCTTAGCAGTATCGAAGAACTGAATGACAGGCTAAAAACAGAGTTTGCTACAATCAGTGATGAGACACATGTTGCTGTGTTCGATGCTTACGTCTTGAGGCTGCAACAGTGTATCAACGCGGCTAGTGGTCACTACAAGGACTGAGTGCTTTTCTTCTTTCTTGGCAACTGAGTATACTAACAGTGACTTATTATTGTCTTTTTATTCAACAGCTGACACATTAAGGGGGGGAGACTAACTTTGAACACCAACTTTTTTATTTCTTGAGATATTTAAATGAAATTTTCAGGGTATGCTCATAGTACACACATTTGAAGAACTACCAAGTTTCATGGAGCTGGGCTCATCGGTTCTCAAGTTAGAGGAGTATATCAAGATAGTTTACATAGGTCCCTAGGGGCAGGCCTGGAGAATTTGCAAAATGTGCTAGCAGTGTGAAATTTGTTATGGTCATTCCTGGATAGTTTCCCCAGGGCAAGACAATTCCTTTTTTCCAAATTTCCTCTCTGAAAAATTTTAGTACAGCGCCAAATTTAGTGTTAAAATTTACACCTGACTTAACGATATTTTAATTGACTGTCCCTAATTACACATGAAATATTTTGAAAAAAAAAAAAAAAACAAACAAAAAAAAAAAAAAAAAACAAATTGTCTTGCCCTCAGAAATTTACTTAGGTATGTAGCAATAAAAGCCCCATGAAAATCCAATAAGCGGTTCTTGAGATATGACTTTCCCTAGCAGCCACACCGTGCAAAAAATTGATTCTAAGAAAACGGCTCTCAAAGGTTGAGAGAACAATAACTTTTTTGTTTCTCAAGTTATCATGATGAAATTTTCAGGACAGGCTCATGACATTAACAAATGAAAAACCACCAAGTTTCATAGAATTGTGCATGCTAGTTCTCAAGTTACAGAAGCATATCAAATTGGTTCGGATAGGTCCTTTAATCAGGCCTGGAGAAATTGTGAAAGGCACTGGCAATGTGCAATTTGTCATGCTGATTCCTAGATAGGTTCCTCAGGGCAAGACAAAGCCTTTTTTCTAAATTTTCTTGCTGAAAAATAGCATAGCACTGGATTTTTTGTTATCAATTAGACCTATGTTGATTAACCAAATTATGACAAATTCCAGACATAATATTTTGAATACATGAGCTTGCTCAAAAATTTATTCAGGTCGAGCCCACTTATAACGGTCCCACTTAAGACGACCACTCGCTTATCACGAACAAGTCTGGTGCGACCGTCAAAATATACATTAGGGCTATGGCACTCCGTCTCGGCTACAACGAACATCTGTGTGACTAGCCGATCGGCTACAGCGAATGCCTTGGTGCCGCGGACCACTTTCCACATGCTGAGATCCGTCGATCCTGTGCTCTGCAAGCCGCGACAATCGGCATTCCCGATTCCCCCGCTGCATTTCGCCCAAGGCGTGATGGGCGGCGCAGACGCAGCAAGCGGCTTCCCGGTTTATCTCTCGCGGCATCTCGCCGGAGGAACGAGGAGCGGCCCAAACGCGGCAAGCGACTTCCCGGGTTATCTTCCGCGGCATAAGCGCCGAAACGAAAAAAAAAAAAAAAAAAAAAAGCTAGCTAAGTCTGTACTGAACGCGTGTCGCATCTCGAGGCATCGTGAGCGACCACGCAACGTTTAACACGTTGCACGAAACCGTTCAGAGGGCACGACGAGAGATCGTAAATCCGGCAATCGCAAAAATGGCGCGAAAGGCGAACAGAACGCACGAAGTACAAAGCTGCCAACGACAGCAAGCAAATAGCCGGAGCAGACGACGCGGGGAGGTAGCCGGCGGAGACCGACGCGTCAGCGACCACAGCAGCCAATAGTAGTCGCCCGATCCCTCGCATTCTCGCGGAGCGCGCGCTTTGCCCAATCGCAGCCTTGAATTCGAGCGCGGGAAACTCGAAAGCCGCCACGAGGCTCCCAATCGGAAGCAAGCCACACCTCGGCCGCGCCGCCGTCGCCGCCGCCGAGGGTAGCAGAAAAAAGCGCAAGAATTCACAAACAAAACAAGACCAAGACGGCGGCGCTCAGTTCGGCGGGAGAGGAATGGCGCGCGCGCGAAGTTTGGGAATTTTCGGCGCTTGCTCGCTGCTCCGCGGCTGCCGCCGCTTGTTAAATAATTAATTTCGAGTATTTCTACGCCGAGTTGGGCATTGATAATTACAGAAATGGTAGTTTATAAGACATACTACTGGAATATATAATATTCCAAAAATCGACTGTTTCGCGACTTTTCGGTTTTTAAAGGTCGCGTCCCCCCTTGACCATATGATGCCGCATGCATGCTGAAGAATAACGATTAGTGTCTCATATTTTCTCCTGTACTGAAAATGTACGCAAATTACTTTTATTATGTAAATGATCCTACATAATCCGTGATTTTGCGTCGGCAATTGAGTCGTAGCATTGTATGTTGTTTTTCTAGTGTTTATATTTGTAATGCTTGTATGTACTTTTGTATGCGTGGAATTGTTCCACATTTTTGTACCCACTCCTGCTATAGCCCCTTGAGGGGCTACAGTATTTTCAAATAAAAAATAAAAATAAAAAATGGTTTACGGTTTACACTGTCAACATTGGAAAGCCCAAACAATGAAACCTGGAATGAAATGGCCAGAATGGCGCATTCAAAGTTAGCTGTGTGCATTGAGACACTTGCCTCCATTGGTGCCTGATGGTGGAAAGTCGGCGTTGACGTCTTTTGCTCCCTCAATCTTGTCGCAGACTGTTTCCGTTTCCCAACATCCGCAGTCAAACCAGGTAAGCATTATTGTCAAACTTATTACATAACAAAAGGGTCAAGAACGCGTCAGCTTTGTGTGCAGTTTCACTGCAAATGAGCCTCTGGTTGAGGTGAAAGAATTTTTCAAAACGGTCCTGATAAAGTTGCGGAACACAAGTAGCTTTATGCTGAGTCAGAAAAGTTGATTCTGCCACCATTTTGCGAGCAGAAAGGGAAAGTAAAGCATGCTTCACTGCAACACAAGCGTGATTCTGTGTTGCAGGTGCACAGCAGCAGATGACTCCAAAGAAAGCCCCTCCTATGAATCTCACTGCACCTGCACATTAAGTCTCCTCAGTGCCCGCTAGAGGCACACCATGGAGTACTGGCCGCATGAAACCTGAGTTCTAGGTAGAAGTAGACGATTATGTGTGTCTTACTCTATCATTGCAACAAACTTCCTGGCTCTGAATGCTCTTTCAAAATTAACTCACATGCATCGCACAGCTATGAAACGACACAGGGAAGCATGGTACTGGTTAATCGCCTTCACAGTAAAAGGTTACAAGCACAGTGTGATGCCAAGCTTTACCATTTCTAAACCTCTTTCCTATGCTGTCATGCATGTTTTGCAGACAACCTAGGGAACAATTGACTGCCAGCTTTGTACACCAGCAGCTAGCTCCAGTATAGCCTTTGAGTAAGTGGTGAGCAAACTATGCACATAGAGTAGAAATACATGCTGAGGACTCCTTGGGCAATGCAAGCCAAAGAATTCCAGCTTTGAAAGTGAAAATGAATGTAAATATGGTTCCACAATGCAAAACAGCATTATAACATCACCGAAGTGAATTTCAATTGTGGCTATAAGTTGTAAATCAAGCTATGTTAGACACCATAAGACATTCCCCTTCCAGCCGTATTCAAGGAGTTTAGTTTGCTTGCTACTAATAAAAGCTGAGAAATAAGTGACGAAAACAAAGAAAACACTTGCATCAACTAATGTTCACTCATATTCTGACATCGTTCACTAATGTCACTAATGTCGACATGAATGATGAATGTCTGCATGAAACTGTTCTGGACATCATCATAAGTTGCACTAAGAGCATAAAAAGCACAAACAAAATCATTAAAAGCAATTTCCTAATTAAGCAGTTGCCTAAACACACAAGAAATGCAGTAAGTGTGGTGCAAAGGCTTTGGATTGGCCCCTTTTGAAGCAATTGGCCCTTCTTGAAGAAAATTGAAAAAGAAAAAAATTATCTTTAATGCTACAAAACAGGCCAGCAAATAACATGCAAGCAACCACTGTTTAGCTTCATGATGCCTCAATGAATTTTCAAGCAACATATCTACAGTGTTGCCCACAGTTAAAGCATACATCATCAGCGGGCAGTGGGTGAGATGCGGTGAGGGCCAATCCATGCTGGCAGATGTTAATCACCACTAGCTCCTAACAAATAAATTCTAAGCTGAAACTTAAAGTCTTACTTCTATATTACTCAACACTGCTTAGATGCAACAAAATTCTTCAAACAATGCTTTCAATAAGCTAAATTTAAAACCTTCCTTTTGTCTAGCTGCCATAAAGCTAGCTTATTTACGACTGGGAAGCTACATGTATGAAAAAAAAAAAATAAAGTTAAGCACAAGTTGAAAACTGATAAACAATGCTTTGGTGCTAATACAGCCATTATTGTTGAAAAACGACAAATGGGCCACTTGGTAGTAGTGATTTTGGATACCAAGCTATTTAGGCTCTCTCACCGCTGCATGAAAGGAAGACTGCGGAAAGGCAAGGAGAGATGCTTTACAAGCACTAATTACCAGTTATGCACATCTTTGTGCCAGAAAAATGGCAAATCACTGAGAGGGGCTAAAATCTTTGCACAAGCGCACACCTTTATAAATGGGCACCGCTTCCACGTCCAGTCGGAGATCACTGCCAGCCCAAGACAATGGACACATATACCGGCCATCACATTAGACTTTGAAAAGTGAACACTTGCCTCCTCTTGGTTCTCCTTTTCCATCTTCTGCTCCTCTAGTTCGGACAGTTTTTCCTTGAGCTGGTGGTCCAGGGAGACGGACTTGATCTCCTCAGCCTCCTGATAACGCCGAATCATCTCCTGACAATCACGCCGCACCTGCTCCGCCTCCTCACGCAGGTCACGTAGCCGTAGCTGTGCCTGCTCCAGTTTTGCTTGGGTTTCCTGCCACACAACATGTGCAAGAGCATTCAATGAGGAACTACAAGGCTCTCCATCTGACTAAAGTGGCTAAGCTGACACTTGTTTGCATGACATGCTAGTCATGCTCTGCCAGCAGTGAGCAAAATAAGAGGTGCAATCACCTGCATCCTGACTGGGTGTAATTCTGAGAGAGTCTCACAGTCAGCATGCATCCAACCCTTAACTCCCTATGTAGAACATCTCACCCGCAATTTGTAAGGCAGCTTCTGCACAGCTCAAAGAAAAATCTGAGCAGGGCACACTAAACCCACTCAACTTCTGGTTTTGTTCCTTCAAGATTTTGTGATCCAGTTCCACAAACTTCTAAGTGGTTTCATTTAACTTCAGCCACTCTCATAAAAGCTAAAACCTAAATAATAGTTCTCCTTTCAGTGCCAGAAACGGATTTCGAATTTCTGACTTACCAGCTCTGCAGTGATTCAATGTGAATTAGTGGAAACCAATCACATCGCTCTAATGACAATTGCAGTGCAATTCATTATAAGTACTGTTTGTTGCAGTGTATTACTGAAACAAAACTGATGATTCCTTTCAAACACTACTTTATTTGGCAAGGTCATATAGCCCTCAAGCAAATTTCTAACTAGCACAAGGTTCTGCAGTCTCTTTTTTCTTTTTCTTTTCCAGAATGGAAGTAGGTGCCTCTCATGGACTGTATTAAAAGATGTGACCACATGTTAAGCTAGAAAAGGTGGCGGCATATGAGATTTAACATCAGGAAGTGACTCAGGCTATGAAGGACGCCGTAGTGAAAGTGTATGGATTAATTTAGATCATCTGGGGATCTCTAACACGCACTAACGTTGTACAGCACACAGACACCTTTTACATTTCACGTCCATTGAAATGCGGCAGTTGCACACCAGATTCGCACGAAAAAGGCAGATGGCAGCACCAAATGGTTTCTAAAAAAAATCATACGGCCATGTGTCCTGCTGGAACCATTATTGATACTGAAAATACCCAGATTACCCAAAAATATCCAGAGGCACCATGCTTCTCTTGAGGCACTACGCTTCTCTAGACTTTGCAAGGCTCTGTGGCTCTTACATTCATCCATAAGTACAGAGCGTATTAAAAATGCTTTGTGATGGCTTTCTATCTGCCTGAGCAGCTTTTGGCAGACAGGAGGCAGCAACAAAAATGGAGGGTGAGAGGAGCAGCCCAAGTCAGGGCAGCACGTGTGGGCCATTTTTGTGCAGTTTTCATGGCAGCCACTTTAAACCCATTCGGTTCTCGTCTATCAGGGCTCAGAAATTGCATTTTTAAGCTGAAAGTGACAAGGCTAATGCCAATGATACAAACATGCCCTGGAGGCAAGCTGCGCGGCATTGGCTGCAGCACAGTTTCCTTTTCGCGCCTTCGGTCATTCACACTCCTGGCGCAGCAGGATGGAGCAGCAAGCACCAACAGCTTACAACCGCCAGCAAGCCCGCTCGGCGTCTGTGTAGGAGCAACACGTCAGAATGTGCTGAACACGGAGGTAGCTAAGCGCCGATTGAGTCTATAATAGAATTCCGAATGGCTGGTGCCATCGCCGTTCTGTGTGCACTAAACATAGGCTGTTAAAATGACAGTAAAAGCCCTATTTCGAAGAGACATAGGTTAAGGGAATGCTGCCGCAGTCACAATATAACAGCCGACTGGCTTAAGAAAACTTAGCCTTCAGGGAAACACAGTACCTGGAAACGTAATGGCGATGGTGTTAAACCAACTCAACCAACAGTTTGTGCTAAATATTCAACATGCTGCAGCAAAGAGACAGGCACACTGAATGTTTATGACAAGAAAGGTAGAGGAACCTGGGGCCCATCACGCACACTTCAATGAAGTGGAACTCCAGGTGCTTTTTAAAGGCTATATACAGTATACACCTCAACTAGGAAATGCAACTACACAATCAAGTGGTTTTAAATTACATGCAAAAATTTGATTTCATTTAAAAATGCGAACATGCTTGCATGGAGCAGAAAGGGTCATCACCCACAAAACACGATGGTGAAAAGGTAAGTTTCAGTGCTGATATTCTTTCTTTTGACATCCGTAAAAGTGAACAGGTAACTTATTAGTATGTGCCAATATGGTTTGTGCATAAGCACAGACTTGGTATTCAAATTCTTGTGCTGCATGAAGGAGATGGTTGTGTGTTGCATGCGTTTGTCTAGCTTGGAGTCTAGCAAATCCGATCTGATAAAGCACAGCCTATGACTGCAGCTTCTGCAATACCATATTAGAACATAGCGAGACTGTAGCGCACAGTAGGACAGGACACATGAAGAAATGAACAACACTAGCATTTCTTCAAGTGTCCTGTCCTATTTAGCGCTACAATCTCGCTATGATCATGCACCAACAAGAAAAAAAAAGCCACGCCTTATTAGAAGCTTAATAAGATGGATAAGTGTCATCTTCATTCTACGCCTCTTGCCAGCAGTTGCACAGAGCTCTTTTTTTTTTTTTTTTTTTTTTGCCCTATCATGGTCTTGCAGCAGCATTTTTAATACTTGAACCTCAGTAAAGATAGCCGTTCCTGCCATATCATCCACACACTCATTAACTGCAATGCCTAAATGACTAAGACAGTATGGAACGTTTATGATGTTTAACATACCGAAGCGACTCAGGCTATTAAGGAAGCTGTAGTGGAGGTTTCTAGACAATTTCGACTGCCTGGAGTTTTTTAAAACGCAGTGACATCACACCATACATGAGCTCCTGGTGTATCACCTCCACCAAAACATGGCCGCCATGGCCATGATAAAACCAGGATAAAAAGGATAAAATCACATGTACACTACAGACTCCTTGATATTTTTATAACTTGACTAACAGGGCAATACATTTCCACTATGCATGCACTGGCTTTTTGTTTATTTTGATTGCCTGTCCCAGTGCTTCCATCATAAAATCTGCACCAATGCTCTCATGTGGTTTTGAGCCATCAGTGTAAAATACAATGAAACCATGACAAGCTTCTAAAGATTAAAGTAAATTGTTACAACTCTTTCTAGAGCCGCACATTTTCAGCCAATGCTGTTTATGCACCAGTGAATTTTCAGCGATAGACAGAGATCAAATAATAGCCACCAGCACTCATGCAATCATGGTGTTGTCACTGCAAATACTGTGTTATGTTCCAGGATGATTAAATATGCTCAAGAAGAAAGGCAGCTGGATCTTTCTGGACATGAAAGCATTTTCAAAAATAAATTGGAGAATAATAAATGTACATGACTGCACCTCGTGTTTTATCAAGTGACATCACCTGCTTCAGCACCTCATCCCTTGACCGCAAGAAACGAAATTTATTAAGTCAAAGCCCCAGTTATTCTTCCTGCATCTGCTATATAACACATGCAGAATGACCAACTGAAGGCAAGTGGTTAAAGAGGACACTTGACATTTAGCATCAATTACAAAGAACTGAAATCTTGTGAAGAAGAGAAGCTTCACGGTGCATATAGTTTAGTGTAAAGGCAAACACTGCAAGAACACTCACCTTGTGGGCATCCACCTCGGTCTTCAGCTTGTTCTGGGCCCATTTGATCTTGATATCTCGAGCTGACAGCTCCTCCTTGAGCCTCTCTTGCTCCTTCTGAAGCTTTGCCATGTCTGCTAGCTGAGAGAACATAACTCTAATTTGCTTGTGCTGGACATCTGTCCCTCAAATTATAACAACCATGTTCCCATTAGCCTTATGGTTATCATGCATATGCCATGGTCAGCTTGGACTAAACAAAGTTGCCCATTAATCTGACAAAGCTTGTTCGTGACAACCTCTTTCTAAGGGCCCTAGCCATCACAATGCTGTCTTAGTCTAATGTTAAGGTGCATCACCAACGGTACCATAGATTTGTATTAAAGGAGTAAATTATTCATTAGTCTCCCATATGGCTACGAAGGAAAGCCAGACAGCTTCTACAAAAACTTCATAGTTGAAGGAAGAAAAATTTGTCCTGGTCTGGAGTTTCAATCCAAGACTATAGCCTGCAGTTGCTCTACAAATTTAGTTAATCCAGACAGCTAGAATATGGTGAAGTGACAACGAATTGGTCAACAACTCAAAGTGGCCCAATTTTGACAGAAATTCCCCAAAGGTACAGTAGATTTCAGCAATATTTGTTGCTAACGCTTGTTGGTGGATATTCAAGAAAAGAGTGCGGGGGGAGCACAAAGTTCGGACATGGATGAAATGAGAGGACAGAACAAGTGCTGTATGGCAGGTATGATGCTCATCTCGTACCCTCACTGCGTAATGTGCCAAGGGAGTCCGCAGAACTTTTTGCAAGGGGGATACGTTAGCACACAAAAAAACACTTATTTGCAGTCTGAACTACACACATCAAAGAAAAACCATAAACAGCACCCAGCCTTGGAAAGGCATTGAATGTTATTATATTGAACAAAGAACCAAAAGGTGATATGTTACTTCGTGAAGAAGAATGATCAGACTTGTTGCGTCCAGGTTCTCAACTCATGTGAACTGATGACCAGCACACAACACAACATGCTCACCAACATGTGACTGCATGAATAGCAGCTGCAGATGTCTTGGGTTTTTATGGACGAATTGCATGATGTCCCGGGTGATAAAATCGTTTTTGTTCTTCATCACAAATTTTCTCTGTAGACTTATTATACTAAGGCCACCCAGCCTGTCGTTTGTCATTGTTGAGCGCAACCACGTTTTTACTCCCCTCATTGTGCTGAAGGAGCGTTCTACAATGCAGGTGCATAGTAACTAGGAAGGTCAGGTCCACCTCAATGGCTTTTGCCACAGTGGGGAAGAATGTCTTGGACTGAAGCAGCAGTTCAGTAGTTACATCTGGCGAGCCCCCAGTTTTGTTGGGCCACACCTCCTACCATGATATACCCTCTTCCTTGAAGTTTTAGACGCAGTAAAACCATTTGAGGGCAACAAACTTAACATGGCTCAAATGCTTCACTTTTGCTGCATGCAGCTGGAGAAGATTAAAGATCTTTGCATTGGCACATATATTGCCATACGATAAAATTCTTCTGATGACTGAACCCTATCGTTGTCTTATTAGGCCTGACAAGAGGCTTGTCTTAGTAGAAGGATCAACACGTTCGGGTAATTGGCTGCTGAGTTTATGATGTCAGAGAACTGTTCTTCAGCATTAGTCCGGTGGTCGCAATAAATATTCTGCAACTCAGTGATATGGTCGTGTACAGTATGGAAGTCTACACTTTGTAGAATGTTGGTAACTGGTTCCAGCAGTGGGCTGTACTTTGCTACAATGTGCAAGCAAACAAGGAAAGAGAGCTTGTTGTTGCACAATAAAGGATGTGAGCTCATTGCCTAATTGCAGCAAGCTTGATAACCTTGATGCTAGCTCCTAAAGTGCTTTGACTAATGCTGAGCAAAGATCCTAATTGACTTGTACTTGCAGACCATCTTGTTTCACACAGCATCGGAATGTTGGGCACCAATTTCCTTTGGAGCACACTCTCATAAAAAAAGTATGGTTTCTTTGATTATCCCTGCTGTTTCGAATTTTAGAGACCTTGTTCAAATCACTGATCACGAGATACAGTTTATGACTTGAGCAGTGGAAGAATAGTGCCTTCGGAAGGTGTTTCTGTATTATTCAGTTCACTACAGATTCTTTTCCAGCCATTGCAGAGCACTGGCCAATGAGGTTTGAAAGAAACAGCCCATCAGTTAAAAACTTCCCGATTGCAGCGGCAATGAAAGCAGAGTTCAGTTGCTCCAGTTCTATGAATTTCAAAAAACTGCTCTCGGACACAAACCTCGGTTCCTGCCTTGTCAATGAAGTGAATGTATATAGAAATTTTTTCTTTCCCTGCAATATGCGCAGTTTCGTCCACAAGGGCAGATAAAACAAATTCTGTGCTAGCTTCGACTAATATTTGCTCTCTAGGATGTTGCCACAGATTGAGATATTGTTCTGGACGTGGATGGAAGTGTACTTGGCACTGCCAGCAGAAGAAGCGAAGTGTTCCTGAAGTCGAGCATCTCAGCTTCTACCCGAAAGTGAATGAAATCATTGAAAATCTCCCTGTCAGATGACTTCCTGCGAATTGACAAGTCATGCATTGCTCAAATGATAATGATGGAAACTATATAAAATTTCTCGCGGTTCCTTTCAACTTGCTCTTACAGTGCTCTTCTCAGCTACTGTACAACAGATAGCTGCTTGCCTGCCATCACACCCATTAAGTTCTGTGAGGCCGCCATGGCTCCTGGTGCCATTGAATGTGATGCCTGCACGCCTCATGCATTTTTTTTGTAGTTACTGAAAGTGCGCACAATAAAACTACCTTGAGTACACTGGTGAACGTTCGGAGGAAAAGTAACCCAGAAACGACAAACGGCGACTTTCGCTGTTGCTGAGTATGCAAGCCAAGAGGCATAATCCTCCAGGCATTGGTAGCGAAAGTGCTACATCTTTCATAAAGTAGTATGTAATATTTGGCGACCATGGGTTCTAAGAAGGCGTAACTTAGAAGAGTCCGGGATGCCAGTGCGCTAAGCTTTGCCTAGAAACTCTCCCAAGTCATATTCTGGCGACAAACCAGTTGCTTTCTTGCTGTTGTCATCACCGTTTAATCCCATGAAAGGAGAATGAGAATTATCATGGCTAACTATGTCACAGGAGCTCACTGCTGGTTGAATCATTTCCATGGAGTCGACAACCTCAGCGTTGTCACATTACACACTAGAATGTTCGGCCAGGCAGCTTGCTAACCCTCCATCAGATGCCTGCTGACGCTTGAAGAAGCATCGAATATCCATCACCTCAGACTACGCAAGGCAAAGCTGCTAAGGTGTTCCTCAGGGTTGATAGCGTAAGAAAATGCCCGCACACTGATTGGAAGGACAATTAAACGCGCATGCTGAAAACAAAACACAAAAGGGCTATATCTATATAGAAAACTTACTTACAGGCTAAAATACACACTCATCTCGCTCGATCCCGCTTGCGCACCTGCACAGTCGAGCAATCGCACACACTCTGCTTGCCGCAGGGGTGTGAACCTTCCTATACCTCCAGCGGCCGGCAAATTACAGAGGCCAGCACCAAATCCTCCTCAGTTAAATTACAAGCACACAGCGGCGTGACTAACGAATGACCCATTGAGATGCGAAGGGGAGTGTCCATATTGTCGCGCAGCCAGCTTTGCAGACTGTGTGCGTCAATAGCGCTCAGCCTTTTGTTATCCCCTCCAACAGTTGTTTTCGCGCCGTCAGGGCACCCTGCAAAAGGCCAGAGGGCTTACACATCAATGCTGTGGCCAGGGATGTTCTTCATTAGTTTTGTAAGGTATTCTTCGATGACACATCCCAGCTGACGTTGGAGACTGAGCAAATGACATTTGCAGGCGGCCCGGTAAAAACCAAACCGGCAACGAGGGGTGCTGCCAACGGGAGCCCCCTTTCTGAACAGAGCTAGCACATTGCACTTTTTGCCCACTGTAAAGCACTGCGGGCCTTTAATTGAAACCAGGGGGGTTGCAGTACTCCGTAGCTGAGAACATGTGAAAATGGCTGCGTTTATTGGAGGGGGTAAGTGAGCTTTCTATGGATATGCGGGACCTGATTGTGCTGATCAAGCTGTGCAGTTTTTCATGCCAGTGCACAACAAAAATATCAAATTCCAGAGGGAGGGTGGGGGGGGGGAGGGTGGGTGCCTGCCTTGCCCCCTTCCGGGCACTCATGGTCTATGTCTATACTTAGCACTCACATATAGATATATTTTTTTTTTGCTGAAGTAGGTTTGTAATAAAGGAGCAGTTACTCATGAGCATCCATCTAAGCCCAGCCATAAAGCTACAAAGGACAGTTAGCTATACAGCTTCCACAGAAACTGTGTAGATGAAGAATAATTCGTCTCATGTCTGAACCTAGGACCCTCATCCTCACTTTCAGCTCTTAATCAATTCGTTCTCGCCCTACCATTTGCAAGCCATCCTGGTTAACTGCTCTATCGATAGAGTGACTGCTCCCATAAGGTGGTCGCCCCAGTTTCAAAGGCAGGATCGGTATAATTTTCTTTTCTTACTACGAAGTTTCTGTGGAAGCCATGCATTTTCTTTTGGTAGCCGCATGGCTGGGCTTCGGAGGATGTTAACAAGTAATTGCTCCTTTACTACAATGTACTCTTGTTTCAATAAAATCAAAAACACTATTTACTAGACAGTGAGACATACAAGAGCCAGAAGACAAGGATGTAAGTATGAGAATAAAACACTAATAGAAACACTGCTTGTTTGCCGTTATCAGTTTCATTCTGCTCAAGCAACCTTGCAAAGGAATCAAATTACAACCCAAAGGGTCACAAAGTATTGGTACATTCATATCGCTGGCCGATGAGTGGTTACTTTGGCTGCAATGCAATCATTAACGCGAAGAAAACATTTTTTCTCTTGCATTACAAAGAAAAAAGTGCTGAACTGCTGTTTATTAGCTCAGGACCAAACATAACTGCAGCACTATTAGCAGCATATTTTGTGTGCAATTGAGAAAACATTCTTGTGTTGTGATGCTATGTTTATTTCCATCAGTGAGACATCACAGAACTTGATTTTCTAGACCGTACAGTGAGCAGGATGAACAACTTAACTTCTGTAGGACCACTGGTAGCACCACCATATTAGCCTTATCTCACTATAAACATTTAAGAGCAAGCAATACTTGAGTTATGCTCACCTTGGTGTCAAGACTGGAACAGAGGCGGGCACGCTCATTGTTCAGCGCTCTTACTCGGCTGAAGTGCTGGTCTCGTTCCTTAACAACTTCCCGGTACTTCTTCTCCGTGTCCTCAAGGGCCTTACGAGCCAGGATAACCTCTTTCTCGCTTGTTGCATATTTCACCACCATGCTGTCTTTCTCCTTTGTCACAGCCTCAAGCTGCTTGCACAACTGCAGTTGAAATAAATCAGCTGTCAGTGACTGGTTTTCACTGGCACAGAAAGAATAACAAGCTCCTTTTCGCTGACATTCAATGGCATATCAGTCTGATGGCTGAAATGGTTAATTCTGTATTATTGACAAATCTCGTGCTCACTGCCCTTTACTGTGCCCAATTTTTATGCTTTGTCCCTTGCCTGCATGCTACATGTCTTCTTTCTGCATTTTTTTTAAGAGACTCAACCTATTACACAATTTTATTTATTTAGTACTGCAGCCTCGCATGAGGCTCAGGCAGGAGAAGATACAAAATGCGCAAACATGTCATAACAAATCTGCAACCCATGAAAGCACAATAAAACACAGTAAAAACATGTCAGCTCTGAACTGCAGAACCTAAAAACTGTTTCACAAGCAAATCATGAGTAGGGACAAGGGAGTTGGAAATCTTTATGGGTGATGGACAAAAAAGAATTTGATCAAGTCCTCATGAAGACTGACAGATAGAAAGCTTAGTTTGCAATAGCTTCTTAATAGTGACATTCTAGAAATTTTTAAATGCCAAGCCAATCAAATTGCAGAAGTGAACCAAATTGCAGAGAGTTAATGAGTGCAAAAACTTTTAATGCTGAATGTAAGGAAAGTGGAGTAAGTGGTAGACGAGATAGATGAAAAAAGGGAAAAAATTTGTCATATTTCTGAAAAAGTTCCAAATTGTTTATATCCACAAGCTTATGGGATTCCAAAGAGGGTATGTAGTAAGTACCATATTTTCCAGTCCTTAAGCCATATCTCGTCACTGTCCATGCTAACAGCAGTTTTTCTGAAAAGAAAAAGTTAACCAAATGCGAAGTTGGTGAACTAGCATAGCTTAACCATGCTATACTTCTTTATGCATTTTTACATATCATTATGCTTTGCTTTGCTTTTAGTCATGACCACATCTAGAGGAGTGAAAGAAGGTCCCCAGGGTGAAGAAAGGTAATCGAAGAGCAAGGAAGTAAGCTTGGCAGCGAGTGCTCGCTAAGCATAAACATGAGCACAAACTGCTTCACGATGTGACAAGCGGCACAGAGCCAGGTCTAGCTCTGTGTACACAGCTGTTATCCATGAAGGCTGAGAGATGACTGATGTGAAAGGAGACGAAGTTGAGAGGACATGAGTGACACATGACTGCTCAGTCAGGAGTAATGCACGGTTGTACAGCAGCATCTGGTGATGGCTACAACAGTTGCAACTGAGATACGTGCCACTCTCACATTGGCTGTGAGGTTGCTTCGTGTCCCCATAGGCTAAGCCACGTGACTCGCACATACCACTTCTATTGCGCTTCAAATTCATGGAGAGAGAGAGAGAGAGCAACCTCGGACAGACATTGGCGAAATCAGTCATTGCGGCTAGAGTGCTGCACACTAAAAATCCCACATAAGTTGCACTAGCATACAAGGCAATTCATTCAGTAAGCACTGAGGATCCCTTTGTTAGTGAGTATGACAATGCTTGCAGCAGCTTCCATGTGCTAACGATCCCCAATCTCTGACTTGCACGCTTTCTTCCTGCAGCCTACACTTTTTTTCTGGCTTTATTGACCGGAGTGCTCTTGCAGCTTTGAGCCAGTGAGCTATTTCTGCTGGCTGGTTCCCATTCTCCAGTGCATATTCAAGAGCACACAATTTGAATTTTGCATCGTGGCTCCTTCAACTAGCAGGGGGCATAATAGTGAGCGAAAACAGTATGCAATGTGCAACATGGATATTGAGATGCATGTGAAGTCAAATAGAAATGACGCCAATAGAACTGACACCTTCATATGTCGTTCAAAGGTTCCTAATCTTACGAGACACTATAAGAGATAATGCTATCACTACAATTTGAAACATAGCAGAGGAATTAAGCAAAAGAAAATGCTATCATTACAATTTGAAACATAGCAGAGGAATTAAGCAAAAGAAAATAAACAAATAGAGAAAATAAATAACTAGAAATAGTGTCCAGTCCTTAAGAAAACTTTCTAGGAAGCTGTATTGCACGCACAATACTGTGAAGACATATTGAAGAGATAGCTTTAAAGCTTCCATAGCGGGAAAGGCAGTGTTGGCATTGGGTTGAAAAACACACATCAAAGTCGTGCCGGAAAACCTATGCCCCATGTATGGCGAAAATCCTATGTCACGTTAGAATTACATTGACAAACCACATCACACGTGGATGTCTGGAATACAAATAATCAAAAATAATGACAGCCAGTGAAAGTACTTGTGGCAGGGTTAAGTTCGATTAAGGGTGGATTTACGTTGGATTATGGGCAAATGCCTTTGCATTCATAGCACGTAAGTAGTCCCAAGTGCCTCTGTATTTTGTAATCCTTTGCTGCATCCCTGTGCTATGGAACCTTAGTGTCTTCAGTGTTCTCTGTTCTGAGGCAGCATCTATGGGCTAAAATGTGCATCTTTATTTGATTTGTCAGTGTGAAAGCACCACAGACGAACATAGGCTGCTATTGTGTTGTACCTTAAGGCAGAGGTTGTGTCCCCCAATTTTTTATTTCATGTTTCTGAAATCAATTTTTAAAAAATTGCCATTTTCAGCATACTGATGTTTGTGCCTTTGTTTAAGCTGCAAAAGATAATTTTTTCTAACACTAACTGCTCAACCGCAAGTATCACAACCTTTTCCAGCAATGAGGCTGCGCTACTGCCAGCTCTCAGTTCATTATGCCAGTGTGCATACTAATGACAGCTGTCCGTTGCAAAAAAGCTTGTTTAAACCCCAAAATACCATTTCGCTGAGCTAAGAAGGAAAACATTCGTCTAGCATTTATTGCAGGCAATTTTTGGATGAAGACTGCTGTTTACATGGCCGTAGGCAGTGAACTGGATGCTGCCACCAACAGCAGCAGCAGACGTGCCAAATGTGTCCAATTTGTGAATGCATGTGAACATGACACAATTGATATCTGATCACAACCACCAAAATCATGCCAAATTTTACTGAGCAGCAGATAAGAGCACACAAACCTTTTCATTTCTAGAGAGCAGCTCCGCTCGCGTCTGTGCAAGCAGTCGCTGGCTCTCGGCTTCACGAGCCGAGGTCTTCTCATTGAGCAATGTGAGCTGCTGCTGAAGCTGACTGTTGCTCTGCTCTAGCCGCTCCACAATGTCATAGCTCAGGGCACATCGCTTGCACCTGCATTGAACAGCCAGCAACATCACTAGATTCAACAGTGGCAAGAATAAGTTGACGCTTAACTTTTTGGCACTTCATTACTGCAGACAGTTTCAACTACCACTACAAATTTCTCCATTCAGCCTGACTAACCAACAACAGCTCTGTTAACTTTCTTTCTGCGTGGGTATGAGTTGCCCAAGTCAACCATACATGATATCTAAAAGGTTATACAAGTATTAGAAAATGCTGACATTGAATCTTTCACATGTTGTTTGTAACTTCTATTGAAAAAAAAAAAAAGATCATTCCTGAGATAGTCCATTCCAATTATTTCTTTAATTGGAATGGACTATCTCAGGAATGATCGTTTTTTTTTTAAAAGGTTAGTTCTGCAATGTGAAATGCCAATCGTTAATAATCTTAAAGAGACGTAAAAGATTTCGCACTTCAGAATGGTTGAAAGCACTGAAGAGGAGCACTTGAGTGACCATGGAATCGGATTTATTTATTTATTTTTTTTTTTTTAGAATGCATATAACACATGGTAAAATAGTATTATTACAAGTGAAAAAAATATGTCTGTATGACTATGTCAAGGGACATTCAGCCAAGGTCACGGTTTAGGAACATTTAGTTGCTATATTTGTCAGGTAGCATAAAAAGAAACCCAATATAGATATAACGGGTGCCAATATGTCTAGCAAGAAACCACCACTACTTATAGCACACTTCAAGGAAAACTGAATTCACTATGCACATGCATGCCTGTGTAGAATAAGCTGAATAAGTTAATGGACATCATGGTGCTTTACAGGGCAGGGACACAAAAGAGAGATGCTAAGTCCAGCTAGACTAGGCTATTAGTGCTTAAAATTTTAACTGAGAAAAAAGTTTTAATACGCTGGACACTTATATAAAGCCAAGGCTGCTGTGGTGCCCCCAACAATACCAACAACAATGCCTGGTTAAGTGAATTCATTGTTGGGTGCAACTGACACATTGCTTTCATGTCTAAAAAAATTACAAGAGTTCAACGCTGCTGAACCAAATATTGAGCGAAAGCATTAGCTGTGGGTGACCGAGCGTTCTTCTCTTTCTTCTTTCTCAGCCCACATATAAAGCCCCGCTTTAACCAAGCCGTATGGATGTGCCTTAGTGGCCTATAGGGGTAACGTGAATGCCAGGGTCCTAGCAGGCTGAATCTGACATAACCGTCCCATGTGAAATGAGAGACCTAAGTTAACAGCTCCTGCCAACTTGACAGCTCCTGCCAACGCCGACCGCTTCAGTTGGGAGCCCATCTCGAAGCTTTTGTGTCACGTGGGGTGTGACGTCACAGCGTCACGTGGGTAAGACATGGCTACCGCCGCGCTACACCGATCGCTTGAGTTAGTAGCCCAGCTCTCACCCTAGTGTCACGTGGGGTGTGACGTCACAGCGTCACGTGGGTAAGACATGGCTACCACCGCGCTACGCTGAAGGCTCGAAACCTAGAGTAGTATTGCTTTCGCAATAAAATATTGCTGAAACAGTTGCTGAAACAGTTGCTGAAACAAGTAGGCAGTATGATGGGTTCTGTTGAAATATGAGAATGCCAAGTGCCACCCAGCTGGCCTGTACAAAGCTGCCAAATGCTGCAACTCCAGAAGCACAAGCTCTCAGAACTATAGGCGTTCTTTCCAAACAGTGAGGCCATTATTAATAGTATAAAGAGCGATAAACCAGGGTTTATGGCAAGATAGCATGGTAGAGCCATTTGCTGAGTAACAAAATCTACGTGACCGGCAAGAAAGGCAATTTTCGTTTTATTTTCTCAGGTTAGCTGGGAGGTTTGGTGTTTTGACTGATTAGTCAGAAGGATGGCATCAAAAAAATGGTAAAACACCACAGGCATTTTGTAGAGGTGTAAACAGGAGATGAAATCAGGGAATTCCTGTTTTCATAGCAATGCCGTCACCCTGTTTCATATAAGAAATGCTGGTAGCTTTCCTAAATGGTAATCCTTTGGGCTAGCGTAACTTCCTAATTCCGCTGCGTTTTCTTTGGCGTCTCTTCAACTAAAAGAAGGAACAATGTTCAAATTTTATCTGGAATGGAGGGAATGTTACTGCAGGAAAGTGCACCTATAAAGAAATATTAATGTGACAGCGTTAAAGGTCCTGTTCATTAGAAAATCTGCATAGCAATGGCAGGCGGTAGCTGGAGGCTGATATGGGAGCGCACTAACTGGCCGTAGGGTTGCCTGATATTACGTTTGGCAGGAGCTGCCAACTCGGGGCTCTCCTTTCATGTGGGAGGGTGATGTCAGAATCGGCCTGCCAGGACCCTTGCATTCACGTTACCCCTTGGCCATGCAAGTATGTTGATATAGGTTGGTTAAAGCGGGGCTGTATATGTAGGGTGGTAGCCTACGCTATCGCGTCATGCCCTTAAAGGCAGAGTGTCCCCATAATTTTTTTTTTCATACTCTCGGAATAGCCTTAAATACAACAACCAGCAGTATGCTTGATGCCAGGACAAAAGGGCTCAATCAAGACAATAGAGGTGCTTCCTGGAAATTGGAACATGCTCTTGCTTGATAGGTCGCTTTTGACCATCAATGTATCATAAATGTCCAACAAGAAGTTCATGCAACCCTTGTCATGAGGATTAGTTAAATGTGCTGGGAACACAGTTTTCAGATGCCCAGTTCTAGCCTCTACACACTGAGGCCTGCGAGCTGCATCACCATATTGAGCTACAGTGGTTGCCTGCCCATTGTGGCATCGTGGGTAACGACCACACCAATGCCGCTGTAAAAATAGTACAGATCCCGTTCTCACGAGGAGATGCAGCCAGACTTGTGGCTGCTGAATCCTGGCGGTTGCAGGGCTCTCTGTGGTGTGATCCGGAACATAAATAACCCCCTTTGCATCGAATAGACCTCACTTGAGACTTTCAAATGCCACAAAATTTAACAGATGCCATCATAATTGTCTGCATTGAATATGCTTGAATTTATTGTACACAAATTATTTCCTGCACAAAATCAGTATATCCAGCAACCCTCTGCTCTACATGTTATACGTGAGAAGAATTCGAACACTTGGTATGCTACTGGCAAAGGTTTATCACACACCGCAGGATATTACAGCCTAACTTAGGCTTAGTTCCGGACAGAACCCTGCGTCTTGAACACTTCCTCAGTCCTTGGTGCGATGGATTTTCAGCTGCACAAGCCATAAAAACCTTATTAAGTTTCTAAAGAACAAAGGGTTGATAGATACCTTTTGAAACTCATCTGTGTAAGTTTGGGTATGTATGCAAACAATTTCTATTTCATCAATGTTTTTTTTTTCTTTTCTTCACTTTTTCCTCATCAGGAGTAGCATGCCAGGCTCACTACCAGAAAGACGCCTCCTGCTTTCATTAAAATATACATCTCTCTCTCCAAAAAGCTTTGAAGTGAGTTGGCTTCCAATTTTCTTCACATGTAACCATATTCAGCTAAAGTCACGTTCTTATTTGTGTCATAATTGGACACCTTTCAGAATTAGACATACTCTGTGAGTGCTCCATTCAGAAAATTGATATTGCAACAAGGTAGACTAATTAATGATAGCTGGAAGAGGCCTTTGGCAACAGTGATATAAGCAATGATAATGTTTGTGAGTTGTTTTGTGTTGATTTATACGGCATTATGCAGGATGCAGAGGGAAGTGGGAAAGTGAGATGCAGTGACTACAGGATGGTAAGGTCTCGAATTACACTAAATATGAAGAGGGAACGAAACAGATTAGTAAGAAAGAAGTCCATCAACAAATTAGCGGTGCGGGGGAGGGCAGAAGAGTTCAGGATCTCGCTACAGAATAGACATTCGGCTCTAACCGAGAATGACAACATTAGCCTAGAAGCAATGAATGATAATTTCAGAGACATCATTACTGAGTGCGCTGTAGAAGTAGGCAGTAGGATAGTTAGAGAGGTTACCAGTAAACTATCTAAGGAAACGAAAGATTTCATTAAGAAACGCCAAAGTCTGAAAGCTTCCAACACAACAGGCAGGACAGAACTGACAGAGATATCAAAGATAATCAATAAGCACAAAGTGGCCGATATAAGGAAGTATAACATGGAGAAAATTGAGCATGCTGTAAAGAACGGGGGAAGCCTTAAAGCGGTGAAGAAATTGGGTATAGGCAAAAATCAGAAGTATGCGTTAAGGGACAAGGTGGGCAACATCATCACGAATATGGACAAGATAGTCAAAGTAGCCGAGGAGTTCTATACTGATCTCTACAGTACCCAAAGTAGTCAGGACAATAATGAGATTGGCAGTAGGGAAAAGCAGACAGACGTTCCACCAGTGACGAAGGACGAGGTTAAGAAAGCGTTAGGAACTATGAAAAGGGGGAAAGCAGCTGGAGAGGATCAGGTAACTGTAGATTTGTTGAAGGAAGGGGGGGATATTGTGCTAGGAAAACTGGCCACCCTGTATACGCAGTGCCTGGTGTCATCGACGGTACCGGAACCATGGAAGAACCCAAACATTATCTTAATTCATAAAAAAAGGGGATGCTAAGGACCTGAAATTACAGACCAATCAGCTTACTGTCTATTACATATTAGGTATTTACTAAGGTAATTGCTAATAAAATTAAGACAACCTTAGACTACAATCAAGCAAAGGATCAAGCAGTTTTTCGGAAACGGTACTCTACTATCGATCATATTCATACCATCAACCAAGTGATAGAAAAATGCTCGGAATATAACCAGCCCTTATACATAGCATTCATTGATTACGAAAAAGCATTTGACTCAGTAGAAACCTCGGCGGTGATGCAGGCATTGCGAAATCAGGAAGTAGACGAGCCGTACGTGAAAGTGCTGGAAGATATATATAGTGGCTGCACAGCAACCATAGTTCTGCATAAAGAAAGTAACAAAATTTCCATAAAGAAAGGTGTTAGGCAAGGAGACACGATCTCCCCAGTACTATTCACAGCTTGCTTAGGGGATGTATTCAGACACTTGGAATGTTAGCAATTAGGGATAAGGGTAGATGGAGAATCTCAGTAATCTGCGCTTTGCTGATGGCATTGCCTTGTTAAGTAACACAGGGGATTAATTGCAAAGAATGATTGATGGCCTAGACATGAAAAGTAGAAAGGTAGGCTTGAAAATCAATATGCAGAAGACTAAAGTATTGTTCAACAGCCTCGGGAAGGAACAGCAGTTTACGGTAGGTAGTGAAGCACTGGAAGTAGTAGGCAAATATGTCTACTTAGGACAGGCAGTAACAGCAGATCTGGACCATAAAAAGGAAATAACAAGGAGAATAAGATTGGGATGGAGCGCATTTGGCAAGCACTCACAGATTATAACTAGCAGCTTACCGGTATCACTCAAGAGGAAAGTATACAACAGTTGCATCTTACCTGTACTCACCTATGGGGCTGAAACATGGAGGCTAACAAAGAGGGTTCTACTTAAGGACAATGCAGAGGGCTATGGAACAAAAATTGGTAGGGGTAATGTTAAGAGAAAGGAAGCATGCAGAATGGGTCAGAGAAATAACTCAATTTACTGACATTCTAGTGGAAATCAAGAAGAAGAAATGGGCCTGGGAAGGACATCTGGTGCGAAGAGAGGATAACCGATGGTCGCTTAGGGTGACAAACTGGGTTCCAAGGGAAGGAAAGTGTAGCAGGGGGTGGCAAAAAGTTAGGTGGGTGGATGAGGTTAAGAAGTTTGCAGGGGTCAAGTGGATGCAGCTAGCACAGGACCGGGTTAATTGGAGGAATATGAGAGAGGCCTTCGCCCTTCAGTGGGTATAGTCAGGCTGATGATGATGATATGGCACATAAGCAAGTGGGGTTATCAAGAGCCAAGCCAATGGTTAAAATGTATGTTTGTTATAGTGAAGGAGATGAAAGTGTTAAACTATAGTTTGCTTAAAAACTGTCCTTTATAAGAAACTAAGGGCACATGTAGTCTACAACTGCACTTTTACCCAGGAGTAAGCTTTGTGGAATGTAATGCACTTCTTATAAAATGCACTAAAATGCCTTTCCTGCAGTATCGCAACTTTGAGCAAGTAATTAAAATATAGTTCACTAGTACTTCTCTACATGATTTGCAAGTAGGCTTATTTTCCTTCGTTAGTAAAAAGTTCCATGCAAGATGTGCAAGTCCAATTCGAAGATGGCCTGAAAACTTTGTGTGTGCAAGATTTTCATTCTTCAAACGTGGTCTTTAAGAATTGCAATTTGTTATATATTTGATTGTTCCACATGGGCTGTTATTTCTCTTTCAGTTTACACTGTTCTAGCTTCATGCAGTCTTTATGTGGCATGTTTATTTCCTCAATTTTCCAGCTGTAAGCTCAAACAATGCACATGTCCACTCCCTCACTGCCATCAATTCCTTTGTTGCTGGTGACGCAGTAGAATATAGTTCTATGTCCTTGCGTTATCATGTATGTCATATGTATTATATCACCGAGTAACGGTGTAATAGGACTTCTGCGTTGTAGTGTTGTGACTACGCTGAGCAAACCTGTGTAGATTATACTGTTCTCAATGCCTTTGTTTATGATTTCTTTTACAGCTACAAGTTCAGTTCAGTTCAGGCGTTCAGTCGTGTCCGACTCTTCGTGACCCTATGGACCATGTCACGCCACGCTTTCCGGTCTCTCACTATCTTCTTAACATCACATATCTTCATCTGCAATGCCTCGAGAATGCCATCTAACCATCGCGTTCGCTGCCTACCCCTTCTCCGGCGACCCTCAACCTTTCCCAACATCAAATCTTTCTCCAGCGACTCCTCTCTTCTCATCAGATGACCAAAGTAGCTGAGCTTTAACTTTAGAATTTGACCCTCCAATGAGCAGTCAGGGTTTATGGTCGACAATATCGACTGATTTGATCTTCTGGCAGTCCAAGGAACTCTTAAGAGTCTTCGCCAGCACCACAATTCAAACGCGTCAATTCTTCGGCGGTCAGCCTTTTTCACAGTCCAACTCTCGCATCCATACATCACAACTGGAAAGACCATAGCACGGGTTATACGGATCTTGGTTGGCAGACTAATGTCTCTGCTCTTTACTAGGCGGTCAAGGCTAACCATTGCTCTCTTTCCCAGAAGCAGGCGTCTCCTAATTTCATGGCTGCAGTCTCCTTCCGAGGTAATCTTGGCGCCCAAGAACAGAAAATCTGTCACAGCTTCCACTTCTTGTCCATTGATGCTCCAGGACTTGATAGGGCAAGACGCCATGATCTTCGTCTTTTTAATGTTCAGTTTAAGCCCAAACTTCTCACTCTCTTCTTGTACGCGCATCAGAAGTCTCTTGAGTTCCACTTCACTTTCTGCCATTAAAGTGGTATCATCCGCATATCTTAGGTTGTTGATACGTTTTCCAGCAATCTTCACTCCAGCTGAAGACTCGTCCAGACCGGCCTTCCTCATGATGCACTCTGCATATAGGTTAAATAGGCAGGGCGACAGTATGCAGCCTTGCCTCACCCCTTTCTCAATCGACTACTTAGCTATATGTGTTGGCACGTACTGAGGACGTCTATTTTTGCCCAGTTGCCTTCTATTAGTGCACTTTGAAAGCAAGCTTCAGCTTCTGAACCATCCGTGTATGACTCTCTCTAGTTATATTTTTCTTTTAGCGTGAGATATTCTCATATGATACTTTCTAGCAGAGTTCATTTCTTGTGAAACTGTGTTAAACTGAGATCACACATTGCAGGAAAAATATACTATGGAAGCAACGGGTCATGGTTTTCGGCAATATCTGGTAATAAGTCTATTATGCCAAGAGTGCTCTTCTCTTCAAAAAACAAAAGCAGTGATTTCATCATTTGGGGCCTAATGGCGAATATTATTCCAGAGAGACAATTTGCAACAATTGTATACCACAGGTGTTTCTTCCGTGACCTTATTTTAGGAACAGGCGAGTGCAGTCCAGCTACCTTCTAGGGAAGGTTTATTTGCTTCCACATAAAGGCTTGGAACAAGGAATGTTCTGTACGCTCAACAAAAACACAGACCAAGGCTATGAACCAGATCTAATTGCTTTAGGTACGATGGCTTTGCTGAACCATGTATTACACATCCATAATCTACACAGCAGCGTACCAGGGAGTGATAAATATGTATAAATGAAGTGAAGTCCTTTCAGACCCTCCACGCTTACTTGACAGCACTCTGTGCATAGGCCTCGTCCATTGCTGTTTTGGGGCGGACATATACCGCCACCTGCTGTGAAAATCTGCATGAAGCAGATGCTCCTGGTGCAGGCCTCACACTCAACACTGAAGAATGGGACGCGTGCCTTATAAACGAGCCCACTTTTGGTTTGATGTGCATACTAATGTCACAACTTTTACAAAAATGCGGTTGTGAATCCGCCAACCTGACACAAATATTTTTTCATAATTTGTATGGGAAGCTGTACTAAGGTATGACAATTTAGCGTGATGTGTAGAGTCGTGCACAAATGTGAAGAGAAAACCTGAACCACTGGGATTACAGTTTTTCTGTATAAAAAGAATATGAGAAATGAGAGAGAGGATGCATATTTCAAGAACAGCCACTTTGACATCAGGAAACACTGGCATACAGGTCTGTCCAATTGCATGGTCTTTCCACTTTTGCTCATGACAGTACATTTTATATAATTAACATTTTCTAATTATGCATCTTATTACTTATAGGCAGGCAAAGTTAACTGCAACTTATAATGTGCATGATGTGCAAACTTGACCAAATATGGTTTCTTTCCTCCTGGCTGTGAAAGCAGAAAGCAGTTCTCTGTTTTTTAAAGCAATGCTCTAAACTAAGTGCTTGTTATATTATTTTCGAGCTGATAGAGCGATAAAATTGTCAAATCGTGGTTGGCATTACCCTTGTATCCTTTTAAACCAACGCATTTTATTTAAGACATGCCATTTATCTGATATTTCTGTTCTTTGTTTTTAACACTTTGGCGCCCTGAAATAATTCTGTACACCATACAAGTCTTTGGCATGGTTATAGGAGCAGCTAAAGCAATACAAATACCACTTCAAAAATTCCACTCTTGTGCTTTGCTGCAAAAGGCCAGTAAGACAAGAAAAAAAGCTGGTAGAAAGCATTAGAATGCATGCTAACCTCTTGAATGGAGACGGGGAGACAGTTAATGAAGGCATATTGGGGTAAATACAAAGGAAGCGAAGTACAATTTGACAAAGAAAAAAGGTGATATGACACTCATGATCATTGCATGCTACTTGCACTGCTTGAACGACAGTATTACAATGAGGCTGAAATGTCTAAAGAAATGTAAATGAGAGTAATTACTCATTAGTATCCACCCAGATATCACCATAATGACACAAAAAGGAAAAGGAATAACGGACACTTTCGAAAAGGATCGAGTAGTACTGCGCAGAAGAGAGAAAAAAAAAAAAAGCATCCACAGTTGCGATGAGCCGAGGGACTGTCCATACATGAGGTAGAGAACAAAAAGAAGGGGCACATTAAAAGACGTACATCTATAGATTACTCCAAACATATTGCCAATGCATTGTCAGCTGCAATAGCAATGTGATGACCTAAACAGGAGTGCAGTTTTCCAGCGCTATCGGACCAACTCTACCAGCCTGAGAGTTGATACAACTCGATAGGCTGTATAAATGGCAAACAAAGCCATCGCATAAAACATAATCACTATAGAATGATTGTGATTGCAATGCTTATGTCTACTAGCATGCAATTATCTTATCCACCTGTTGTTAGAATATGCCGTAAACACCTGGGACCCTTTCACCTCAACCAACATTCACCAACTAGAGCGAATAAAGTAGTTAGCTTTGAAACTTAACTCATAGGGCCATACATCTGTCAGCGAGCTCTCGAAACGTAGTGGATTACTCCCAATTACTGAGTGCAATCACGCCTGCTAATTACAGTTTCTCTTTCAGTTTGTAAATAGTCACTATAATTCATTAATTTATTAACTAAATTGTGTAAATAATGTCATACTTCCAACTGTTTTGCTTACTCCTCAGGCTATAACATAAGACAATGGCCAGCACTAACAAAAACCCCTTCGAACATACAAAATAAGTGTTTTAAACATTCTTTTTTTCCAGAATAACTACCAAATGGAATTAACTTAATAGCAAGACTGTTAACCAGAATTCTGTACTATTTCTTGAAAAGTGCCTGCAAATGTAACGAATATGAGTGTGCTTATATAAGCCTGTATGTATTTTTTTTTCCCCACCCTGCTATGATCCACACTAGATCGCACAACAAAAAAATGCAGGACAACAAAAGCATGCAGATGAGCCCAGCTATAATTAAAGTCAATTAGCCTCGTCACAGCATATTTCATGTGCCTTAGGTGTGATTCAACTAGTCTGCTGCCCCATAGCCCAGAAACCCATTTTATCACGTAATCATTGGCAATTTTCCTTCGCCTAAGGTTGTCAAGCAGCAGGTGCTGTTCGTTCACATGGGACTCACTTATGTGGATGTGTCCACTATGTGCTCAACTTGACCGACAGGTGGTACTAGGTGTTGAGGAAAGCTGGTGCCCCCAAACGAGTGCAAGGAGCCTATATTCGAAGACAGTGCAGCTCTCCTTTTGAGGGTGTTTATGTGAGGTAGGAATGTGAGTCATCTCCCAAAAATTATGTCCCAAAAAAATTTGTGGGTTTCAACGCTGCTGAACCGAATGTAGAGTGAAAGCTTTGGCTGTAGGCGACCGAGCGTTGCATCGAACTCAACCAGTGTTCCGCTGAACGCATCCAAGTTCACCGACGTTCTAGGCAGAGTACCCAGGCTCGAACACGACCACAGACGGCTGAGTTTCGATGGAAGCAAAACGGAGAGGCGTCTGTGTGCTGTGTGATGTCTATGCACGTTAAAAATCCCCAGGTGGTCGAAATTACTCCGTAGCCCTCTACTGTAGTAGGGTGGCTAGAAGGAGAGATGTGATGAACACGGCACGCTTTCCATAGAGAGGGGTGGCCCTCCGAGCGTGACAGCCAAACAAAGCGCTGCAGTCTGGGGTGCCGTCAGCCTTCTGGAAGAGACTTGAACGCGTCCAAGGAACGCCATGCGACAGAAGCGGTGGTGTACCGTCCAAACACATTTGCCGGAGAAAGTGTGACCGATACTGCGCCTTTCCTTTCCTGTAAACCAATTATAATTATATGTAGTACTGCAACGAACGCCGATAAGAAGCAAATGATAGGAGAGAAAGGGTAGGCTTTCGCCACTCTTCTCTTAAGAGACACCACGAAGGAGTCGGCGGTGGCCTCGGCGCGCCAGCTGTGCACTGTGTGACGTCACTTCCTCCTGGCGCATGCGCAGCTGGCGCGCGGCGTGACGTCACTCCTCAGCAGCAGCGGCACCTCTGAGTCATCCGTGTATCCGACAGGGAGAGTGGTGGCGCACTTGTGATGTCATGACTGGCTTCGCGCATGAACAGATGGCGAAGCGGCGGTGGACGCAAAATGGCTCTTCAATAGCGTAGTGTTGCTTTCGCAACAAAATTTATGATCATGTCTCACTTGTATATAGTGTAATGTCATATAGACAGAGAGTAGGATCAGTTTGCAGACCTCGTCTAAACAAGAAAAGAACTGCCACAGGCTTCTTTGTAAACTATCCGAACCTGTTGTTAGCTGCCCATGTTGCTAGCTTATTTACAGTAAGAGGAATTTTTTTTTTCGCACATTAAAACGTTAAAAGATGTTAACGCAATCAGGAGGTCATGATCGTGGACTGAGTGCATTATGGATTTTCTCGAGATTTGCACTGCCTATACGTCATCCCCATAATGCTGAGGTCTGATGTAGGCTTGACATGCTTGTCACAGACAAAGAGGCTCAATGGTGAAGTACCTGCTTATTTTCAAAGCAGAAACATTAGAAAAAGTTGTATAATTCTTTGCTGCTGGATAAATTCCCTAATGGCTTGTGGTAGTTTGTGGTGTCTGCTTTGTTCGCTGCTCTTGCTTCTCTCCATCAGTGAATCAAAAGACTGGGAGGAAGAGCTATGTCGCATGCAGATAGCATTTGTTCATGATTAATTTGCTCAGACAACTTGTGGCTCATTTTATTTACCTGTGAATAAATATTTATTATGCGCTATGCTTCCCCGGTTTACAAAAGTTTTATTTGTATTAGACCCAGTGCGAGATGCATTATATCCTTGCCACTGGTTAGCTGCCACCGCTCTGACTATGGCAACCCCTATAACAGAGATGTGCAGCTCACAATATGCCACCGGCCTACTGCGCTTTTCACGGTCGTTTAATCGGGCTAGATTAGATCGCATTATTTTGTCGGCAATATAATGGCCCACTGTATGGCAAAAGACTTTGTTCTGTTAAATCTGATGAACACTGAGGAAGTCAGTTTGGAGCATTTTTTGTGCAGTGTGTTTTGGAGTGGAATGATGCAGGATAAGCAGTTTGGAGCAGAACGGAGAAAGTGGAGCACCCCTTGCACCGCTGCTTATATGACCGCCTCATATCTTAGAGTGAACAGCACCCACACATTAATTTAAAGGGACAATTAGTTGAAATCAAGACAACTAATTAGTAATAATAAGTACTACTAAGTAGCTACAAAAAATTATACTACTGCTTAGCCCTACTTCTTAGTGCTACTAATTAGTATTGAGTGCTACTAACTGAAACCAGCACTTGCTATTGGATCAACACTTTAGGATACCTAATTATCCCAATTTATTTTTGCTCTGTAGCAAAAAAAAAAAAATATATACTTTCTACCTCATACTCCCCTATCTTGGATTACTCAAAAGGCAGAAAGCAGAGAAGAATTTTTGGTCTAATCCATGTTACACATAGATTAATCCAATCCACTGCAGGTGTGCATGTGTGCTGTTCAAAGTTCTGATTACGTGCGTATGCAGAGACCAGCAGAAAGAAGGCTGTCACTCAAGAAGTCTTTAAGCCCTCTTTTAATATGCCCCTTAAACGTCCCCGTGTAGCACACATAGCATGTACACTACTGCTTTATCGTATTACCAGCATCTCGGCGCAAGCATATTCTTTTAACTGTCTCATGTGTGCCAGGTGAGGTATGTCTGATGGATGCAAGTAATGAGGAAAACGCTGTAGTGTAAGCACAAGCATACTTACACATTTTAAGCACACAGCGAGCCAAGCAGCCACACCAAAACAATCACACACCAAGAAAACAAATGCAACCACTGCGACCACCAGGTGCGAGAGCGGACAAGAACATGTAGGAAGGAGGGTACGAGTGTGTGCTCAAATGCAACAAAGTTCTTATAAAGAAAGACATCTTATGCATTCAAAAATTTACACAAGAATATTGTGCATCTATAAAAGGCCAGAGTTTATCTCGTGTAATGTGTATTTTGTTTCAAATGTTTGTTAAAGGGGGATGCGGGGCTAAATGATAAACTTTTGAACTACTGTACAAATTTCAATAAAGTTTTCAAGGGTAGCTTATCTTCCTTTCATTAAAATATATTCTAAGTGTCATCGCCTTAGCACAAATAGAAAATGAGTTGCAACTGTCATAATGAGAAATTAAGTGTGTCAGCTTAGGAAAACTAGCATTTTAAGAATCATGCAGATATAGTAACCGCTTGTGCTTAGATAACTTCAAGGTAGTTGCTTGAGCAAGATCAGGCCAATTGCGGGTTCTTTATGACACTTTTATAAAAACCTGAGCACTTTAAAAACCAACTTCATTTTTTTTTTATGTGTCACATATTTTTTTTTTTTTAGAGAATAAGGAATTCAAAAAGTACCTTATCTTGTTCCAAACAAAATTTTAGTACCACCTTGACAGCAGCATTTGGCAAACGAATTTGGAAATGGTAGTTTTCCTAACGGTTGCAGACTTGCAAAAAGTGTAAACCGAGAAAAATGAGTTGAAAGATTTCAGGACATCCTATTCAAATTTAGGGCTTAATTTAATAAATCAGAGTGGCCCTAGTGCATATGTTAGGCCGCCCTTTTCAACACGACACTGATTTGTGGCGATTGCTTCAAGTTGCCTCTTTTTTTTTTTTCGGCTTTACAGCTGTCCAGTGCCCTTGTCCGCACTCGTGATATGCTTTTTTTTTTGTTTATTTGCTGGGCGTGCCTCTTCGTCTATGCCTAGGCTCCATATTCTACCACCAGCTTGTCGTGCATTTTGGTTAGGCAGGCTCCCAGTGTTGTGAAAACAATGTTCAAAGGTTACGTGCTGCGTTTTAGTCAATTCAAGCTTCTATTTCGGTTTACCAGCCAATCTGCTCTTGCCTCTGCCCAAAATTTCCCTTCTTTTTCTGTTTTTCTTTTCAGCTGTCTGCTGTTCTCTCAATACAGGTCTATTTTGGCTAAACAGCATGGAAATCAAGCTTTCTAACCATATCATATACTCCGCGTTCAGTTTCTTGCTTGCTATGCGGCTATGTCTTGAAATCAGCGTTCATAGACTCTTTTGGTGATGAGTGCACCCCATCTCGCAAAAATATTAATTTTGTAAGAGAAGGTTTAATCTATACGTCGAGGTCGGCAAGGAAGCGCACGATGATCAAACCAGCACGATGATCTGCGCGATCACAATTCCACAGAATGCTTCCTCTTCATCAGTGTCCAGCAAAAAGGGCTCATCTTCTTCACAATGCCGCCCAGAGAAAAAGGAGCCATCCTGGCGACTTAAGGGGACGAAGGTACAATTGGATCGTAGAACGGCTTAAGACGCTGCACATGTACAGTCTCGCGGCCACGGCGTCGCAAATCCGAAGATGGCGTAAGCGGCTCAACAATATAGTTCACTGGTGAAGTGCGCTCGACGACACGGTAGGGCCCGTGATACTTTGAGATCAGCTTTGCGGAAAGACCGGGGCTACCGGATGGAACCCATAGCCACACAAGTGAGCCGGGCTCAAAGTGTGGTGCATTCTCCTGATCAGTGTCATGGCGATATTTTTGGCGCCACTGAGAGTCGGTCGTAAACGTGCGGGCAATCTGGTGGCATTCTGCGGCATACTTGGCAGCTTCTGTCACTGTAGTGTATTCTGATGGATCAGGGTTGTAGGGGAGGACAGTATCAAGGGGAGCAGATGGATGCCGACCGTAAAGCAAAAAGAATGGAGAGAAACTCGTGCTAGATTGCGTAGCAGTATTGTACACATAGGTGATATAAGGAAGGACAATGTCCCAGTTCGTGTGGTTGGATACGACGTACTTCGCGAGCATGTCGCCGAGGGTGCGATTAAATCGTTCAACAAGGCCGCTTGTTTGTGGGTGGTAAGCAGTGCAAGTCCGGTGAATGATTTTGCACTGATCGAGCAGGGCTTGAACGACTTCGGATAAGAAAGCACGGCCTCTGTCGCTGAGCAATTCACGAGGAGCACCGTGATGGAGAATAAAGTTCTTCAATAAGAAACCAGCCACATCTCGGGCTGTTGCAGCTGGGAGCGCGGCGGTTTCGGCATATCGCGTCAGGTGGTCGACGGCGACAATGACCCAGCGATTGCCATCGGGTGTGTACGGAAGAGGGCCATATAGGTTAATTCCAATGCGGTCGAAGGGTCTAAGCGGGCATGTGAGAGGCTGTAACTCACCAGCCGAACGGAGAGAGGCAGGTTTGCGGCGTTGTCACGTCGGGCACGATCGAACGTACCCGAGAACCGAGTTGTACATACCGCGCCAATAGTAACGAAGACGGATTCGTGTGTACGTCTTGAAAACTCCGGCGTGTCCGCACTGTGGATCGGCATGAAAAGCTGTACATATTTGAGTCCATAAATGGCGCGGAATCATGAGGAGCCATTTCCGTCCACTTGAGTTGTAGTTGCGCCGGTAAAGGAGGTTTTCCCGAATCTCATAGTGGGAAGCTTGGCAGCGAAGGGCGCGTGAAGGGGTAATCGCTGATTGGTTTGAAAGGTAGTCAATAAGAGAGGCGATCCATGGATCCTTCCATTGTTCGGCAGGCATGTCACTGACGTCGATCGAAGATGCCACGGAGTCTAAGACGGAGAGACTGGCAAGGTCGGCTGGAAGCGGTGAGCGAGATAAAGCGTCGGCGTCTGTATGTTTGCGTCCAGATCGGTAAATAACGCGGATATCGTATTCTTGCAAACGCAGAGCCCACCGTGCCAAGCGGCCGGATGAATCCTTGAGCGATGAAAGCCAGCATAGGGCATGATGGTCCGTGACTACGTCAAAAGAACGGCCGTCAAGGTAAGGGCGAAACTTTGTGATTGCCCAGACAATGGCTAAGCACTCCTTTTCCGTTACAGAGTAGTTCACTTCGGCTTTGGTGAGAGTACGGCTGGCGTAAGCGACTACGTATTCACCGAAGCCAGAGGGGCGCTGAGCAAGCACAGCTCCGAGGCCGACACCACTCGCGTCTGCGTGCACTTCGGTTGGCGCCTGGGGGTCAAAATGGCGCAGGATGGGCGGGCCTGTGAGAAGGCGGCGCAAGGTGTTGTAGGCGTTGTCGCATGCTGGTGACCACAGCGAAATGTCTGAGTTATTGCCGAGGAGCTCAGTCAGCGGAGCGACAATGGAAGCAAAGTTCCGTATAAAACGCCGAAAGTATGAGCACAAACCCCAAAAACTCCTTAGTTGCTTGGTGGTAGTAGGTTTCGGGAATGCAGTCACAGCTCGAAGTTTGGCGGGATCAGGACGGATACCATCTTTGGACACAACGTGGCCCAAAATGGTCAGCTCACGAGCAGCGAAACGACACTTCAAGTTGAGCTGCAGACCGGCGTTCGCAAGACATGTCAAGACTTGCTTCAGTCGAGAGAGGTGGGTCGCAAAGTCTGGCGAGAACACCACGATGTCGTCAAGGTAACAGAGGCACGTCTTCCACTTTAGGCCACGCAGAATTGTATCCATCATACGCTCGAATGTAGCAGGAGCATTGCAGAGACCGAACAAAGAGGCCATCGGAGGTGACAAACGCGGTTTTAGGGTGATCTTACGCAGCCATGGGCACCTGCCAGTAACCGGATCGTAAATCGCGCGAAGAAAAGAGTTCAGCACCTTGTAAGCAGTCCAATGCATCATCTATGCGCGGAAGAGGGTAGACGTCTTTCCTCGTGATTTTGTTTAGGCGACGGTAGTCAATGCAGAAGCGAATAGAACAGTCTTTCTTCCGCACTAGGACAGCAGGGGAAGACCAGGGACTATTAGAAGGCTCAATCACTCCATTCTGTAACATTGTGTGAACTTGGTCATCAATAACTCGGCGCTCGGTGGCCGACACTCGATAGGGGCGCTGACGCAGAGGAGCATGGGAACCGGTGTCAATGTGGTGGGCAACAGTTGATGTGCGGCTCAAAGCAGGCTGGTGAGAGTCGAATGAAGAACGGAACTGATGAAGCAGCGCAGAGAAGTTCAGAGCGTTGAGGTTCAGGAAGACTGGCATCGATGGAGCGGAGGAAAACGTCGGCAGAAGACTGGTCCAGCGCAAGAACAGGCGGTGTGAGTGCAGCCAAGTCAGCGGGCTGTGAAGCGGGTGTTGCGTCACCAGGGAGAATATAATCAATGAACTGGATGGTGCCGAGGCATTCACCGCGACGCAGGGATATGGGAAATAAGAACGGATTACAAATTTAGAGCGCGGTGAGGCCAGCTGACACAGAAAGTACGGCGTACGGCAGGAGAAGATTTTTGCGGCTTAGAAAGATAGGCGATGGGATGAAAAGTACATCAGTATGGCCGGAAAAAGCACAAGCGGTGGGCACAAGAATGAAAGAGCACGCAGGGAGATCAGTATCTTCGGCAACGAGGACTTTGGGAAAAGGAACGTCCGGCGACGGTTCGTCTAGCGCAAAAAACTCCAGTTCGGCACGTGCACAGTTGATCACCGCATTATGACGCGACAGAAAATCCCAACCCAAGGTAAGATCATGAGAGCAGGAAGGCAAAACTATGAACTCTATTGCGTACAAAACTTCTTGAATGATGACTCGAGCGGTGCACACCGCTATAGGCTCTACAGGCTGGGCACTTGCCGTGCATAGCGAGAATCCTGAAATAGGTGTCGTCAGTTTGCGCAATGAACGGCAAAGACTTGCAGCCATGGCAGAAACAGCAGCGCCGGTGTTGACCAGAGCCAGTACTATAACACCCTCAACAGAAACTTCAAGCAGGTTTGCAGGAGATACGTGAGGCCTTTTACAGTTCGCTCGTTGCGCAGTTCTCGCCTCAGGAACTGCGGCATTCAGTTTTCCTCTTGCGCAAGATTGGGACGCCGGCGCAGAGGAGATAGGGAGCAGCGACGCGGCGAGATTGAGCGGTGAGGAGAAAAGGTAGTATGATCATTCGCAACGGAACCTGCAGATGAATCTCGGCGGCTGCGTACTGATCCCGGGTAGGCTGCCAGGAAGCTGATGTTCGCCGCGATAGAAAACCATCGGGAGTGCGATTTCGGCAGTATCTGGCAATATGGCCAGCACATCCACAAGAATAACAAATGGGACGGTTATCACTTGTTCGCCATGGATTGCGTCGCTGCGGACGAGGCGGAACGAAAGGCTGTGGCGCCTGAAGAAATTCCTGTACAGGCGCTGGAGGCGTAGCGTACACCACAGGGTAGCTAGGTGGCCGTGGTCGGGCAGCGACCGCAGCGTACGTCAGTGGTGCGACGGGAGTGGGGGCGCATGTCATTGGTGCAGCGACAGGTGGAGTGACGTCCACGTATGCGAGGGTCTCAATGGCTAGTGCGGGCTGAGGAATGGGCGCTGGCGGATGGACAGGGGGAAGGGCGTCCGCTACGCGGTCGGCGATGACCTGTTGAAGGGGCGCCAAATTGCAGGAAAGCTCGCAGTTTGTGGGCAATAGTGATATTTGGCGAGCAACTTTCTCTCGGATGAAATCTTTGAGCTGCTGCAGCAGCGATGAGGTCTCAATGTAGCGGAGAGACCAGAAAGTGATTCCACAGGGGCGGAAGGCTGTCGAGGGAGGAGTCGCTGCTTGCGCAACTCATCGTAGCTTTGACAAAGGTTGACAACTTGTGCAACAGTTGTCAAATCCCGGGATGTTAACATGAGAAAGGTGTCATATTTGATGCCTTTCAGGATGTGCTTGATCTTTTGTGCCTCGGGCATCTGGGCGTTTACGCGACTGCATAGGTGGAGCACATCTTCAATGTAGCTGGTAAACGCCTCGCTGAGCCGCTGTGTTCGATCGTGCAAGCGTTGTTCGGCGCGGAGCTTGCGTACAGTAGGGCGACCAAATACGGTGGTAAGGTTCGCCTTAAATGAGTCCCAATTCGCGATTTCGGCTTCATGGTTACAATACCACAGGTTGGTGACTCCAGTCAAATAAATGATAACGTTCGTTAACTTTGAGCTTTGAACTTTGAGTGAGTTCTTACAATCGTCCCACTTATTGTAAGAACTCACTCGCTCGTAGGAAGCAAGCCAGTCGTCACAGTCGGTGTCGTCTGTCCCACTGAAAAGCGCAGGGTCTCGCTGGCGTAAGGAGCCAGAGCAGACGACCGGCGGGGTCATCGGGGCGGTTGGTGGGTGTTCGTCCTCGGCCATGTGAATTACCGGTAGCGCACGGGTGCAAAGCTCCAGCGTGAGGCAAGGGTATCAGGTTCCACCTCCACCAAGTGTAAGAGAAGGTTTAATCTATACGTCGAGGACGGCGTCGAGGTCGGCAAGGAAGCGCACGATGATTAAACCAGCACGATGATCTGCGCGATCACAATTCCACAGACTGCTTCCTCTTCATCAGCGTCCAGCAAAAAGGGCTCATCTTCTTCTTCACAATTTTAGTTTTTCTACTGCGCAGATGACAAACAAAACTAATGAGGAGTTTCTTTAATGCATGCACAACCCAAAACTACAAAAATTTAAGAACACAATTTTTTTTTGGTGAAAATTGTGGTTTTAGTCCCTTAAAGTGCTCCTTAAAGTGCTGACTGAACATTGCATTATCAGGTCAATACCATTGGCATTATGCATTCAGCAGGACTACTTTTGTTCAGCTTGAATCAACGAGCCTTAGTGACCTAATGGGCAGCGCAACCATTTTGCAATATGAAGGGCATGGTTCAATTTCCGCCACGTCCAAACTAACAAATATTTCTTTAGAGTTCAAATACTTTCCTTAGTTTACAGAAACCTTCCTATGAAATTTGGCACCAATCCGAGAACTTCTGACTAGTTTTTGAATTTATATTGTGAAGCTGACTTGTTTATTTGCGGTGTAGACAGAGAGAGATGGACAAGAACATTAAAAATGTAGCCATTAAATGTATTCCTACATTATTAAAAGAAGAGCGAGATAATTGTGTAGGCTTGACAGCTGTTCTACAAGAAAATATGAAAACAGCAATAACACATTTGTGCCCATGGCAACAGTTTCACTACTGAATCTCAAGGCTTACAAGCATAGCCAATGAATTACGCTAAACTTAAAGGGCCCCTGAAACGGTAATTGTGTTATTGCAATGCAAGAATTTCATAGAGGTGGACTTTGTGAGTCTTCAAGTCAAATTTAAAAGCTCTGCGTGGAGCCTATAATTTACAAACAATATTTAACAAGTGCACCTGGTGACCGCTTGCAGCTGACTAGGACGACATCTCTCCATGTGCCCCTATCCAGTTGTTGTCAACTGGGCTTTCTGGGTGCACACTCTCACTGGGAATAATTGGAGCAATCTTGAAGTGGATGCAACAAATGTTACACTGCACTCAATTACGACCTCACACAAATAGTTTGTGAAGACACTAGACGTACACCTTCCTCGGAATCCTTACTTGACCTTGTATTTATATCAAGCAACATAACTGACCATAACGTGTCAGTCAAATATGGGTTTTCCGATCATAAGTTGCTTTTAGTTTGATAAAAGAAGGCTTGCTGGCAAAGAGTTCTAAAATACGAACTATCTGTATAAGAGATTATTCTAATGCAGATGATGTGAGCATATTGGACAATTTTAAAATATCTTTGTACTCGTTCGATTAAGTGGCTTACGTCAACATCTTAACGAATAAATTTAAGAATGCATCAACTTCTGTCTAAAAAAAAGATTCATGCAAAAATTAAATTGGACAGTAAAAAAGCGCAATCTCTGGATTAACCGCAATATCATTAAGTTTAAATGAAAATTAAGACGCAGAAGAAAGAACAAAGAAGGGAATAAACAGAGCCCTCGCAGCTTGATCTCAAGCCTAAAGCATGCACTCCTGACTGCAAAAGAACACTTTTACTCGCAAGCGTTAAATTCGCCTTCGCGATTTTGGCGTTACCTTGCTCCATCACACGAAAAACCGCAACACGTCAACGACAATGCAATTAACGACTGTATGAATACTGCTGAGCTATATAATGAATACTTCCATTCTGCACTTTCTCCACCGGTGCCACACTCTGCTGACCTTGCCATGAGGCCCACTGAGGAGCTCACTAAACCAGAAGTTGTTTTCATGGAGGAGGGAAGAATATTTGTGCTACTGCTTAACCTAGATGTAAAACATTTGGCTGGTCCTGATGGTATCTCAAATGAATATTTAAACAATATGCAGAGTGGGTACCCAAGTATCTCTGTATCATATTTAAGGCATCCCTGGAGCAGGACCACTTGGCATTTGATTGGCTAACTGCCAGGGTTATTCCAGTCTACAAGTCCGCTGACAGACACCGTATCAAAATTTACAGGCCTATTTCAACTACTTTCACATGCTACAAGATTATGGAACATGTTATATCCAAAGTTTAATTATTTTGAGAACGCTAGTACCTTTGTTCCTAATCAAAGCAGTGTTTGCGAGAAACTGTCAACAGTTGCATAACTTAATGAAACTGTACGTTATTTTTCCAGCGTGCTTAATGAGAAAGGTCAGTCAGGTGCCATTTGCTTTGATTTTTCAAAAATGTTCCGACTGAGTTCCACACACTGTTCTGCTAGATAAGCTGCTCAGTCTCAGTATTAAGATTAAAATGATCAAATGAGTTAAATCATATCTAGTAAGAACACAGTTTGTAGAAGTAAACAGCGTAAAATCCGAGAATTTCACTGGCCACTTCAGGTGTCCCTCAGAGCTCCGTGCTAGGCCCCATCCTTTTCCTCAGTTATATTGTTACAAGGTGGCAAGCCAGTGAACACACAGAAGAGAACACGAGTGATGGCGATGACAGACGAGTTTAATGAAAGTCGGTAGGCCTAGCGCAAGTGCTCCTGCCCATGCCACTGTCTGCTTTTCCTTCCTCATCCATAACACAACCCGGGGCCACCGAGCGATCGTCCCTATCGTGGGCAAGGAAGAATGTCGACAACGATCAAATGCATAACATGAGGATGGGCTGACTTGATGTGTGAAGATAGAAGAGAAGAAAGAGAACGGCTTGCCATCATGATGATCACCAGATGAAGCCTGGCCCAGGGAGCTTTCGGGCCACACGTCACCAAAATCCAATCGCTGAGGCCCAGGCACGCACCACATGGCATGGGCAGGGGTAATGTCCTCATATATGGCAGCATCTTGGGTCGGTGGGGTCTTCTGATTGGCCTCTCGGATCAGTGGGATCATTTGGCTGCGTCTCTCTTTCGTAGTGTCTTGTGGTCAGGACAGAAAAATGGTGAGGTCGCGTCGGGTCTGGCAGGTTGGGGAAAAGCCAGGCGATGCATTCTATGAACATGCTGTCAACAGAAGCAGACGCAGGGTGCCGAAACTTCAGGACAAGATGAGGAGGGATGAACGTACCCCGCATCTCCAACTAAAATGCTACGGGTGGCCATGTAGTGCTGGACAGAGCAGTAGAGGCCCGGCCAGTAGGAACGGCGGTGCACGCTGTCACGTGTGTGGATAACACCAAAGCGTCCAGCTGTGGAAGCATAACGAGGCTGCTCGAGTATGGTAGAGTGCAGATGTTGGGGAATGACATATTGCGGCAGTATAGTGCATCTCCTTTGAGCACGAACATGGCTAGGGTAGGATCAGAGTGGCAGGTAGTCAGGCAGTCAACGAGCGAACACAGTGTACAATCCAAGCGCTGTTCTTTGCCAATGTGGGAAAAGGACGATAAAGACAAGATGCTAAGAGAACCGATGGGATGATGAGACAAGCAGCCTGTATCTTGGTGAAGCCATTTATGACTTGTAAACGACAGAAAAGGTGCACTCTAGTAATCATAACGCCCAGCGCCCCAAGTGACCAGTAGGGTCTTTGAAGCCAGAACAAGGCAAGGTGGCCCGTGATGACAGTAAAGGGTCGGCCAAACAAATAAGGGCGGAATTTTGTATAGGCCCGAACAAGCGCTGGGCACTCCCTTTCTACGATGGAGTAATTTTGTTCAGCTGTAGATAGGAGACGGCCAATAGGAGAATAAAAATGTCTATTCTCTTGGTAAGCCTATAAGCCATGTAAATCACTTTTAAGTACTTAGGGGTAACATTATCTGATGATCTCAGCTGGAAAGCACACATAAATAACATAAGCTGTTCAGCTAAAAAATAGGTCTTGTACTTGACACGCAAGTTGAAACTCGCTCCCAGAAAAACGAAATTAGAGCATGGCTTCAGAGATCATCCTCGCACGCACGCTTCTCTCCGGCCGTTCCAATCGACACGTGCCCCAGCCAAATGTAAGTTTGTCGATTCCTCCAGGCCCAGGGAAGACCTGACCTGCCTCATGTTCCAAAGAAAATGGTACTGAAGAGGCTTACAGAGCTTACATTGCCTTAATTCAAGAGGTGCTCTCTTCTAATTTGCCCAGCAAGGAAGGTTCACGCCACTGACATGGCGAAGATATTCATAGAAAAGTTCGTTAGGCCATAACTTGTCAACGTAAGAAAAACAGTAACTGATAGAGCAGCTTGCCAGAAAAAACTTCTGAGCAAGATAGGTGCTGCGTGCTTAGTCTGGCGAGTTTTAGATTTGCGAATAGAGAACTACGCATGTAGTCATCATCATAACAATAATAATTGAACTTTGTAAATAATGAAATGTTTGTGTGTAATTCTTGACAGTGCTTTGTTTTTCTCTGTGTCCACCTCATGAGTTTTGTAAATAAAGAAACGTGTCTTTTTTTAAATTGCTCACGGTGTTTGCCTCGTAATTTAGTTCAGAAAGTGGCTAGTCTCATTACAACAGGAGGAGCTTTAGTGCCAGAAATGTTCTTATAAGTTTTGTGTATCATTGAAAGTGTAATGAAAAATTGCTAAATAGATTGACAGGCGTGTATGACAGTCGTATTCACTGCCCTGCATCACTATTCTAGTCTAATCACAATTTATTTGAACCCACTTGCTCGGTTTGGCCCTCTGCGTGTATAGGTATAGGAGTAAAAAATAAATAACATTGCATCCAGTCTGTAGCATATGCAAACAAGTGAAAACAAGAAAGATGCTGCAACTCACGCGATAATTGCGCACATTTATGCTATGATGAGCAGCTAGTTTACAAACGAGATAATAGCTTTTCCTCACTTTCAATCATACATGCTGATCTGTTTATTAACGGGATCACTTCCAAAAACCTTGCATATACTCATATGGTGGCAGAGGGGCCTGAATGTGCCACGATTCCCCTTCACCTCTATCAAACTTGCGTGCTTACGATCTTCCAAGACTGCTTTAAAAACGCACGAGAAAAAAAAAAAAAGCTATTGTGAAATGCATTCAAGTCGGCAATAATCCTGTGGCTAGAGGCGGAACCATTTATAGAATGGCATTCATGCGATGCATGTTTATGTAAGTCGCCACACTCGTAAATACTGTGTATAGAGAGCTAATAAACTTAAAAATGCATGATGCGTATATATGCACTGACAAAAAAAAAAAAAACGGAAACGCAGCAGAGAGAACCAGAGCAGGCTGAGCTTCGGGCAGGCGCCGACTAATTTTGCACATGTGGGTCTCATATTATTAGAATGTTAATGATTGCGAAATTGTTGGCTACCGTCTTGCCCGTGGCATTTTAAAGCTAGCAGCTCGACTGTGGTTCGAGCACAAGCTGAGGAAACTTGTGTTTTATAGTTTGCGCCAAGCTGCGGCGGAACACTTGATGCATAGGTGGCGAGCGCCGCGGCGCGGCAAAAGACGATGCCACGCCCCTTTTCCAACTTACGCTCTCTCCGGCCGATTGGAACGGCCAGAGAGAAATGCGCACGGGGGGTGATCTCAGAGGCTATAATTAGAGTATGCAAGCGTCATGTGGGACCCCTTCAAAAAGAACAAGATAGACAGAATTGAAAAAAGTCTAAAGAGCAGCAAATACAGCTCGAAATACGTAGCTAGCAATTTAATGATGGTACGTCCATTTTGAAAATGTACATTTGTTCTTGGTTGTATGTACTTATTTTATCTTGCAGCTGTAGAAGGATGATGACACTGTGATGAATTTCGTATTTCTTGCTTTGTACCTGTGCCATTTCTTGCACACTTGTCTTGCATGACCTGTTTTTGAGCATGGCAGCATTGCTATTATGTACTTCTTGTGTTGTAACCACACTGTAATGGCTTCAAGCCAACAGTATTAATAAATAAATAAAGTGGGACGGGGTGCAGTGGGGTGCCGTCGTGACTAGTTTACTTCATTTTATCTTGCATGCCAGTGTGCATTGAGTTGAGGGGGCAAGGAGGAGCATCATTTTCTATCTGTGATATGATTGGTGTCAGTGAAGTTAGTTTTAAAATTCTTGTGTTGCGAACAGGACTGATGGAATACCTATTGCTCGTGTGCATTTTCTAGTTTCAATAAATGGCATTTAGTGGTCCCTTTAAAGCCAGCAACTATGTATGGAAGGAAATTTACACAGTAAGCAACCCATATGAGACGTATCAAGACAAGATATAGCAATATAGCCTGTCATTTGCTCACAAGGGCCACAGCAAACAAGCTCAATGTGTACCAACAAAACGCTCCCAGGAAATCATGAAAATCGGGTAACTTTACCTGAGTGCCACTGCTTGGGAGCCATTGTGGAGTCCCCATGCTAGCTTGGAAGACTCCGGGCCTTCAACTCCTTCCAGCTCAGATTCCAGTTCTGAGAGCAAAGCATCACTGTCATCACTCTCTTGGCTGCAGGATGATAGCTCTGTGGGAGTCCGAACACAGCGTGGCAGATGTGAGTCCGACGAGTAGCGACACAAGTTATGAGACTCATTCTTTTTGTCCAGTCTTTCACAGTGCCTAGAAGAGCTGTCTGATTCAGAGCTGGCACAGTGGTCAACAAACAGCCGCACTTCAGGCGAGCTCCGGCTGCTTGAGATCTGAAGAACAGCGGGGCAATCCATGTCTTCACTGCGCGCAGAGAGAGCCCTATAAACAGAGGTAGCATTCTCTCTTACTGGGCTATCTGCATTGTTGGAAGACTTTGCAAGCTCTGATGGATGACTCCGAAGGTTGCTTGAGGCAGGGGCATTTGGTGTTGTGACTGCTGGCAATGAGGTGGCTATAGCAATGTCCCCCTGGCAGGCATCGTTCGGACATTGAGCAGCAGATGAGGGGCCTGCACCAGACAACTGGCAATTCTGCGGTGACAAGGAGCTTCGACTTTCTTGCGTGCATCCTGGGGCGTTGTCACTTTCTTCAGACAAGCTGACTAGACATGACCCACTGCTGGTGACTGCTACACAGTCTGAAGCAAACTTATCACTGATGCTTTGAGGATGAGACTGCTCCTCTACAAGATGACTTGCATGCTCCAAAGGCAGCAGCTGAGCTGTACATGCAATGCTGCTGCTTTTAGGACAGGGTTCGGCAGCCTGAGTGCTGTCAATGCTGGCATCCGCAGCCCCATCTAACATGGAAGACTCCATGGCAAGCAGTCTTCATTTCCATTTTAGCCCTGAAAATAAAAATAGATATACAAACACAATACCAAGTGCTAGAGCAACAGTAAGTTATGTGTTCAACGTAATAACTATGGACCTTTGCAAAAGTCTAGAAGTCAGCTTCTCTGTGCAGCAAAAATCCCTTCACCATGATGGCCAAGCTTGTTTTGGGGGCAGAAATTGAGTGCAGTGCAGGAGATGGTTATTGTGACAATAATTGCTGCGTTCATTTCCTGCACGCCCTCGTGTTGCCATCACGAACGAGCACCTCTGCCAAGCTAATGCCTCACAGGTACCATTTATCCCCCCCCACCGCATTGCAATTGTGAAGGAATGCTGCTCACCAGGTTCATGCATGACATAATGCTCGAAATAGACATGTTCAGTGCTGCACCCAACTTTTGCCCCAATGAGGAGCTGCACCGCTATGGTAAAGGTGTTTTTGCTATGCAGAAAAGGCGACTTATAGAGTTTTTTGAAGGGTCTGTACCAACGCCCTTTTTTTTTTATATAGTATTTATGATATCTGCATCACAAAGAGCCCCGCCGGGGTGGTGCATTGGTAAGACGCCCGACTACTGTACCGGAGTACCGGGGTTCGAACCAGACTTCGGCGGCTGCGTTTCGATGGAGGCGAAACGGAGTGGCGTCCGTGTGCTGTGCGATGTCAGTGCACGTTAAAGAACCCCAGGTGGTCGAAATTTCCGGAGTCCTCCACTACGGCGTCTCTCATAGCCTTAGTCGCTTTGGGACGTTAAACCCCACAAACCAAACCAGCATCACAAAGATGAATAAAATGCTTTAACATTCCAAAATATAAATGCCTACCAGGTGATTCTAAATATAACAAAAACGAGAATTACATTTAGGTTCCTGTGAAGCTTTAAAGAAAGCTGCTGTTTTATAGTCTCTGAGGCTTTGCTCCTGCTTCATAGCATGCTCGAATACATAGCAGCAGGTTTGGAGTAGCATGTGCAGTGCTCCCAATGCTTGGCCAAATGTGAAACAACACTATCTTTTTGTCTTATATTCCTTGATGGTGAGCTCGCGACTGTGCTCTGTTATTATAAAATTCTGGCTTTACACTTCTGTGAAGGACAGTGAATTGGGGAACATGCAAAAAAAAAAAAAAGCCTGGCAAGAGTATAAGTTGGTTGGTTTGTGGGGTTTAACGTCCCAAAGCGACTCAGGCTATGAGAGACGCCGTAGTGGAGGACTCCGGAAATTTCGACCCCCTGGGGCTCTTTAACGCGCACTGACATCGCACAGCACACGGGCGCCTTGCTTTTCGCCTCCATCGAAAAGCTGCCGCCGAGGCAGGGATTCGATCCCGCATCATTGGGAACAGTAGTCGAGCGCCGTAACCACTGCGCCACTCCGGCGGGGCCGGCATGAGTATAGGTTTCTATATAAAGTATTAACAACATGGAGGCTCATTCAATCAAACAAAGCTGCAAGAGGTCAGTGCATACAGCTTTGTTAGCCCCTTGCACCAATATAACGAACTTGGGTCATAGCACTGAAGAGAATGCCATTAGGTTGATTATTAAGACATGTTTAATAGCCATATCTGCTCGCAAACACCGTAATACTTTAATAAACAGTATAAGCAAGGTTACCTCTGGATCATGCATCATGACAGTTTTGGAAATGCATCATAATACATATGCTTATCACAGTAATAAAAATGAAACAATATATTGTATGTACATGGTTGCATGGTAACTAAATGCCTACATTTAATATTGAGTGGCATCTTTTTTCTTTTTTCCTTAAGCAGAAGGCCAGCAGGCAGATAAGCAGACAAAAAATAGTAGGTGAAAGCTATTAAACTAGTTTCTATCAATGAAGGACGCTTTGTAACTATATATTACAAAGGAAACTGGCACAAAAGACCACAGGGGTGGAATAAGATAATGATACCAAAATCGATTCCATTCCACCGGTGATGACATCGAAATTGCGTACCATGACGTCAAGGCGCGACTTTTTACGAAAAGAGCCAATGAGATAGTAGCAGGCACGCCCAAATGCTTTGCCTTTTTTTTTTTTTCTTAACAAATGCCCATAAAACGAGTTTATTGTTGAAGACAATTAATTTTTTAAGAAGTTAGTAGCAGTAAGATCTACAATAAATTCCTGTGATGTCGTGCAACGCAACCTCATTATGCACATGTTCAAAATTTGGCCGGCAAACCGCAGAGAGTGTGACGGCATGCAATCGTTTTCTGATGGAATAGAATGGCTATATTATTCTACTCCACAACTGTCTAACTTTGAAATCAGTAATTAATCCCTTAATCCAATACAGGTTTTATCTATACCCACATTCTGTTGTTGACTTCAACACAGGTGTGTTGAAGTCAAGCTGAGATTTCAAGTAAAATATTCAGTGCTGAACAGTTCAAGCTTGGTAAGCATAATTTCATACTAGATGCCGCACAATACATTTGCAGGCACAAGGAATTCATAAAATGAGCCACATAATGTCACTTAACTCCCTATTACCTGCTGGTAACAGCACTCCTGACATCTTCAGCTGCATTAATACTGTTCATAGCTTAATGCCAATGGTCTTGTTTATAAACCACTGTAGCACGCCCATAAAATGTATTGCTTGGGCATGCCACTTCAACAGTAAAATTTCAATATGAGCTCACGACCCATTCTGTGGAGAAGAACATATTTTTTGATCAAATAAGCAAAATGAGGGTTGAATTGTGACTTCCCATAACACAGGCAATTTTCGAAGTCAAAATATACACCCAAACAAAGGTCAAAATACAAGGCGGAAAGATATCCTAGTGGCCACTGACTCTCGGTACCCACACAAAGTAAGTAAACAGCAAGCCGTCTAATGTCAACAAGATATGCCGATCAAAGCACCCCCCCCCCCCCCTTCCCCTTTCTCCTGCCCCAAACCAAAGACTCCATTACAGCGGATCTGATAAAATTTCACCAAAGTTGCACTTGAGTCAGACCGCGTCACAAAGCACGCTCTGAGAGCAGCGCTCGAAGCACTTCAAAGCACAAGGTGAAAATCCTCACAGAGTTATTACAACGTGCCATGCATGTCCTTCGCGCCTGCAGTTATAAGGAGGTGACAGATTCTAAAATGGAATGCTCCCAAAAGCTGCATTCCACCGCTAGTGTCCGGCTAGAGCAGCCTTGTGACAGAACTAATCTTGAAATCTTGTTTCTTTGTCCTAACGCCTATCTTTTTCTTAACTATCGGACACTGCTTTCACTTTTACAGCTGTCATGTGCGGTATAACCCGCTGTGCGTATAACTCACGCAACTCCAACAGAGCAGTTTTACTATTCATTCTAAAGTCGACTATGACCAACATCAGCTGCGAGATCACCAGAAATTCCTGCAGCTAGACGCAGCATGTGACACCAGCGAAAGGTTTCGGCGAAGCAGCTGTTGGCGGAACGCCGTGGGACAGCAACAGGTGTTGAGGCCGGTAACGCTAACAAGATGCCTTGACAGAAAGGCCTTCGAAACCGGAAGCACATTTGGTTCGCATTCTTTATTTCTTCAATTATGGACAATTAGACGGATGGTACGGGTGTAGCCAAGCCAGGAAATATATACACAATTACATTTAAAAATAATAAAAACAAGGAAAGTAGGACGCGTTCCTAAATGGCTTCGAAACAGGCAAATACTTATATGCTCCAGGCATAAACGTAGCGAGAACCCTTACGCGACATCATGCCATAAATAGAATTCTCGAGAGGAATAACCGGTAGCCTGGCAAGCCAGCGATGTATTTGCAGCCAACCCGCACGTCAAATAGAGAACACTGGGACAGTCTTGATGCGAAGATGCCAAAATCACGAAGTGGACGCAAGATGTAACCACATGTCAACTCACATGGAACATGTAAAGGTGAAATGGCAGAGCATGAAAACAGCATCCCATACAAATTCAAAACATGAACTTCGCCAGCAAACGTGAAGTAAAGTGAGAGAACCGTGCGAGTACGGAACCAACGGAACTCCGACAGAGCAAGCGATTAGAGCGATATCTGGCGATGTCACCAGCGTCAGGGTTGCTCGACTCAACGCCACCGCGGCTCAATTCAGCGAAATAATAGATTTCAGCTCCATGATTACGCGGTTATGCTGGTTATACATTCAGGCTGCACCGTAGGAAATTTCTCAGTTGTGATTAGGAAGGAAAGACCAACGGGAGTATATACTCGAACTCTAGGATAGACGGACGGTAATTAAGCGCAAGTCCGTGGTTGATTACTGAACTAATATTGACGTGTTTGATCTATGCCTGGATCAGAAAAGGTTCCTTATATGTGTCAGTGCATGACTGCTGTGGTCGTTGATGATGCATGAAGCAAAACATATATATTTTAGAAGCGCAAAATACTTCGACAAGGACCCGGAAATTTTGAATCCATTCACATACCGCGCCTGTCGTGAACAACACAATCGTCACTAGTAGTGCTGGTAGTAGGACAGATTTCCGCTTCTTCCCAATTGTCCACAAACATCCGCCGGACATCCTTTTAATATCCACACGTCAACAGGCCGGTTATAATGCTGATAAGATGCCTGCCTGGCATGGAGGAAGGAAAAAAACTTAGGAGAGGCCCTGATGTCACTATTTTGAAGCCGGCATGGGCGCGCGGCCGCGCCGCGACCGGACGTTGCAATGTCTCTCCTCCTCCTTTACCCTCCGCATTTTCTTTTTCCGCGGCGCGCTAGTGACCCGAGTTTTCATAGTAACAGTGATGCCGTTGCTAATAATTTTGACGTCACTTCCGCCACACTTTCTCCGATGCATTCGGAATGGCAATGGCCTCTCCTAGTGTCCTTTCTAGTCTATCTATGAGGTCCAGTACAGCTGGTAATTCTTTCCAGAAAGCCGGTCCAGACGCTGGTCCAAGATGGGTCCAGGACAGCATGGTGAGCCAGCGGACGTCTAGGAGTTATCTGCTTTTGGACGTCCGCCATCAGAAAACCAGTTGACGTCCTGGGAATTCAAGTTTTTGGATGTATGAATGGCCTGCATGCACATTGCAGGATGGTGCACTGACTTTCCGTTTTGCTGATATTTTTAGTGCGCACGTGCTCAAGGCCGTGGAAAATGAGCGGCTCTTCCGTCCCGTCTTCTCAAAGTGGGAGGCGAAAGGGTAAAAGCTGGGAGGAGGATTTCTCTCTCTCGTTTGAGGTGAAGCCCCTCAATAATTTGAAAGTAGCGACACTCTCCTCCACTCCGGCCTTTTCCTCCTCGAATATCCTCGCCCGCTGCAGCTGCGCGCGCAGCACACGGCACGCTTTTTTGGGCATCGCTCGCTCGCCGTCCGGGCAGTTGGCTGGGACATGCGCGCGCTCTTAAGTTCGCTCTTTTTCCACGCTCTGTTACTGAATAAAAACACGAGTAAGACATGCGACACGCTTGACTACCACGAGCCACATAAATTAGCGTCTCGTACGCGCAATGAAAGTGCCAATTACGAGAGCTTGTGGCACTTGCTGCATACATCTCACATTCCTTTTGACTTTTCAATACCGTCTGTCTCAACACGGCATAGTATATGAAGCTTAATATTTACAATATAGTTGAACATTCCAGAATATTTTCAGCATACCAATGTTTAGTTAAATGTAGATTCACCTCGAACTAATTTTCGCGGAAATACAGAATTTATGAAGTTGCTCACGAGTGGAGTTTTAGTAGTGGGATGGTTGCTGGGAACAAGCTGGGGCATTTGCTGTGATGGCCGTCCTAAAATTTTCCATTAAGGTTCAGTGGGAGTTTGGCACCGCGTAGTGCACATGCAACGGCTTAATCGTTTTTGTAGTTGAGAATTTTCGCGGCGGCTTGAAAATGAATATGAACTTTTTTCTATTAAGCATGAAACGCTTTTAGTTCTCGCTGTCGGCGACCATGAGGTAATGTCGAGCCGAAACCGAGAGCCAAAGATCCGCGCAACGATTTCCCGCCATCGAAGGAAAGTGTCCACACCCCAAAATTTGGCCCTCTCGACCACTGAAATTTGACCTTGTCCGAATTTCATCAAAACTGAAGTCAAGCCTAATTTAAGTATGACCAATTCAATGGTGACCGCCAAACTTAGGTGGGCTATCCCCAAAATTTGCCTCTCTGGAACCCATATATTTGATGTCGTCCATATTTGACCAACATTGGGGTCCAACCTAATTTGACTATGGCGAATTTAATGGTGACATCCAAATTTAGGTGTGCCACACCAAAATCTAGCCCACCTGGACCCTGAAATATAACTTATTCCAAATCTGATCAAAATTGGAGTCAAACATAGTTTGACTATTTGAAATTCAGTGTTGGCTTCCAAATTTAGGTAGGCCACCCCCAAAGTTTGCCACACTTTGGCATTTTCCGCCCACATTCTATTCCTTTTTGAACCCGCTTAAAAAGATGTTACGTTAGGAAAGAAAAAAACTGATAGCAACGACCGTGACAAAACCCAAGATAAAGTTATAGGGTCTTAAAAATTTGGTCAGCCACAGTCAAGGCTATCCTAAAGCAAGTGCCTGACTAATATCAGTCTTGAGTATAAATACATATATTATGCTGAGGCATGCAAAAAGAAAGAAAAATAAAGAGCCTCTGCCCATGCAGTTAAATATGACAGACAGTTTTTTTAGATGCAATGTTTATTAGAAGTGAGTCCTGTAGTTTTACTCCGAAAATATACATAAAAGCCATGAACAAGCCAGCTGTGGACATCTGTGACCGGTTGGGTGCAGTCCTCAAAACAAAACACAGAAAACAAAAACATACTTGGGGAAATGAAACAGCTCAGATGTAGGCCTATAGTTTTTGAGCAGATGATGTATTCAACAAAAGGCCACGCGACCATGCTCAAGTAAAGCAAATGATCAGAAACTGTAGAAATGAGTAAATTTCGGGGGAAGTCCACCGAAATTTGGATTCGACTTCACTGAATTCGCCGTACCCAAATTATAGGTTAGACATCGATTTTGGCCACATTCGGATGAGGTCAAATTCAGAGGGTTCCTGGGGTTGCATTTTGCGGGAGGTCCCGAAATTTGGACGTAACCACTGAATTCGCCATATTCAAGTTAGGTTGGGTACCAATTTTCGCCAGATTCGGACAAGGTCAAATTTCAAGGGTTTAAAGAGAAATTTTTGATGTGCGGATATATAGTTTTGCGGACACGTTATGTGGACGAGTTCTCTACACGCTTTCTTGCGACATAAGCCTATTAATGCTTAATAATCTCCCTCATTAAAAGCGTTATCGTTGAAAACCGAGACCTAGGTTCAGAAATTAAAGCGAGTACTGTATGCGAATGTATGCATCAGCCGTTGCTATTATAGCACGTTGAGCATAACCATGAAGTGAAAACAATAACACGCATAACGACGCAAAAGGATCAGTGAATTAAGTGAGATTGCCAGATTTGTGATGCGCTTGCATAAAGTTTCGGTATACACAGTTCTTGTGGCCGATGTTGTGCAGCCACTTTTTTCTTCTAAGGAGGTCTTCCTTGCCGCTCGGAATCGCGAAAAGAACAAAGCCCTTTTCACGCCGGCTTGTGCACTGAAATGCGCAGCAACTGGGCATAGTGCTGCACTAAAGGAGCGCGAATAACGCGAAGTGCAAGCGCGCAATGTCATGGAGCTAGATCGTAGCAGCGGTGGCAGCGGCGGCTGCCTAAAAAAATGGCGCCGACGAAAAATGAAAACACAAAAAAGAGCGAACGTTTCGCGCGCTTTTTCCGGAGACCGCCCGCGGAACCAATCACCGTCCGATGGGAGAGGTGAGAGAGGAGGATCGGCGAGGGTGCGCGGCGCGGCGGCATAGTTCACAGAAAGTCGCTACTTTGAAAGTAGTGACACTCTCCTCCGAGACGCGCTTTCCTCCTCGATTCTCCTCGCACTGCGGCGGCGAGCGCTGCGCACGACACGCTTTTTCTCCTTGACGCCCGCCGGCCGGCCGCGGCAGTGAGTGAAGCGCGAGCTTTTGGGCCAGGTCTGCGCTCCAGGAGTACACAAAATTTTACAAAAATTGCGAGAAAAGCATTGAGAATGCCGAAAGTAACGTTCATGAATTGATTGGTTTCTTCTTAGAAGTGTTTGAATGGGGAATACTCATAAACAAAGCTTTCAGGCGAGTTCCGTGCTGCAGACACTTTTTAAGTCACATGATAAGGTGTTTTACTTTGTGCACCTAATCTAGTACTGCCTCTGACTTTGTGTTTGTTTTTTTAGAGTGTGAAATCTGTCACCGCGGTAAAACTTCGGAAAACGATCCAGGCTGGTGCTTTGAACTTCCAGATCAGAGAAGGTCAAAGCAGGACTTAGTCGATTTCGCTACTGTCAGCTATCTGTCTAAGCATAGTATATGTCACGTGATTAACCATGAGATTGGATTATTGGTTAATTGTACATGCATTTTGATCAATTACTGGGCCAAATTAATTGATATTTAGTAAATTGCAAATAAAATCTAAATTTTAGCTGCAACATCGAACTGTATACCATTGAAAAGCTTAGGCCAAGTGTAATGGCACTGTGCTAGTTAGCGATCCGCAATTTCTGCGTTAATTAGTTAATTTTGTATAAAACTAAACTGAGCCAAGGAACAGGTTTGCCACGGCTGTCTTGATATGATGCTGATGGAGTAATTAAATAATTTTATGAGTACGCGGCCACTCACTGACTTCGCGTGTGGTTAAAAGACAGCAGGGTACACTAGGAGAAGTGGTGGGTCCTATTGCCGACACACTGAAGTTCTGGGGCAAGCATGCTGTGGCCTTATGCACTATGTAAAAGTGCGTAATTTCATTGAACGCAACAATCAAATAAAAAAAAAACAGGGGGCACATAAGTCTTCAACGTGCGGAAATGAGAAAGCATATAACTGCCAATTAATTAACTATCGCTATCCTATCTATCACAATATCTAGTAATGCCGTCAAGTGACCTATATCATAACTGTCACTATTCGCAACGAACACTATCACCTCACTATCCGGGCCTATTACTATCATTTACTGTTAATATTCGTAACAGTCACCATCATTAGCTATCACTATTCATAACCATCACTATTTAATCTGATGCCGTCCCATGACCCATTGATATACTTCCATTTTCATTGACTTACGTTGTCAGTCATATCTCTATTACCCCATAATATCTGACGAGACAACTATACATTGACTTTTAATTCTTATACTTTCTTATTTTCTCATAAATGGAGGTGAGAAAAGAGCAAGACACAGAAATAACTGACTACTATCATTGCGAGGTTCATGTCTCTGTCGAGGAGGCTTCCTTTGCTTCAGGACAGGTCGGTGAGAGAAAATTGATGGAACTGCGTTGGGCCTCAGTTTTTTTTTCGAGTTCGTGTAATATTGGCGGGTCAAACCGGCCTTTAGTGAAATGTAGCTAGAACATAGAGCGATGAGTTAATCACTCAGGCTAGGTGAAAAAAAAATTCCTTGCATACAATTGAAATGAGTAATATGTTACAGTGCTAAGAATTGTTGCTCGCAAAATGTTCCCCTATTTTTACATCATAACTATATTCATTATTGATTGTTTAAGTTTCGTAAATACAGAAAATTGATGCAATGATTACGGCTGATTTGACATCGATGGGAAAACGTTTCTCGCAGTAAATGAATACGCGGAATCGCGGTTTTAGAGCTCCAGCTTTCAAAGCGAAGGTAACCTGCCAACGCCTAGTAGTCATGGTCAAAGGGAAGCATGTGTGATCCATCATGTAAACACCCCCTGCACATTGGCCGTATCCCTGATAAAACGACCGCATACTTTTTAACCCACGCGTGCGTCGAAGCACGGCAAGACACATTCAAGAATTAAGAAAAAGATGCCGTACGACCTAACTAGTGCAGATTACCGGCAATACCTCGGGTTTACTTGCCAGAGTTTTTCAGGGCCAGCATTCATTGCTCCTGAGTAACCGACGCAGACTACAAGTACAAGCTGGAAAGACTAGCTCCTCTACAAGCCCCAATTTTGATTTTTAGTGAAGGAGGCCAGGGATCCTAGCATAATCGCGACAAATGCAATCGAGAGACCGTACTTTTCCAGTTATCACTGACAGCAAAAAGCAGATTATAGTGCCGTATTTCTGACTACAGAAGTCGACAGCGTGTGAAATGATGGAGCCTTGGAGCCTCGCAGAATATTCAGCATGCTGCAGAGGACAACCTTATTTTTATACAATGAACATGTTGCCGCCGCAAAAATATTGAGGAGCAAGCAGGAATGGAAAACGCAGCGTCAGGTGACGCGTTATTACGGGGAGTGAGAAAGGCGCATTACGTCGCAAACAAACCTGTTCTTTCTAGGAATAAACTCCTTTCGACTAATCTTGTGAATCCATTGACTCTTGCGCAAGCCGTCACGCTTGCCTTGAGGTATCATGAATACCGCATAACCATCTTCAGGCCGCTTGCTGCAGTTGTACGCGCAACAGCACGGCATAGAGCTTGCACGCTGCAATAAAAGCACAGCGCGCAATATTCGCTCACCGAGAATAGGAGAAAAATGGCGCGAAGGAAAAAGAAAACACAAGGAAAACGCCGGACGCGCGTCGGTTTCCAAGGGCAACGGCAGGGAGACCAATCGTCGCTCAGGAAATCGGGCGGAGAGCCGGCTTTCAGTGAAGGGGCGCGCAAGGGGCGAGGAGGAGGCGAGGAGGTAGCGCGGCGGCGGCAAAGTTCAATCGTTGGCGTAACTTTCAAAGTATCAAGGGGTTTTAGTTTGAGGTCTCCCTCAGCGCCACCATTGCTGCTGCGTGACTGCGCCCTTGCGTTGTAACCGTTCTGACTCCGCAATTTGTTTTGAAGCGAAAAGCTTCACTAGGCTAGTCAACGCCGAGTCTCGCGTGTGGAGTCATCCTGAGACGCACTGTGCGCGCCCGTCCTTTGCCTTTCCTTTCCCTCACCCAGCTCTCACGGAAGGCATGTGACCTTTCTGGCTGTATATATATATATATATATATATATATATATATATATATATATATATATATATATATATATATATATATGAAGGAAAGAAGCCAACAGTCGGCGAGGCCAAGGAAAGCGTTGGGGATGGTACTTTGTCTTTTTTTAATGTTTACTTGGATAATCACAGAAATTAGTAATGTAATCTGTTTAGGGGAAAGATAATTAGACACAAAGTAGAAGAAAAAAAGAAGAAGAAAAAACAACGTGCCGATGGTGGGATCCGAACCCACGACCCCCGAATAACGCGTCCGGTGCTCTTCCAATTGAGCTATATCGGCCGCTGACCCCCCCTGCTACTTTCTTGGGTATTTATGTTGTCTGTATACGAACCTTGAGAGTGTTCACCAGCGCCACCCTCAGCCATAGCGGCGGACGTGGGACGTCCTTTGTTACCGCCAGCGTCACGTAGAACGTGATCAAGAGCGAGGGCGAAAGCTGTGCTAGAACCCTCTTACGCTACCTATGGCTTCAAGACTGCCAGAACCGAGACCCCCGTAAGCTACAAACAGATCAGTCAAGGGGAAATGAAGGTGCTCGTTATAATACATGAAGGAAAGAAGCCAACAGTAGGCGAGGCCAAGGAAAGCGTTGGGGATAGTACTTTGTCTTTTTTTTTATGTTTACTTGGATAATCACAGAAATTAGTAATGTAATCTGTTTAGGGGAAAGATAATTAGACACAAAGTAGAAGAAAAAACAACATTGCCGATGGTGGGATCCGAACCCACGACCTCCGAATAACGGGTCCGGTGCTCTTCCAACTGAGCTACATCGGCCGCTGTCCCTCCTGCTACTTTCTTGGGTATTTATGTTGTCTGTATACGAACCTTGAGAGTGTTCACCAGCGCCACCCTCAGCCATAGCGGCGGACTTGGGACGTCCTTTGTTACCGCCAGCGTCACGTAGAACGTGATCAAGAGCGAGGGCGAAAGCTGTGCTAGAACCCTCTTATATATATATATATATATATATATATATATATATATATATTTGATGGCTAATCATTAAAGACGGTCATTCGTGGTCAGGATACCACGAGCGTCTGTCTGCTTATCTGACATGGTGTCAGAAGTGGGATCACCCGACGTAGCACCGCTGCAGCCAGTCAACCGGCGAACGACCAGCAATTGCATTAAAGCGTTCCAGCAACGGCATCAAAGCGTTCCGGGGGCAAGCGACAAGCAACGCTTCGGAAAAGCCTCCGGCCTTTCGACTTCCATAACGCCGCAGACTGGCCTGCCTGGATGGATGAATTTGATGACTACAGGTTCGCGTCCGGACTACACGAGAAGCCAGACGAAGTTCAAGTAAGGACTCTTCTCTATACAATGGGCAGAAAATCGCGGGAGATTCTCCGATCGTTAAGCGTCTCAGACGAAGAAATGAAGGACCTCAGCTTCATAAAGTCGAAGCTTCATAGCTACTTCGTCCACACCAAGAATACAGTCTACGAGAGTGCTCGCTTTAATCAACGCCGCTGAGCAGCTTGGCGAAACAGTAGACGAGTTCGCAACCGAGCTTAACAGGCTAGCAGACAGATGCGAGTTTAAGGACATGAAGGAACGCCTAATTAGAGACCGGTTCGTAGTCGGTCTACGGGACCATGCGTTGTCGGAAGAACTGCAGATGGATCCGAATCTCACGCTGAACATTGCTTTGGCAAAAGCGCGTACGAGCGAAACGGTGAAGAAACAGCAAGCTGAGCTAAAAGGGGACGACAGTGCGATCCCAGACGCTTGCGTCCCCGCGGTAAAGTTTAAGAAAATGGCGTGTAGAAACACGTTTACTGCTAACCGCCAAAACAGCTGTAGTTTCTGCGCCGGACCATCTCATCCGAGAAGCAGTTGCCCAGCGCAACAAGAAAGGTGTAGGTTCTGTGGAAAGTTGGGCCACTTTGAAAAAGTATGCCGAAAAAAGAAACAAGCAGACGGGAATCTCGACGGCGTTTCCGAACCCGATAAGAAATTTCTCGGTGCGGTCGAGCAGTCACAAAAAAGCGCTTCTGCGCACTTTCCCTGAAAGTGGATACTGGAGCGAAAGTGACAGTCGTAGGTGAAAATTTTTCTCTCCTTCCGTGTTCCTTGGACCAAGCGGGCAATCTTATCGGCCCGAGCAATGCAAGCATCCGTACAATCGGAAAGTTTGGTGTGAACGGCTGTCTTTCGAACTAATTTCAGCGACAAACTATTTACGTCGTGCACAACTTGCGCACGCCCCTGTTGGGACTGCCAGCTATCAAAGCTCCAGCAATTGTGCATTTTCTGGATGAGTTGTCGACCGCTGATGACATGGTACGCAAATATGCCAAAGTGCTCCTGGGGACAGGCTCCATAGCTGGGGAACATACAATACGCCTCGTGCCAAATGCAGTCCCGTATGCTGTGTCTACACCACGACGGATTCCTATACCCATGAAAGAAAAGGTCAAGGAAGAGCTCGACAGGCTAGAGCGAGAAGAATGATAGAGAAGGTCGAAGAGCCGACAGAACGGTGTGCGCCTATTCCCGTGGTGAAGCCGTGGAGCGGTTAGAATATGTGTCGATTTCGCGCAACTGAACCAGTTTGTAAGAAGGGAGCGCCTTCAGCTGCCAACAGTAGAGCAAGTCATGGGTAGCTTTCAGGAAACCAAGGTCTTCGCTAAACTGGACGCCAATTCCGGTTTTTACCAAGTACAGCTTTCCAAGGAGTGTCAAAAGCTAACCACTTTTATTTCGCCGTTTGGGCGGTACTGCTACCGCAGGCTACCGTTCGGAATCACATCAGCACCATAAATTTTGCAAAGGAAGTTCTCGCAAGTCCTAGGTCTAGACGGTGTGCTGAACTATATGGATGACATTCTGGTGTACGGCAAGAACAAGGGGGAGCACGACAACCGCCTATGTAACGTGCTTGACCGACTGCTGTTACGACCGTGCATCATCGGCACTTGCGCGCTCTATTGTTCGCCTGCGGGCATGGATAAGTGCTGTGGATATGTGGTGTTGGTACAATGGCTCTAAGTGAGCCTGTTTCCAGGAATCCTGTTTTGTAAGCCTGTTTTGCTTTGTGGACACCCTGCGAATGCCAAATTGACCCTGTCAAGAGAGCGTCTAGAAAAACACAAAGAAATGTCCCCCTGCAGGAAATAGCCGGAAGTGCTTTCTTTCTTTTGTTCACCCTTCCAGTCGAGAAGCGCCATCGTCCAGTGAGGAATGCCTACTATCTAAAGGAGACGACGGAGTGACATGTCCGCTGACTTGCAGGACAAGAAAGGAGCATGACGCATACGGCCATTAGATGATTTCCCGGAAAGATTTGCAATTGCCGGAAAGGGACAATGCTGGAAGCGTATGCGGCGCGCACGTGCACTTGGGTTTCTGAGAAGTAAATCCGCTTGCCGGAACCAGCCTATCGATTCTTGGCTGAAGAATAGAAATGTACCTCCTCGCCGTTCCCAAGCTTTTCCCGCCAACAAGTGACCAGGCCCAACGAAACAATGCCGGGCCAGTCAGTGCTTCAGACCATCAGTGCAGTGATGTGTTCGATTGGATGCCGATATCTGAGGGGCGTGCCCTGGATTTGGTTGGTCAGCATCTTCAGAGAGGGGCTGGACATAGGGGGTTTTAAGGACGCTGCAGAGCACGAAATGTCGCTCTGAGCCCTGGGTAAACGGCTCATCCAGTCGCTTCTCGCTATGAACTCTTAACGCTTGCCATTTTGCTGATGTACCCTTCTTTTTCTTGTAAATAATCTTGTAAATAAGTTTTCTCAAAGTGCCATTAAACCTGCTTGTATATATTTTACCAACTTCGAAGATTCAATCCTTCATCAACCCCGAGTCTCTGCACGCTACCAAGTGAAGGCCGGGTCGACATAGCCCCAGCGTCACGACAACTGGTGACCAGCGTTGGGATCTGGATCTACAAGCTACAACATCTGGTGATTCGAGGTGGATCATAATCTACAAGCCACATCTTGTGATCGGAGGTGGCATCTCAAGCAACAAGCAGGAGCAACAATCGGCCAACAAGAGAGCAGCTCGGAACATCGATCGCATGTGTGGGTGAGTGCTTGGCTTTTCTTCTGATGTGGACCAGGTTCTAGAACAGGGTTAGATTTTAGAACTGTTAAAGAGAGTGTGGAAACGCCTTTAGGTTTGGTAGTTTGCACAGTTGTTTTGGAAGTAGCCGACACTCGGAGCGATCATGGACCTACAAAAGCTGCAGAAACCGGACCTGTTGCTATTGTGTGAGGAATTGGGAATTGATACAAGTGGTTTGGCACGAAAACCCTTGATTATAAAGGCAATCACTGATCTGGGAACCGATGATGAGGAGCTCAGTGAAGCATGGAACCTCATCGGTAAAAAAAAGGAGCAGCTCAGACAGCAGAAAGAGCGGGAAAAAGAGGAAAAGAAGCTAGAAATTGAGCTCCGGAAATTAGAACTAGAGTTGAGCAAGAGGTCGGGCGATTGTCCCCAGCTAGCGGTACCTCGTCTCAACAAGGAGACAGATTTCAAGATGTCAAAGTACATGCAGCCATATGTGATATCAGGGGATATCGGTCTGTATCTGGCTAACTTTGAGCGAACCTGCGAAAAACTGTCCTTCCAGCGAGACACTTGGTCTCAGAGATTATTGACGGTTCTGCCCTGCGAGGCAGCGGAGGTTGTCGCGCGGCTAAGCAAGGAGGACGCGGACAACTACGAGAAGGTCAAAGCTTGCCTTCTGAGAAAGTATAGGCTTAGCGCCGAGGCGTTCAGACAACGTTTTCGGAACGCTACTAAGTCCAGGGACGAGAGTTACCCTGAATTCCTGTACAATTTAAGAGTTAATTTGGGCAAGTGGCTAAAGAGCACTGATTCCTACAGTGATAGGGACGCTGTAGTCGAGCGAATTCTTTTGGAGCAGTTTTATAACTGCCTCCCAGAAAAAGAAAGAAATTGGTTACTGGACCGAGGCTACATTAAGTCGGCAACTGAAGCTGCCGAACTCATTGAGGAGTACACTTCGCGCCGACAATTCAGCAACCCAGCAGTGGGTAGGCCCCGCAATCCCAAGTTGAGTGTGAATAACCGTCAGAAAAGGCACTTTGCTAGATTTGCAAACGAAGAAAGGAAGGCTTCTTCAGGCAAACGCCCTAGAAAGGACGGCAGTGAGAAAAGTGGGGAAGTGACCAACGCGCAGAACACAAAGAATAAGCTTGAGGCTAGGAAGCCGCTCACATGCTTTAGGTGTAATGAGCAGGGTCACATTGCCGTCAACTGCCGGAAAGAAAAGATTGCTTTCTCGTATGTCAGTGACTGCGATGAAAATATGCAGCTTTTGGAACCCTACCTGCATGACCTAGTAGTCAACGGGAAGCCTTGCAAGGTACTGCGCGATTCGGCCGCAACGATGGATGTTGTCCATCCGGCGTATGTGTCGCCTTCCGACTACACAGGACAGTGTGCATGGATTCGCCAGGTAGTGGAGGAACAGAGTGTGTGCTTGCCAATCGCGAACGTGGTCATCGAGGGCCCTTTCGGCGAGTTAACAACCGAGGCTGCCGTTTCAGGAAAGCTTCCTAAGTGCTATCCGTATTTGTTTTCCAACAAATCGGACATGCTACTGCGAAAGAGGGGCATCCTTTTCGGAGACAGAGTTGTGCAAGCCTTAACACGTTCAAAGGCGCGAGAACTAGCTACACTGCTCATACCAGAAAATTCCACAGCGGAAGAAACGGCAGTTAAAACAGTGGTCGATGTGGAAGATAGCGGGTCAGAAAACTTTGAGAGCGAGGCATCTCAGATAAGTCAAAATGAAAGTGAGCTTGATAAGACACGGAATGAGGACGTTCTTGAGAGTAACCTCTTACCGCCAGTGTCTAGTAATCTCACGAGACTTCTAAGTGGAACCCGAGAGGACTTAGCTATGGAGCAAGCCAATGCTCCCAAGATACAGGAGCTTCTCAAAAAGACGGAGCAGATAGGAGAACTAAAGAAATTTCAGCTGTCCGATCTGGGCGAGATAATAACAGAGTTTGAGGCCTGCTTCGTGGACAGGCCAGGTAGAACTGATTTGACTGAGCACGATATTGAGCTGACTTCCGACGTGCCAGTGCGATCAAGGTGCTACCGATTCTCTCCAAGGCAAAGAGAAATTCTGGATAGGGAAGTAACTCGCATGCTGGAATTGGGAGTAATAAAACCCTCGGAAAGCGATTATGCTTCGCCTATGATCTTAGTAGAAGCTCCAGGTAAAGACCCTAGGCCTGTGGTAGACTACCGAAAGCTAAATTCTCTCACCAGGGATCAAGTGTATCCTATTCCGAATATTGAGGAGAGAGTAGAACAGGTCAGTAGAGCGGCATATGTGACTACGCTGGACCTTACTCGAGGATACTGGCAAGTACCGCTCACTGAACGCGCCAGCAGATACGCGGCTTTCGTCACTCCGACGGGCAGCTACCAGCCAACAATGATGAGTTTCGGGCTCAAAAATGCTCCATTTTGTTTTTCCCGACTCATGGATAGGGTTTTAAAGGGGTGTGAAACATTCGCGGTGCCTTATTTAGATGACATTGCGGTTTTTTCCGACTCATGGGCGGACCATATGGTACATCTAAGAGCTGTACTGAGCCTTTTGCGTCAAGCTGGGCTAACCGTAAAGGCCAAGAAATGTTGCCTGGCAAGGGCGACCGTGGACTACTTGGGTCACAATGTAGGTCAAGGTTTCAGGAAACCCAGCGAGATTAAGATTTCCGCGGTAGCAGACTACCCGCGGCCGAGCACGAAGACGGAAATTCGAGCATTCCTGGGTCTGACTGGGTACTACAATCACTACATCCCTAACTATTCAGCTTTGGCTAGCCCTCTGACCGACGCTCTCCGCAAGACAGAACCGACAAATGTAGTCTGGGACGAACAAAAGGAAGCCTCCTTCGTAAACCTGAAGGCTGTGCTGATTAGCCGTCCGGTATTGCGAGCTCCAGACTATGACCGAGAATTCACGGTCCAGTGTGATGCCAGTGATCGAGGGCTAGGTGCTGTTCTCTGCCAGAGAGATGACGACGGTAATGAGCACCCCGTGCTCTACCTGAGCAGAAAACTGAGTTATAGAGAGAGAGCTTATTGCGCGTCAGAGAAAGAGTGCGCTTGCATTGTATGGGCCATTCAAAAATTGCAGTGCTATCTTGGAGGGGCCAAATTCACCGTAGAGACGGACCATTGTCCCCTGGCTTGGCTGCAAACTGCGACATCGAAGAACAGTCGCCTTCTTAGGTGGAGCTTGATTTTACAGCAGTACAATTTTGAAATAAGATACAAAAAGGGGAAATTAAATGGGAATGCGGACGCGCTTAGCCGGTCCGAGATGTTCCTCACCATGTATCCAAATTGATAATCAGGTTTTTTTTTTTCGTGCGCTTGTATATGTGTGACTATGTAAAGCAGCACGTTTGGTTTTCTAGGAATACGTGGGTCCTGAACGTCTTGAGAGTGGGCTTTTCTCGAACAACAATGGCAGTTTTCTTTTGACCTGGTCTCTTCAGACGGGAGCCGAGTACTTGCTTCGACATGTGGTTGAGTTTCAGACAGCTCGAGCAACTTGGCCTACGACAATCAAGACAACGCGACAAGCAACAGCGAGCTTCAAGCGTTCATGTGCAGGCCATTAAGTCGTCTCTTCATGCAGCAGCTGCGACTGCTGCCCTCCGAGACTCTTCTGGCGGGGGAGGAGGCTGTTACGACCGTGCATCATCCGCACTTGCGCGCTCTATTGTTCGCCTGTGGGCATGGATAAGTGCTGTGGATATGTGGTGTTGGTACAATGGCTCTAAGTGAGCCTGTTTCCAGGAATCCTGTTTTGTAAGCCTGTTTTGCTTTGTGGACACCCTGCGAATGCCAAATTGACCCTGTCAAGAGAGCGTCTAGAAAAACACAAAGAAATGTCCCCCTGCAGGAAATAGCCGGAAGTGCTTTCTTTCTTTTGTTCACCCTTCCAGTCGAGAAGCGCCATCGTCCAGTGAGGAATGCCTACTATCTAAAGGAGACGACGGAGTGACATGTCCGCTGACTTGCAGGACAAGAAAGGAGCATGACGCATACGGCCATTAGATGATTTCCCGGAAAGATTTGCAATTGCCGGAAAGGGACAATGCTGGAAGCGTATGCGGCGCGCACGTGCACTTGGGTTTCTGAGAAGTAAATCCACTTGCCGGAACCAGCCTATCGATTCTTGGCTGAAGAATAGAAATGTACCTCCTCGCCGTTCCCAAGCTTTTCCCGCCAACAAGTGACCAGGCCCAACGAAACAATGCCGGGCCAGTCAGTGCTTCAGACCATCAGTGCAGTGATGTGTTCGATTGGATGCCGATATCTGAGGGGCGTGCCCTGGATTTGGTTGGTCAGCATCTTCAGAGAGGGGCTGGACATAGGGGGTTTTAAGGACGCTGCAGAGCACGAAATGTCGCTCTGAGCCCTGGGTAAACGGCTCATCCAGTCGCTTCTCGCTATGAACTCTTAACGCTTGCCATTTTGCTGATGTACCCTTCTTTTTCTTGTAAATAATCTTGTAAATAAGTTTTCTCAAAGTGCCATTAAACCTGCTTGTATATATTTTACCAACTTCGAAGATTCAATCCTTCGTCAACCCCGAGTCTCTGCACGCTACCAAGTGAAGGCCGGGTCGACATAGCCCCAGCGTCACGACACTGCAAAAGACGGGCGTGACCCTCAACAAAGAAAACTGTTGCTTCTCTGTCGAGCAGGTAAAATTCCTGGGCATTATTTTTGACGCCAGTGGTGTGCGCCCTGACCCCGAGAAAGTTAGGGCCATCAAAGAGTTGCCCAAACCGGAAAATGTCGCGGAAGTTCGCTCATTATTGGGCATGATGAACCACCTCGCAAGGTTCTTTCCCGACGCTGCGTCGCTATCGGCGCCTCTGCGCAGCCTCCTCAACAAAGACAGCGACTGCTCTTGGGGAACACAACAGGAGGAAGCCTTTGAGAAAATCAAGGCAGCTTTGAGCTCGAGAAGCTACAACCCCGGGTACCCGACAATCGTGTCAGCAGACGCGCCTTCGCAAGGGCTTGGAGCAGTTCTACACCAGGACCAGCCGTCAGGCGAAAGAAGGCCTGTAGCATATGCCTCCAGATACTCACGAAAACCGAGCAGAGATACTCGCAGATGGAGAAGGAAGCGTTGGCTTTGACGTGGACAGCAGAACGCTTCGTCGAATTTCTTCGAGGTCTCACGTTTTTGTTTGAAACTGATCATAAGCCTCTGGTTCCGCTACTGGGTCGTGATCCTCTCGACTCTCTTCTACCGTGAATTGAAAGGTTCAAGATGCGTATTATGCGGTACTCGTTTAAAATTACGCATGCTCCGTCGTTAGAAAAAGCCACAGCTGCGCATGCGCAAACCACGTGTCATCTCAGGAGAGGCGCAGGTGGTCGGAGCTGCCGCCACGACTCCACCTTTTGACCTTTAGCCGGTGCCGCGCGGTTTCACCGGGCTGTGTTTATTATGTCTATACAGAAGTGTAACGGTGATTTTGATGTGGAATCGGAATAAAGCTTAATCTTATGTGATGTACGGCTGTAATCAATGTTTCTCCGTGATGTGATGATAAGTTATGGAATATCTATAAGGCGCAACCGTGAACAACAAGGTAACACAACTACGCCAAGAAACCACAAACTAAGCCATATGGCATCGCCGAAGCTTTTCGCTTCTGATATCCAGGCTTAACCAAGCTAAGCCACCACCAATTTTTTTTAATACACGTCTGTGTCGGTCGCCTATAGCTGGACAGCCTGACGACGTGAATTCTCTGCGTGGGTACTGTGGCTTGTCGGCCAGTTGTTCATCGCGGCTTTTATACGCTGTGCATCCCACTCCTGTTTGGTTCCGCCGTGGTGGTGCAGTGGTTACGGGCTTGACTACTAAACCAAAGGATGCGGGATCGAATCCCGGCTGCAGCGGGCGCTTTTCGATGGAAGCGAAAAGCAGGACGCCAGTGTGCTGTGCGATGTGAGGTGGTCAAAATTTCTAGAGCCCTCCACCACGGAGCTTTTCTCATAGCCTAAGTCGCTTTGGGACGTTAAACCCCATAAACCCCTCTGGCACCTCACGTACCTTCATGAGACGAAGGACGTTTGCCAGCCTTTTTATTGGCGCCAGCTGCCTGCAGCTCCATTTGGCCCGTCTCTTCTATTGATTGCGCTGGCTTATTACAATCGATCGGTGACAGCCGCAGTGGTTGGTAAGAGTCGTTGGACTTGCAACCTTTATGTGCGTTGGGGAGGCTTAAAGGCTTTCAAAGGTTACAGTTCTTCCAGGGATGGTAGTGCGTAAATTCTTAAACACGTGATTATATATATATATATATATATATATATATATATATATATATATATATATATATATATATATATATATATATATATATATATATATATAAGCAGATAAATGAAGGGGAAATGAGGGTACTCGTTATAATACATGAAGGAAAGAAGCCAACAGTCGGCGAGGCCAAGGAAAGCATTGGGGATTCTACTTTATGTCTTTTTTTTTAAATTTTTACTTCGGTAATCACATAAATTAGTAATGTAAGCTATCTAGGAGAAAGATAAACACAAAGTAGAAGGAAAAACAACGTGCCGATGGTGGGGACCGAACCCACGACCTCCGATTATCACACACACACACACACATATATATATATATATATGTGTGTGTGTGTATATATATATATATATATATATATATATATATACACATACATATATATCAGTTCTGTTCAGTCGTGTCCGACTCTTCGTGACCCTATGGACCATGTCACGCCACGCTTTCCGGTCTCTCACTATCTTCCTAACATCACATAACTTCATCTGCAGTGCCTCGAGGATGCCATCTAACAATCGCGTTCGCTGCCTACCCCTTCTCCGGCGACCCTCAACCTTTCCCAACATCAAATCTTTCTCCAGCGACTCCTCTCTTCTCATCAGATGGCCAAAGTAGCTGAGCTTTAACTTTAGAATTTGACCCTCCAATGAGCAGTCAGGGTTGATGGTCGACAATATCGACTGATTTGATCTTCTGGCAGTCCAAGGAACTCTCAAGAGTCTTCGCCAGCACCACAATTCAAACGCGTCAATTCTTCGGCGGTCAGCCTTTTTCACACTCCAACTCTCGCATCCATACATCACAACTGGAAAGACCATAGCACGAGTTATACGGATCTTGGTTGGCAGACTAATGTCTCTGCTCTTTACTAGGCGGTCAAGGCTAACCATTGCTCTCTTTCCTAGAAGCAGGCGTCTCCTAATTTCATGGCATGCAGTCTCCTTCCGAGGTAATTTTGGAGCCCAAGAAGAGAAAATCTGTCACAGCTTCCACTTCTTGTCCATTGATGCTCCAGGACTTGATAGGGCAAGACGCCATGATCTTTGTCTTTTTAATGCTCAGTTTAAGCCCTAACTTCTCACTCTCTTCTTGTACGCGCATCAGAAGTCTCTTGAGTTCCACTTCACTTTCTGCCATTAAAGTGGTATCATCCGCATATCTAAGGTTGTTGATACGTTTTCCAGCAATCTTCACTCCAGCTGAAGACTCGTCCAGACCGGCCTTCCTCATGATGCACTCTGCATATAGGTTAAATAGGCAGGGCGACAGTATGGAGCCTTGCCTCACTCCTTTCTCAATCGGAAACCAATCAGTAAGACCATGCCCAGTTCTGACTGTGGCCTCTTTGTTCCTATATATATTATATATATATATATATATATATATATATATATATATATATATATATATATATATATATATATATATATATATATATATATATATATTATATTATAACCATCAAAAATGCTGTCTGTGACTTTTTCTGGGGTCGCTGTTGTTTCTGATATACACAAATGACTTGCGTGATGTCATTCATGGTGACGTTTCTATCCGATTGTTCGCCGATGATTGTGTGGTTTTTAATAACATCCCAGCGCCTAATGATCATACAATCTTACAAACAAATCTACAGGCTATTCATGAGTGGGTGTGTACGATGGAGAATGCAACTTATTACAGAGAAAACTGTTCTGTTGCGAGTTAAAAGGAAGAAAACTATCAGCTCCTTTTCTTATTTACTTAACAATATTATAACAGAAGTAGAGGCGCATAAATATCTTTGTGTTACGCTTACTAATAAACTAACCTGGTCTCCGCACATATCCTCCATTTGCTCTTCCGCTCTTCATAAGCTGTGGTGCCTAAAGAGAAAACTTAAGGGCGCACCTCTCCAAGCTAAACTTTTAGCCTATAATGCCTACATTAGAGCCAAACACGAATATGCCGCCATTGTATGGGATCCGTACAAGAAGGAAATACTGCAGCTCGAGCGAATCCAAAGAAAAGCTGTTCGGTATATGTTTAGTAAATACAGAAGGCACGATTCTCCATCCTTATTGATGCCTCAGCATAACATAGAATCTCTGGAATCTCGTCGAAAAGTTAGTCGGCTCGCCTTTTTGCATAACTGCCTCTCAGGTAAGCTAAGTTTAAACTTGCCGGATTGCATAAAGCCACATTGCACCAGGAAGACTAGACACACACACCCTCGCTCCTTGGCTCCAATTTTTGCAAGAACAAACACCTTTAAACAGTTTTTTTTTCCCAGAACTATCAGTGATTGGAATTCCTTGCCTTTGCACACTTTCGCAGCCAGCGACTTTGTTAAAGAATTGGAGCGTCAATTCTTGGGTTGTTAATTGTACTTCGTTCGTTATGAATATTTTTACTTGTGTGCAATTTGTTTTTGTGCTGCCATATGCTTGTTATATGTTTATTTACGCTTTTGTTATGGATGCCCCTCCTGCCTGGACGATGTATACGTATCGCCTGCAGTATCTGCAAATAAAAAAATGAAATATATTGTTACGGTATAGAAGACGAGGAAGTGCGATGCAATTAAGCGCGTGGATGGGAGATGAATGAGAAAGAAGAGAACGATGGAGTCGGTGTTCGGCGAGTGACTGTCTCTCTCCTGCGTATGTGATGTTACTGTAATGTTGTACAATGTTGTATTTTAAACATTATTTGAATGTTATAAAAATGTTGTTTTAATATAATTTACTATACTTTATTATAACATTTGAATTATAGCTATAAAACAACGTAGCAAATATATTTCAAGCCCCGAGTCCCCCGAGTCCCAGCTCTTCTGAACTTATTCTTCTTTTAAATGTGTGTTTCTTTTTTAAATAACACTTCTTTGCTAGGGAACACTTTTTGGTGGCTGGCGCGAAGTAGACCTGCAAATAGCTGATCTTTCACACTGCGCATCAACAGGTTCACCTTGGTTTCCTCTTTCATGTCGGAATTTGCGCGGCGAAAGAACATTTCATCTCTTCAGCGTAAGCGAGGACGCACTCATTTGGAAGATGAATCCTGGATTGAAGGAGATACTGCGCTCTTTATTTATTTCCTAACGACACTTGCAAAGGCCTTTAGAAGCTTCGTTTTAAAAGTGTCCCAATCATGCAAAGAAGTTTCATGGTTCTCAAACCAGATCCGCGCAGGTCCCTGAAGGGCGAAATACACTTGCCTCTACTTTGCTGAGACATCCCAAGCGTTGAAGGAGGCCACGCGCTGAAAATGTCAAGCCTGTCTTCTGCGTCTTCATTCGGACATCCTTGGAAGCTTGGTGGCTCACGCGGCTGGACGAAAACGAGAGGCTGTGCTGGGTCCGGCTTCACCAGCATGGTCATGTTGACAGGGATTCAGCACCTCCACCAGATGTCACGTGGTTGTGACAAGGCCGATGACAATAAACGAGTCTGGGAAGGCACTGGAGAAACTCCTTATTGCGCTTACTTGCGCCCGCAAAAGAACTATGCAACTCGGCGGCGGCGATAGCAACAAACGTGCTCGTCGATTGTTAAACAAAGAATGCCCGTTTCATCTCAGCACTGAACTTAAAAGCGGTGAGGAAAGATCTAGATAAAGCCGCAAACGGTACTAGCATGACCTGGAACATTGCAGAGACACACGCGACCGGCTGGAATCTTCGAGATACGTCCCGACGCATCTTTCGCGACAAAGACAATGATAAAGCGTAGTCTCGCGACAACGAGCATGAACAAACACAGAATACAGAATCGATAATGATAATGACGCATGCCAGCGGTTGTCTAAAAAGAACAAAGATTCGAATGACTCGCGGCAGTATTAACGTATACACGAGCTTTCTCGGTACAGAGGTAAAAATTGAAAATGACACGGTGCAGCTGGTATCGATATATAAAGACTGCCCGCGCATCTTAAGCGTTGATAAACGTTTAAGAAGGACGAAAAGGCAAAAACTATGTACGAGGCTTGTACAGTAAAGCCCAAGGAAATAAGCTAAAGCCCATTGCTCACGTGCCGATTTCAAGCGGAGCCGAGCAATGCAGGTGGAGGGAGGAGGGAACAATTGAGTTCCGCACATTTATTTAGGTGCAAAAAAATTAGATTCGAGATGTCTCGTACGTGCTTTTATGAGTTGACAATTATTTAGGGGATATGCTACTAAATGTATACTACATTTTGTATACGAGCCGATCAATGGGTCAAAAATGTTTGGTGCCGAATGTCGAACTGATATATTCAAACATTTTTCTTTTTTTTTTTTTCAATCAAGCAAATGGAAAGTTTTTCATCACATAGGACTTTGGCGTAGGTAAGCGTTACGGTTACGACAGGCGCAGCAATAGGATGGCTGCAAGGGGAAGCGGGTGCTAAACTTATACGGCAAGGAGACACAATCTCCCCAGTACTATTCACAGCTTGTTTAGAGGAAGTATTCAGAGACTTGGAATGGGAGCAGTTAGGGATAAGGGTAGATGGAGAATACCTCAGTAATCTGCGATTTGCTGATGACATTGCCTTGCTAAGCAACTAGGGGGATGAACTGCAAATAATGATTGATGACCTAGACAGGAAAAGTAGAAAGGTAGGCTTGAAAATCAATATGCAGAAGACTAAGGTAATGTTCAACAGCCTCGGGAAGGAACAGCAGTTTACATTAGGTAGCGAAATACTGGAAGAAGTAGGCGAATATGTCTACTTAGGACAGGTAGTAACCGCAGATCCGGACCATGAAAAGGAAATAACAAGAATAAGATTGGGATGGAGCGCATTTGGCAAGCACTCGCAGATTATGACTAGCAGCTTACCGGTATCGCTCAAGAGGAAAGTATACAACAGTTGCATCTTGCCTGTACTCACCTATGGGGCTGAAACGTGGAGGCTAACCAAGAGAGTTCTACTTAAGTTGAGGACAACCAAGAGGGCTATGGAACGAAAAATGGTAGGGGTAACATTAAGAGATAGAAAGCGTGCAGAGTGGGTCAGAGAAATAACTCAAGTTACCGACATTCTAGTAGAAATTAAGAAGAAATGGACATGGGCAGGACATGTAGTGCGAAGAGAGGATAACCGATGGTCGCTGAGGGTAACAAACTGGATTCCAAGGGAAGGAAAGCGTAGCAGGGGGCGGCAGAAAGTTAGGTGGGCGGATGAGATTAAGAAGTTCGCAGGGGTCAAGTGGATGCAGCTAGCACAGAACCGGGTTAAGTGGAGAAATATGAGAGAGGCCTTCGGCCTGCAGTGGGTATAATCAGGCTGATGATGATGATGATACGACCTCGGATACTTGCTCCTGGATCGTATTGTCACGTCATGACACTCAGGGACACGACGGCAGTAGAGACCTCGGGTCAACAGGGCAACGGCACAGTGCAGCACAAATGCAGCGAACCAGCACGCGTGCGAGTCACGGCAGCAGCGTCGTCTTTGTCGAAGCGATCGCGCTTCTTCTTCCGGTGCTACACTGCCTCCCTTCCGAAAGAAGCGTCGTCTCGATGCTAAGTGAAAAAAAAAAAAAAAAAGAAAGCACCCGCAAAAACACGGCTAGTGTCTGCACGTGTTGTTTTGCGATAAAAATGCAGCGGAGAAAATATCGAAGGGTTCCTCCAAGGTCACGCATAATACGGCTTAAGCCGGACAACATGAACAGCTTCAGGATGTGAGGAAAGGCGTGACGATGGCCGGCTTAATTCTGCTGGGAAGCACCTCGTAGTTGAGGTCACCGATGCGACGAATAACCGTACAGGGTCCAAAGTAGCGCTTCATAAGTTTTTCGAAAGGCCTCGACGGCGAACCGGTGTCCAAACCCAAACCCAGACCTTATCACCAGGTCGAAAATCAACGTCACGTCTCCGGAGGTTGTAGCGATCAGCGTCGATACGTTGTTGGTGCTGTATGCTGAGTCGCGCCAGTTGTCGAGCCTCCGCGTGCTCGCATACTAGTCGAGCATCATCGGTGACGCCGTCGGGAGCCTTTCTGCCTTGCACCAGTTGGAAATATGACATACGTGTTGTCTCCTGGACTGCAGTATTATAAGCAAACGTAACATAAGGTAACACCTCGTCCCAATTTCGATGGTCGGCGTCCACGTACATGGCGATCATATCAGCCATCGTCTTGTTCAGCCTCTCTCGTCAGCCCATTGGTTTGCGAATGATACGCAGTAGTTCGACGGTGGCTGGTACAGCTTAGACGCAGGATCTCTTATAGAAGTTGTGCCAGAAATGCGGTACCCCGGTCAGTGATCAAAACTGTCGGTGCGCCATGCCGCGAGACACACTCAATGAAAAATTTGACTACCTCCGCAGCCGTCGCAGACGGGACTGTGCGGGACTCCGCATAGCGGGAGAGGTAGTCTGTCTCTATGATAATGTACTTGTTGCTGTACTGGACGTGCGAAATGGGAAATAGGCCAAGAAAATCCATTCCGATTGTGTGGGACGGGGCACTCGGTGGCTCGATTGGCTGAAGAAGGCCCGCCGGACGTGTGGGTGGCGTCTTCCGCCGTTGACACTCGCGACAAATTCTTGCGTACTGACGCACATACTTAGCGAGTTTGGGCCAGTAATACTTTTCCTGAATCCGTGAAAGTGTTCAGCTGTAACCAAGGTGACTAGCTGTAGGATCATCATGGCAAGCTTCTGTGATCTCGCTACGAAGATCATCCGGCACAACAAGAAGGCACGATATCTGGCTGCTGTCGAAGTTCTTTTTATACAGGACTTCGTTCCGAATTCTAAATGTGGGTAGGACACTCAGGAAAACACGAGGTACCACATAGTCGTCTCCTTTAAGGTGCGCCATTAGCTGACCAAGCTGTGGATCATGTCTTTGTCGAACCGTCATATCTGCCGTGTTTAAGACCGCAATAAAGCTGTCAGCGTCATCATCGTCCCTTGGCGCCGGCTCCAGGGGGGCTCGAGACAAGCAGTCAGCGTCATGATGCTTTTGGCCGGATTTATGTACGGTAGTGATTTCGTACTCCTGCAGTCGAAGGCTCCATCGAGCAAGCCGCCCCGCTGGATCCTCCAGATTGACCAACCAACATAATGAGTGGTGGTCGGTGACCAAACGAAAATGGCGGCCGTAGATACGGTCGGAACTTTGTTGTTGCCCAGATGACAGCGAGGAACGCCTTTTCTGTAGTGGAGTAATTACACTCTGCCTTGGAAAGGGCTCGGCTAGCATACGCAATAACTCGCTTAGCGCCATCCTGGGATTGCACAAGTACTGCCCCCAGTCCTTTAATTGTTGCTGGCGTTGGTGTGGAGCTCAGTGTCTGCAGCTTGATCAAAGTGACCTTGTATAGATGGTGTTTGAAGGGCTTGTTTTAGCTGGCTGAACGCTGACTCTTGCTCCTCATTCCATTCAAAGGCGAAACTATCTTTTGTAAGGTGGATCAGGGGCGCGGCGATCTGGGCGAAGTTGTGGACAAAACGTCTGAAGTAGGCGCACAAACCAAAAAACCTCAGACTCTTTTTGTCCGACGGCCGTGGGAACGACGCTACGGCTGCTGTGTTTTCAGGATCTGGTTTCATGTCAGCGTGGTTGACAATATGCCCAGGAAACTCGCTGTACGCGAACCGGCATTTTGAACGCTTGAGTGCGAGGCCGGCCTTCCGTATAGCCTGGAGAACCGCTTTGAGGCGCACAAGATGGTCGGCAAAGGTGCTCGAAAAAATAACATCATCTAAATACACAAGACAGGTCTGCCACTTCAGTCCGGCGAGAACAGTGTCCATGACTCGTTGGAATGTTGCAGGGGCAGTACATAAACCAAACGGCATCACCTTAAACTCATAGAGGCCATCCGGTGTTATAAACGCAGTTTTCTCCCGATCGCGCTCATCTACTTTATTCTGCCAGTATCCGCTCTTCAAATCGATCGACGAAAAATAGCGGGCGTGACGGAACCGATCGAGGGTGTCATCGATTCGTGGCATGTGGGTATACATCCTTCTTTGTCACTTTATTAAATCGTCGGTAATCTACTATAGAACCGAAGTGACCCGCCTTTCTTTTTAACCAGCACCACAAGGTGCAGCCCACGGGCTGTTGGAAGGCTGGATGACGTCGTCGTTTAGCATTTCACGCACTTGCTCCTATATCGTCTCTCTCGCTCGGATGTGTTGCGCCATCGACAATAATTCTGTGCTTTGCGACAGGCATCTGGCGAACCCTGGATGTCGTGGCAAAACAATTGTATCGATGTAAAAGTTCGAGAAGATCGCGCCTCTGGGACAACTCGTCTTTTATCTAGGTTCAGTTGCAATGCCCGTTTTTCTTGTGGTCCGGATGACAAGCCTTGCTCAGAAAACGCAACAGCCTCGTGAACGTCACTAATTTCTTCCATATAGGCTCTAACTGTCCCTTTCGTCAGGTGTTGCGGCTCATTCCTAAAGTTGGTCACGAAGACGTTGGCCCGCCCTTAGTTAGCGTTTCTTATCCCTCTCGCAACGCCGATTCCCCTCGTAAGCAGCATTTCAACATTTCATTCCATGACACCTTCGCCCCAAACAGGTGTCTCGGCTCTAACAGGCAGAAAAACTGTCGACAGCGGCGGCAAATTTACGTGTTTGGAGTCTACTCGAAGCACAGCTCGGCTCGCTACATGAGGCCTTGGCGAAACAGAACGTGTCCGGAATGTCAGTTTGTTCTGCCCCACGTCGATCACTGCGCCATATTCGCGAAGAAAGTCCATTCCCAAAATAACAGCTTTAGAGCAATGCTCTAAGATCACAAATTTCGCAGGGCAGCTAGGTGTCACCATTAATTTCGATGTGGGAGGTGCATTTTTCCTTAGGGTATACCAAGTGACCTCCCACGGTTCGTATTGGAGGGCCATCCCACGGGGCAGTCACGTTTCGCAGTCGGCGGCAAAATTCTCCACTAAATATCGAATAATCAGCACCGGTGTCAATGAGCGAGGCAACTTCGTGACCGTCGATTATTATCTTAACGTTACTGGAAACTACAGATCCGTTTGTGTCCCCAAGGGTGCAATCGTTCGTTGCGCTACGTTGTAACTTGCATGGAGGCTCTTTGTTTCGGCCAACTTCGGCAACGCCACCTCCAGGCGTCGCCGTACTATGTTTTCCTGACCAGAAAGAGGGAACAGGCTCTGACGGCGAGAGCCGCGGGGAGGGGAAACTTGGCGACGATGTGACGGCGATCGCGATGGACGTGAAGCTTGCACCGGCTACGATGGAGGACTCCGAAGATACTTTTGGTTCTCCTGCGGCTGTTCACCGTAACGGGGGCGCGGATCATGTCGGCTGAATCCTCGGAGGCCGAGTTCTCGATAAGGGCAACGACGATATGTGGTCCGCCTCACCGCAGTTAAAACACAATGGTCGCCTGTCAGCGGTCCTCCAGATGTTGAACTTCCTTCGCCCCCGCGGTTCCGTGGGTGCTTCATACTGCGGAACATATTCGCGGCGCCGAGGGCCGAGGTCCTCAGCCCGGGTGTACTGGCGAGGGGCGGGAGGGCCGACGGGCCATAGCGGCATAGCTCACCGTCGGTTGTGTCTAGAGCAAAAGCTGGTACTCCTTCTGAAGCAAGTGCGTGTTTGCACTTCTTCTCGAACGGCTGTAGTAATGGTTGCTGGGGAACATTGCTCTGAAGCAGAAAAAAAACTATCTTGAGCTCTTCTCGCATGACTTCGCGGATGATGTCGCGAATATCGACGATGTCAAAACCTCCTAGGCCAGGCGAGGTAAGGCTCAATACGCTTGAGAAGTTGTTGCCCAATCGCTGATAGTGGGTATTCCTTGAGGCCAACGCCCGCTCGATAGTAGTAGCTTCGGTTACAAAACTCGCTACTGTAGTCGGTGGATTTCGTATAAGTCCACCAAAAATCTCATTTCGCACGCCTCGCATCAACGCGCGTACCTTTTTCTCCTCTGTAGCCCTAGGGCCGGCGCGAGAACTTAAGCGCAGAACGTCATCGACGAAGCTTTTCACGCTCTCCGCTGGGCCTTGAATAAGAGTTTGCAGTAGCTCTTTAGCATGTTGTCGTCGGTATTGGTTCGCGAACGTGTGTACCAGTTCGCTCTTGCACGTCTCCAAGATGTCAACGAAGCTTCGTGGTTCGAACCAGTACTTCGCCGGTGCCTCCAACGAGAAGTAAATGTTCTGCAGGCATTGATCCGGTGTCCACCCGTTGTGGCGAGCAACCCGTTCATAATGGTTTACCCAGTCTTCAATGTCATCCAGGCCATCGCCACGGAAAGGGGAGGCAGTCCTTGGCGTTACAGGCACGTAATTTATCCGTGTCGCAGTCGCATTGTCAGGCTGTTGCGACTGGGACGCCATGGTGACGTTAGCCCGAGACATGTTCCGCTCGGCGAGGAGTCCAAATTCCGGCGCTGGGCCTTGCTGACGTCGGCTAGCGCGGATCTCAGGTGCAGCTGCAGACTCCAAGAAAATCCGGCGGCCAGGACTTAATACTGGGCTCGAATTTCGTGTTGGGGGGGCACTATGAGAATCCTTACCCAGCAACTCCACCAATGTCACATCCTGACACACAGGGACACGACGGCAGCAGAGACCTCGGGTCAAGGGGGCAACGGTACAGTGCAGCACAACAGCAGCGGAACCAGCATGCGTGCGAGTCACGGCAGCAGCATCGTCCTTGTGGAAGCGATCGCGCTTCTTCTTCGGGCGCTACAATATGTTGAAGGGTCGATGCCAGATTTGATGGCGGGCTCACGACAGAGGGAAGTAGCGACATCTGCCGTATGGCCTCCTCATGGACATAATGCTTGATGTCCTCCATTAGCAAAGTGTAGGCTTCCGTCTTCAAGTCGAGGCTGGTAAGAGTCTCGGCCTGCGCTGAGGGCAACTGGGAGAAGACATGTTGCCGGAGCAGCTGGTCATAGCTTTGACATAGGTTGATGACTTCGTTAGCTGATGTGGGGCTCTTGGACACAAGCATGCGGATTGCGTCGTCCTCAGTGACCTTGAGCACCTGCTTGATGTGGTCAGCCTCTGTCATGGACACATTGACGCACTTGCACAGGTCGAAGACGTCTGCTATTTAATTGGTGAAGCTTTTATCAATCTGCTGCGCGCGAGCGCGAATTTTGCGCACAGCCGTACGTCCGAAGATTTCAATGAAGGCGGTCTGGAAAGATGATCAGGTGGTGAAATCCAATTCGTGTTCTTTAAACCAGAGGTTAGCCAACTCGGTCAAGTAGAACACGACATTCGCGAGCTTCATGCTGTCGTCCCACCGGTTGTGAGCGCTCACCCGGTTGTAGGAACAGCCAGTTCTCCACATCGTGGTCGTCTGTACCGCTAAAGATAACAGCTAGGATCTCGTTGGCCGAGTGCACCAGGGCAAGCATCGGGGGGCTTTGAAGGGGTAGCTGGACGGGTGACGTCAGAGAGCATAGTGGCAACGAGCATTCGGCTTCGTAGCGCCACGACGATATATACCTTGCATTTCCGTCAAGAATGTAACGAGCTTTATTGTATAGGGGAGTTCGATCGCGCAGCCTAGTTCAGGGAAACAAGACGCAGGTCCAGGCTCGCATATATATAGCTGCAGGTCCCGTGACATGTTCTTTACAATAAACTTTGTTTTTGTATGGACCCGCCGTTGTGGCTTAGTGGCTAATACGCTCAGTCTCAAATGCCGTCTGCATTTCGATAAGGCAAATCCGCAATGAATGAGCCCTTTCGGTACCTCCGAGCCTTCACCTTCATTGCGTGCGTTTTCATTGTCTTCTTTCCAAATAATCATGTAGTGGCAGGGAAATTGAGCTTGAACGAATGCCACTGGAAATAATTTTTCAGGTGAACGCAGTTTGGCAACTCCCCATTGCAGAAACGTTATTGCATGCAACGCAGGTAGCTTGCCTACTGAAATTTTCTCTTCATATTCAGTGCATTTCAGAAAGCGCCACTTAGTAGTGAGAATGCATTTTGTTTTGGTAGACGTGTCGCAATTTCCGTTCGGGAAGCAGACTCTTCAACTTCAGCGCGGTGAAATACTTTGCGAAAGACTGAAATGTCAGTTTAGAATGGCTACACAGCTGGCTTGTGATCTGAGCTTAAGCAGTAGAAGAAAATTACTTTAAGCAAGATAGGGATTAACGTATCTTAACTATCGATAAGGAGTTGTCCTTAGATACACCTAGTGTTTTCATACTGAGCTATCAACATTCAAAACTATCATGCCATCTCCTTGGAGTTCCGAGATATATCCGAGATTGATTTCGCAGACAATGGCCCAATCTTATAATGCAACTAAGGCTTATAATCTTATAATGCAATATCCAAAGTTTGTCAATGCTTATAATTTGGTTTTGGTTTTCGGTTTGTTGACAGGGTTTAGGATAGCTGAAAACGGAATAAATTTGCTATTTCTGCCAATTTGATGGGCGAATTCCAATGGAGGTTGAAGTTTTTCGCTATCCTGTATTTTTTTTTTTTGCGATGTGCAAATGTGTTCAATCCAGTTCTTAATTATGTTATTTCATTTCTCGGTAATGATAAAAATTAACAATAATCTTTTTGAAGACCATTTTTTTAATGTGCATCTAAGTACAAACATAAGCAAAACGCTTTGTTGGTTGGTTGGTTGGTTGGTTGGTGGGGTTTAACGCCCCAAAGCAACTCAGGCTATGAGAGACGCCGTAGTGGAGGACTCCGGAAATTTCGACCACCTGGGGCTCTTTAACGTGCACTGACATCGCACAGCACATGGGCGCATTGCTTTTCGCCGCCAAGGAAAAGCGGCCGCCGAGGCTTGATAGTTTTCGTGAAATTTTAGGTTTATTTATGGCAGTAGCACGACTGAGCCGAGATGACGATATTCATGTCGACAGAGCTACCTATAGCTCAGAGAAAAAGCGATCCCGCCGTCCTCCTAAACTGCTGATTACGCTTTGCTACTTAGGTCGTTAATTAGGCGACACCATGGGTGACACTCCCATAGAAGCAATGGGCAGATAATTTTTTCGCAACAAAACGCTTTCAACTACGTGTGACTAGTTTCGAAATATGACCTGCGAACATAAATGTATTGTACCGCATGCTTCGGTAAGAGTGGAAATTATATTTGTATTACGCCCAGCGCAACCTGCGTTTTGCCTCTGCCACCGGTGCGCTGGTATCGTTGCGACGGTTGCGGCTTCTATAGCGCGGACGCGGAAATCGCAACGTGCCGACCACTGCGGCGGGTTCGCTCCGCACTGGCTCTTCTTATATATATATATATATATATATATATATATATATATATATATATATATATATATATATATATATATATATATATATATATATATATATACTGAAGGATGGGCATGTACTGTGTTATCGAGGTTTACCAGAGAGGCGACAACTAGGAGTAGGTTTCCTTGTCAATAAGTATATAGCTGGTAATATAGATGAATTCTATAGCATTAATGAGAGGGTGGCAGGCCTCGTAATTAGGCTTACTAAGCGGTATAAACTGAAGGTAGTTCTGGCCTATGCACCTACATGTAGTTATGATGCCCAGGCAGTTGAATACTTCTATGAAGATGTAGAATTGGCAATGCGGAAAGGAAAGACGCAGTATACTGTACTAATGGGCGACTTCAATGCGGCAGTGCTTGATTATGGCATTGGTTCTAGTCATAGCAGGGGGGGGGGGGGAGTTACTAGTTGAGTTTGCAGAGCGCAATAACTTAAGAATCATGAATACCTTCTTCAGCAAACAGAAGGACCGGAAGTGGACATGGAAAAGCCATAACGAGGAGACTAAAAATGAAATTGACTTCATCATGTGTTCCAACCCCGCAATTGTGCAGGACGTAGAGGTAATCGGGAAGGTGCGATGCAGTGACCACAGGATTGTGAGGTCTCAAATTAGCCTAAATCTGAAAAGGGAACAAAACAGATTAGTAAGAAAGAAGTTCATCAATGATCTAGCGGTGAGGGGGAGGGCAGAAGAGTTCAGAACCTCGCTAGAGAGTAGATATTTAGCTCTTACCGAGGATGACGACATTAGCCTAGAAGCAATGAACAATAATTTCTCAGATATCATTACTGAGTGCGCTGTAGAAGTAGGCGGTATGATAGTTAGAGACGATACCGGTAAGCTGTCTAAGAAGACGAAGGATTTGATTAAGAAAAGCCAAAGTATGAAAGTTTCTAATCAAACAGACCAGATGGAATTGGGAGAGATATCAAAGCTAATTAATAAGCGCAAAGTGGCCGATATAAGGAAGTATAACACGGAGAAAATTGAGCATGCTGTAAAGAACAGGGGAAGCATTAAAGTGATGAAGAAATTGGGCATAGGCAGAAACCAGATTTATGCGCTAAGGGACAAGACGGGCAACGTCATCACAAATATGGACAAGATAGTCAAAGTAGCCGAGGAGTTCTATACAGATCTCTACAGTAGCCAAAGTAGTCAGGACCGTAATGAGATTGACGGTAGGGAAAAACAGTCAGACGTTCCACCAGTGACGAAGGACGAGGTCAAGAAAGCATTAGAAACTATGAAAAGGGGGCAATCAGCGGAAGGATCAGGTAACTATAGATTTGTTGAAGGACGGTGGGGATATTGTGTTAGAAAAACTGGCCATCCTGTATACGCAGTGCCTGGTGTCATCGACGGTACCGGAACCATGGAAGAACGCAAACATTATCCTCATTCAAAAGAAAGGGGACGCTAAGAACCTTAAAAATTACAGACCAATCAGCTTACTGTCTGTTACGTATAAGGTATTTACCAAAGTAATCACTAATAGAATCAGGACAACTTTATGCTGCAACCAATCAAAACATCAAGCAGGTTTTCGGAAACGGTACTCTACTATCGATCATATCCATACCATCAACCAGGTGATAGAAAAATGCTCGGAATATAACCAGCCCTTATGCATAGCATTAACTGATTACGAAAAAGCATTTGACTCAGTAGAAACCATGGCGGTCATGCAGGCATTGCGAAATCAGGGGGTAGACGAGCCGTACGTGAAAGTGCTGGAATATATATGTATATATATATATATATATATATATATATATATATATATATATATATATATATATATATATATATATATATATATATATATTGTAGTGTGGTAAGTTTCGTCTTCATAGCCACTGCCATGCATCGCGTGCTGGCGCGCTCGAGGACGAACTTCGACTGTCTTCTTCACACCGTCCGATGCCGCTTCACGCCATCCGTGCCTCCTGCTTCCATTTGCTGTTCTCAGGTTCGAAGAAGGTCTTAGTGCAATGTATGTATCGAATCCATTTTCGTGCCCATCCGTCCTGCTACGCGGTGAGTGTCTCGGTCGTATTGAAGAACTTGATCCCGCGCGTGTAAATACTCTTCCTGCCACGCCTACTTCATTAGACGTTAATGCTCTCAGCTCTTGCGATATAGCGACCGCTTCGACACTACCCGATGTTCTTCAACAAGCTATTGACGCAGATCTTCCACCCGCGCAACACGATCTGCTCTCTGCCCTTCTACGGAGCTTCACTTCTGCCTTCGACCTTCCTCACAATGCTCTGGGTCGCACGTCTGTCGTTACGCACACAATCGACACTGGTACAAACGCACCTTTACGACAGCGTCCTTATCGCGTGTCGGCCTCAGAGCGCCAAGTCATTGCTGACAACGTGGACGATATGCTTCGCCGGGGCGTTATACAGCCATCAAACAGTCCATGGGCTTCTCCGGTTGTTTTGGTCACCAAGAAAGATGGTTCCATCCGGTTTTGCATCGATTACCGTAGGCTAAACAAGATCACGCGCAAAGACGTCTATCCTCTGCCACGAATCGACGACGCCTTGGACTGTTTACAGGGTGCCGAGTATTTCTCCTCTTTGGATTTGCGCTCTGGCTACTGGCAGGTGCCGATGGCTGACGATGACCGCTCTAAAACTGCCTTTATAACACCTGATGGCTTATACGAGTTCAACGTTATGCCCTTTGGCCTTTGCAATGCCGCAGCTACTTTCGAGCGCCTGATGGACACTGTTCTTCGTGGGCTCAAGTGGCAGACCTGTCTTTGTTATCTGGATGACACCGTAGTTTTTTCTACCGACTTTTCTTCTCACCTTCTCCGCCTAAAGCATGTCCTCACGTGTCTCGCCGACGCTGGGCTTCAGTTGAATTTGAAGAAGTGCCACTTTGCCGCTCGAAAACTCACAATTTTAGGCCACGTAGTTTCTAAGGACGGGATTCTTCCCGACCCCACCAAACTTCGCGCAGTTGCAGAGTTTCCGAAGCCAACCTCCCTGAAGCAGCTCCGGAGCTTTATCGGCCTCTGCTCCTACTTTCGGCGTTTCATCTTGAACTTCGCCTCTATCATCGCTCCTCTGACCCAGCTCCTTGCCGGCAGCTCCGACCTTTCAGTCTGGACTCCGGCCTGCGATAAAGCCTTCGACACTTTACGCCGCCTTTTGGTTTCGCCTCCCATTCTACGCCACTTTGATCCGACTGCGCCTACGGAGATTCACACTGACGCCAGCGGTATGAGGCTTGGTGCCGTCCTTAAGCCTGGTTACAGCGAGTATGTTGTGGCATACGCCAGCCGAACATTGACAAAAGCAGAGTCCAATTATTCAGTCACAGAAAGGGAATGTTTAGCCATTATTTGGGCTATCGGAAAATTTCGTCCCTATGTGTATGGCCGGCCGTTTTATGTTGTGACCCATCACCACGCTTTGTGCTGGCTGGCCTCTCTGAAAGACCCATCCGGTCGCCTTGCTCGCTGGGCTCTCCGTCTCCAGGAGTTTGACATCCATGTCATTTATCGATCAGGCCTGAAGCATACGGACGCGGATGCTCTTTCCCGCTCGCCGTTGACTAGTGATACCTCGTCTGAGCACGTCTGTGCTTACGATTTGTCGACTCTTTCCACTGTCGACATGGTTACCGAGCAGCGGAATGATCCGTGGATCAGTGCACTTTTGCATCTTCTTTCAAGTCCTACTCCCGGTCATTCATCCAAAGCGCTCGTCCGGCAAGCCCACCACTTCTCCATTCGTGACGGTCTTCTCTATCGCCCCAATTATTTGCTTGATGGACGGAAGTGGCTTCTACAGGTTTTCCCTCTGAATTTAATCCTAGCGCCAGCGGAAATAATCTGAGCGCCGACTGATATAATCTAAGCGCCATGTAATTTAATTCGAATGCCAAGCATTTAATCATAGCGCCAGCATATTTAATCCAAGCGCCAACTCGAATAATGTCAGCGCCAACCAATTTAATCCGAGTGCCAACGCGAATAATACAAGCGCCAGCGAATTTAATCCGGGTGCCAACCAATTTAATCCACATGTGGAAAATGAATGTGGTGAAGGGCTCCAAGGCACGAAACATGAATTCCAGAAATAAATAGAAATTGAGATCACATTCCAGGCCATGCGACGAGTAAGCGAAGCGCCAGCTTATGGGATGACTTTCGCCAATATTATGACAAACGCACAATCTCGGCACTGAAATACTGAAAGGTTCCAGAGCTGTGGCTTACTGGCTCTATATTCAAAGAGGACAATTTATCCTACAAATGTGCGCACTGCTGATTACGGATTATATACAGAATTAAAATGTCTTCGATGAAACACACAATTATTTTATCACACAAATAAAAAACGTTTTAATCAACCGTATCTAATTTAGCTACATCTAATTTCATCAGCCAAACATTACATAGCCAATGCCAAAAAGTTCCAAAGCAGACAGAAAGTTTTCCGCCTTCGTTTACTCGGTGCCGAATTGTCGTCTGCTTTTGCGCCATGTTAGGAGAATGGATGAAAGCACAGACACGTGAATTCACTATTAGAAATAGGTGTACTTTCTTTGGCAAGAAATAGAAATGTTTTCTCAAGGGCATAAAACAAAAACTGCTAGAAACGCAGAAGACAAGAGATTTCAAAGCAGGCGGCAATCTTCGCGCCTCCGTTGTGTGTGCCGCGTTGTCGTCTGCATTTGCACGACGGAGTAGAGCCGGACGGTGGTGATGCGTACTCGTGTGCTATAGGCAGGTGGTAGTCTGCGTGTTTTCATTAATTTTGCATGAACTTTAACGCGCATTATTTTCTTCCATGAAAGCTGATGAGCAGTGCCCTGACATCCTTATCGGGCACCGAAAACGGGGACCGCCGTTCAAGCTTCCAGGTGCACCAAGAAGCAAGAACAGCAAAGTCTCCGAGCATGACAGGGTCAGAATTCTAGAAGTGTCGAGGCTTGGAGGAGATGTGAAAAAAATTGGCAGATACGCTGGGCATCAATTTAAAGCCGGCGAGATCCACTGCAGCGAGCGATAGAGAAGCGTTGAAGAAAGGCGGAACATCGAAGGAATTCGGAAATGAGGTAGTAACGGCTCTAAAGAATATTTGGATAACTATCCTGCGTTCACGCTAAAGCAAATAAAGGAAGCAGTGAAAGAAGAATTGCTGGGAATCACCATCAGCACAAGTAGCATTGATCGCCTACTGGATTCGCACGGTTACTCCATGAAGTTGGTGACTCAGAGGCTGATTGAGCGCAACAGAGACGAGTGAAACGCAGCCGCAAAACATACACGTAATGGTTGCAGTGTGAAGGGCCTCGCTTATGCAGGTTTTACATCGACGAGACTAATTATAACATATGGTGTTCAAGGAGCTTCGGCCGTGCAGTGAAGGGACAGCCTGCGGTGCAGACAACGACTGGCACCAAAGGAGCAAACCTTAACATTCTAGCCTGCATGTCTGCAAATGATGTCATTCATTGGACGGCCGTAGACAAGGTTCATTGGGTCGTTTTCAATTAATTTTTGAGCGACATATCAGCCCGTGTCGAAAGTGAAGAACCTGGTTCTGAAGCGGTTTTTATTTTTGACAACGCTCCAGCTCACAGTCGTGCGGAACAGGCAAGCCTGGCCAGTCAGACGCACTCGATCAAGCGGCTGCCTCCTTACAGCCCGTTTTTCAAACCTAGAGAGGAAGTCTTTTCGAAGTTCAAGTCGGAAGTCAAAGCTTTCCTCAGCGAGCGGAGAGACCTGGTGCTAATCACTCCTCCCGGAATGACTAAAAAGGACCATGACGCAGTTTGTTGCTCGACGCTGCCCGACACTGTATGCAGCAAATACAAAGGGGAGAGCGTGCTGCTTTTGACCGCCATAAGTTTTCTTTAATACGGGCAGCTTTGCATGGAGACGATATGTAAAACGTTCCGAGTTACACTTAGACCTGCCTAATGTCTCCTAGAAAATAAAATTGCACTTCAGTCGGCTACTTCCGTGCTTGTACGTTCTTATAGTTTGTTGGCAACCTACGCCGCTAGGATTGCCGCCCAGGCAAATTAAGTACAGCTGCTAAGGTGACCATGGTGAGAAGCCAGTAGCTATTCCTGGCCTTAGTTGTAAGCTCCGCTGTACATAGTTTCATTCACTCTACCGTGTCGTGGCCAGACTGAATGCAGGGGCGCGTTCTCTCTTTCCGTAGTAGCGTTACTCTAAGTCTAAGCGACGAAACCAACTGTGCGTTACACTGATCCTTTTCTGCTAGTGGTGTTAAATCATGATTAGAAACACAAATACATTTCTGCACCGGTTGCAATTTCTAAAAACAGCCGGCTGTTGTGTGAAGGCCGCACTTGCCATCAGCATGCAGATTCAGTGCATATGACAACCCATGATAAGCAGTGCTTAATCAAACAATTAGAAGATGACAGGTATATTTATTCACTTGCCATGCGTCTAAGCTAAAAGCTGCAAGAGACGTGTCACAAACCACTTTTTTTTTTTCAGCTGCACGTGGTTCTTGGTTGTTGCAAGATATAAGAACAAAGCGAAATAGTGCATGCAGATGTGATGCTTACTCGTCGCATGGTCTGGAATGTGATCTCAATTTCTATTTATTTCTGGAATTCATGTTTCGTGCTTTGGTGCCCTCCACCACATTCATTTTCCACATGTGGATTAAATTGGTTGGCACCCGGATTAAATTCGCTGGCGCTTGTATTATTCGCGTTGGCACTCGGATTAAATTGGTTGGCGCTGACATTATTCGAGCTGGCGCTTGGATTAAATATACTGGCGCTATGATTAAATGCTTGGCACTCGAATTAAATTACATGGCGCTTAGATTATATCAGTCGGCGCGCAGATTATTTTCGCTGGCGCTAGGATTAAATTCAGAGGGAAAACCTGTAGTCATCCCGCGTCATCTCCGCGCCGACATTTGTGCTGCGTGCCATGGTGACCCACAGTGTGCCCACGGTGGCGTATTGAAAACCTACACGCGCCTACGTCTGCGATTTTATTGGCGTGGAATGTACCGCTTTGTACGACATTTTATGCGCGCTTGCGAATCCACAGAAGTCCCCTGTTTCGTTGCAGCCGTTACCCTGCCCTGCTCGTCCGTTTGACCGCGTTGGCATAGATCTCTATGGTCCTCTTCCTACTACTTCCGCTGTAAACCGGTGGATTATCGTGGCAGTAGACCATCTTACTCGCTACACTGAAACATCACCGTTACCCTCTGCCTCCGCAAGAGACGTTGCTTTGTTCCTTCTCAACAACTTGATTCTTCGCCACGGTACTCCGAAGGAACTGCTCAGTGACCGCGGACGCGTTTTCTTGTCCGAAGCTCTTGAGGCCCTACTGAAAGAATTCCGCATCATTCACCGCACCGCAACTTCTTACCACCCTCAGACGAATGGCCTGACCGAGCGCTTCAACCGTACTCTGAGTGACATGCTGGCCATGTACGTCAACGACGCTCATTCCAACTGGAACCAAGTTCTTCCCTTCGTAACCTACGCGTGCAATACTGCGATACAGACCACCAGTGGATTCTCTCCTTTCTTTCTTCTTTACGGGCGCGAGCCAACCTGTACATATGGACGCTCTCTTTCCCTACCGCCCTGATGTCTCTGAATCGACGCCACTCTCGGACGCCGCCCAGTACGCAGAAGAATGCCGTCAGCTCGCCCGTTCGCTTACAACGGAACACCAGTGACAACAAAAACACCACCGCGACACCGGCGAGCCTTCTACATATGCACTTAACTGCCTGGTATGGCTCTGGCTCCCTGCCACAACCACCGGACTTTCAAAGAAGCTTCTTGCTCCATACCATGGTCCATACGGAGTCCTCCAACATACATCTCCTGTCAACTACGTAGTTGAGCCTGTTACGCCCTCTGCGGACTTGCGTCGCCGTGGACGCCAAACAGTTCATGTAAACCGAATCACGCCATACTACGATCCGCCTGTTCTGTCGGCTCCATAAGTCGCCAGGATGGCTCCTTCTCTACCCGGAGGGAAAATGTAGTGTGGTAAACTTCTTCATAGCCACTGCCATGCATCGCGTGCTGGCGCGCTCGAGGACGAAGAAGTTGGTCGCTGCCTTGTTGTTTCGCCACGCCGGACGCTCCGCTGCGAGTTCCTCCTGAGCGGCTATATCCATCTGAATAAACACACCCCTGCAATATATATATATATATATATATATATATATATATATATATATTTATAGTATAAGTAAATAGACGTACTTGGTTGCTAGAGGTTACATACAAGTGAAAAATTGCTTCCTACTGTTTCCAAGTTTATTTGTAGTCGATGTTTCGGCAGGAGCCCTGCCTTTCTCAAGACAATATATATATATATAGTGGCTGCACAGCAACCATAGTTCTGCATAAAGAAAGTAACAAAATTCCCATAAAGAAAGGTGTTAGGCAAGGAGACACGATCTCCCCAGTACTATTCACAGCTTGCTTAGAAGAAGTATTCAGAGACTTGGAATGGGAGCAGTTAGGGATAAGGGTAGTTGGAGAATCTCAGTAATCTGCGCTTTGCTGATGGCATTGCCTTGCTAAGTAACTCAGGGGATGAACTGCAAAGAATGATTGATGACCCAGACAGGAAAAGTAGAAAGGTAGGCTTGAAAATCAGTATGCAGAAAACTAAGGTAATGTTCAATAGCCTAGGGAAGTAACAGCAGTTTATGTTAGGTAGCGAAGCACTGGAAGTAATAGGCGAATATGTCTACTTAGGACAGGTAGTAACCGCAGATCCGGACCATGAAAGGGAAATAACAAGGGGAATAAGATTGCGATGGAGTGCATTTGGCAAGCACTCCCAGATTATGTTTAGCAGCTTACCGGTATCGCTCAAGAGGAAAGTATACAACAGTTGCATATTACCTGTACTTACCTATGGGGCTAAAATGTGGAGGCTAACAAAGGGGGTTCTACTTAAGTTGAGGACAACGCAGAGGGCTATGGAAAGAAAAGTGGTACGGATAACGTTAAGAGATAGAAAACGTGCAGAGTGGGTCAGAGAAATAACTCAAGTCACTGACATTCTAGTGGAAATCAAGAAGAAGAAATGGGCATGGGCAGGACATGTAGCGCGAAGAAAGGATAACCGATTGTCGCTTAGGGTAATAAACTGGATTCCAAGGGAAGGAAAGCGGAGCAGGGGGCGGCAGAAAGTTAGGTGGGCAGATGTGGTTAAGAAGTTCACAGGGGTCAAGTGGATGCAGCTAGCACAGGACCGGATTAATTGGAGGAATATGAGAGAGGCCTTCGCCCTGCAGTGGGTGTAGTTAGGCTGATGATATATATATTGATACGGGGCAGAAGGCTAGCACAGGAAACCACGGCAGGTGATGGGCATGTGTTCACAGCACAGTAGAGCAGAACATAGCAAGTGTTCAGGGAAGTCCCAACGGTTTCTTCAGCTTTGTCTTCCTTTCGCGTCACTACTGTTGCTCGTCCTCTTCTTCAACATCCAGTGACGCAGGGCATATATGTAACATTACCGTTCGTTTGTGGATGGTAAGCGGTGGGGAAATAGTGCTTAATGGAGCAGAATCGGAGAATTTCGTCGACTACTCGAGCAAGAAAGCAACGGCCACGGTCAGTGAGCAGCTGGCGTGGAGCACCATGGAGCAGGATGACGTCGTGGAGAAGAAACGCAGCCACGTCAGTTGCACAGCTGGTGGGTATCGCTCGGGTGACAGCGTAGCGCGTAGTATAATCCGTGGCCACCGCAATCCATTTATTCCCCGACGAAGAGAGTAAGAAAGGCCCGAGTAGATCAAGGCCACTCGGGAAAACGGGTCTGCTGGAATGTCGATCGGCTGCAGGTATCCAGCAGGCACGGCTTCTTCCGTCGCTGACACCGGTCACAAGAAGCCACGTAACGACGAACAGAGCGATAGAGGCCCGGCCAAAAGAAACGGCGGCGGACGCTGTCGTACGTGCGAGATAGACCAAGATGACCCTGGGCATGTCGTGCAGTTTCTGTAGAACGGTGGCGCGCAGGTGTTCGGGGACTACGAGCAGAAGCTCGGCGCCATCTGGTCGCATATTCCGCCGGTATAAGGTGTCGTTGTGGAGCACGAACAAACCGTGGGTAGCATCAAGGTGATTAGTGCTGAGGCGATTGATAATGCTGCAAAGCTTGGGATCTAAGCGCTGTTCATGGCGAATGTTTAAAAGGTCAGAGATGGCCAACACACATGTGTCATCGTCACACTCGCTTGTGGGTTGCGGATCTACCGGGTTGCGGGAGAGGCAGTCGGCGTCAGCGTGCAACCGGCCGGACTTGTGTACGACAGAAAAAGTGTATTCCTGAAGGCGGAGGGCCCAACGCCCCAGGCGATCAGTAGGGTCCTTCAGCGTAGACAGCCAACATAAGGCGTGGTGGTCGGTGATGACGGAGAACGGGCGGCCAAACAAGTAAGGGCGAAACTTTGTAATGGCCCACACGAGGGCTAAGCACTCACGTTCTGTGATCGAGTAATTCCTCTCAGCCGCAGAAAGGAGGCGACTGGCATAAGCAATGACGCGAGTGCGACCCATCTGCTGTTGGGCAAGAATGGCACCAATACCGTGACCACTGGCGTCGGTCCGTACCTCCGTTGGTGCCGAGGGATTGAAGTGTGCCAGGATGGGTGGGTTGGTGAGGGCTGCAATGAGCGCAGAAAATGCTTGAGATTGTTCTTGGTCCCAGCAAAATGGAGCGTCGTTCTTCAGAAGATTGGTGAGTGGACGAGCCGTCTTCGCAAAGTTGGGGACAAGCCGCCGAAAATAGGAGCAAAGTCCTGGAAAACTACGCACGTCACTGGTACAGCGGGGTGTAGGAAATGCACTTACAGCACGTATTTTGTCTGGGTCGGGTTGAACGCCACGTGCGTCGATCACGTGACCGAGCACCTTGAGTTCACGTCGGCCGAAGCTACACTTCTTCGAGTTAAGCTGAAGGCCAGCTCTTCGGAAGACTCCAAGAATGGCCTCACGGCGATGGAGATGGCTCTCGAAGGTCGAGGAAAAGACAATAACGCCATCGAGATAACATAAACACGTCGTCCATTTGAAACCGCGCAAAAGAGAATCCATCATGCGCTCGAATGTTGCGGGCGCATTACATAGACCAAATGGCATCACCTTGAATTAATTGGTACAGGCCATCGGGCGTCACGAAAGTGGTCTTCTCTCGGTCCCGTTCGTCAACAGCGATCTGCCAATAACCAGAACGAAGATCAATCGAAGAAAAATAGCTGGCACCGTGCAAGCAGTCAAGGAATCATCTATCCTGGGGAGCGGGTAAACGCCCTTCTTTGTAATTTTGTTGAGATGTCGGTAATCAACGCAGAACCTCCAGGTATTGTCCTTCTTTTTAACAAGCACGACAGGTGATGCCCAGGGACTGCTGGAAGGTTCTATAATGTTCCTTGCCAACATCTTGTCGACTTCATCTTGTATGAGGCGACGTTCAGAAATGGCGACTCGGTAAGGTCGTATGTGAATTGGGCTGGTATCTCCGGTATCGATGCGATGTGTAACGAGGGACGTTTGACCCAAGGGTCGGTCACCAAAATCAAAAATATCACTGTGCGAAGTCAGTAGGGTCGCAAGTGCTTTAGCACGATCAGGGCGCAAGTCGGGAGCAACCATGCCGGATATACGGACCTCCTGAGGTGGGAACGGTGCAGGTCATGTCGGCATTGCGGCAATAGGGTCACGTAAAAGAGCAGCCACAATGAACTCCGACAATGGGGTCAGTTCGGCGAGAGAAATGCTCTCAGGAAGAATTTACACAAAAGAGCTGAAATTCAGGACTGGAATACAAGTGCTGTTATTCGCAACATGCCCTATATTATGTTGGCGTAGCCGAGCATAAGGCATCTTTGAAAAATGCCCCATCTTCGAACCTTGCCCTGCACTACAGGGACTGCCCTTTAAATAATGATCAGAGATATCCTGATAAAAAACTATGCACACCTCTTTTTAACAACACTAATGTAATCTACAGGCATAAGGATCAACTAACCAGGGAGTTATCGGAAGCCTATCACATCCATAAAAAAGGGGATAGTTGCGTGAGCACGCCATCGGTGCTTCTGCATGACACTGAGATTGTATATTTGGATTCCCATGATTAGACTGAAGCTTGTTTGGGAGCGCATGCGTCCTGGTTCTTGAAGAAAAAAAGTGTATATTACCTGTGCTTTTTTCGAATAAACTTCAGTTGTTAGTCAGCGCTTGTCCGTTATTCTCCCTTCTCTGTTTGTCCCAAGTAGCCGCGCTGTTTTTGTGATCTTGCAATGCACCAACTAGCTCAGATTTCCGTCCTTGTGTAGGAGCTAAGGCCTCACGTTCTCTCCGGACGATACGAGTCATGTTCGTGTGATGAGATGGCTGTTGTAAAGGGGTCAGATCATCGCAGGATGATGTAGCTGCGGTATTTGGAAGGCGCTCAAAGCGATGTAGTCGTTGTTTAGCCTGCTCGAATTTTCGACATACTTGAAGCACTGAGTCGACGGTGGAGCAATCCATGCAGAACAGGATGTTGAACGCATCATCCGCAATGCCCTTGAGGATATGGCCTACCTTGTCATTTTCCGTCATTGAGCAGTTGACCTTGCGACACAACGCAAGCATGATGCGTTCAACATCCTGTTCTGCATGGATTGCTCCACCGTCGAATCAGTGCTTCAAGTCTGTCGAAAATTCGAGCATATATATATATATATATATATATATATATATATATATATATATAATATAAAGGAAAGAAGCCAACAGTCGGCGAGGCAAAGGAAAACATTGGGGTTTGTACTGTATGCCTTTTTTTTTAAATTTTACTCCGGCAATCACATAAATTAGTAATCTAATCTGCTTAGGGGAAAGATAATTAAACACAAAGTAGAAGAAAAAACAACGTGCCGATGGTGGGAACCGAACCCACGACCTCCGAATATCGCGTCCGGTGCTCTTCCAACTGAACTACATCGGCCGCTGTCCCCCCTGCTACTTGCTTGGGTATTAATGTTGCAGTACATAGGGAGCCATAAGTCTATAGAGTACGCTAAAGACTTCTATAGAACAGTCTATAAAAAAACCTAAAGCCTACCACAGGAACGGCTATAGCTTTTTGGGCCAAATATCTATAGGCGACAATACAAATAACTTTCTATAGCTGACCATAAAAGTTTATACCTGACCATAGAAAATGCTAACGACTGCAGTAAATCGGGAGCCATAAGTCCATAGAACAGGTTAAAGACTTTTATAGAAGAGACTATAGAAAAACCTTAAGACAGCCATAGCAGCGGCTATAGATATTTGGGCCAAATTTCTATAGCCGACCATACTAAGGATTTTCTATAGCTGACCATAGGAAATTTTTGTATGGGACACTATCGCCTCATCACGAAGGTGGGAGTGAAAACATAGAGAAAGAGGTGTCGTAGTGGAGGGCTTCGGACCACCGCTCAACAGACGCTTTCGGTGCACTTTAGGGGTTAAAAGTGCCTCCTATGGCATAAATAAAGCTGGAATCATAGAGTAAAATACTATGCGCAAAAGCCATGTCTTTACTTTCAAGCCGGCGTAGCCATGTAGATTGCTCTCGCGTAACTCTAGGTTTAACCACGAGCTAAACCACAGCTAATTTTTTTCACACCATTCTGCTTGGTGATTATATACACGCCTGCGGTTCACCAGTCAGCATGTAAGAAAACCTCAAAGAGGAGTTTTATTGCGAAAGCAATACTACTCGCAGTTTCAAGCCTTCACGTGACCCGGCCGCAGTGACGTCTTAAGCACGTGACGCTCTGACGTCACACCCCACGTGACACACGGGCTGGCAGGAGCTGCCAACTTGGGTCTCTCGTTTCACATGGGACGGTTATGTCAAAATCAGCCTGCTAGGACCCTGGCATTCACGTTACCCCTATAGGCCACTGAAGCACGTTCATAAGGGTTGGTTAAAGCGGGGCTGTATATGCGGGCTGAAGAAGAAGAAAAAGAGAAGAACGCTTGGTCACCCGCAGCTAATGCTTTCGCTCAATATTTGGTTCAGCAGCGTTGAACCCTTGTAATTTATATTGCGATGAGGCAGACTAATCAGCCAGGCATTAAAAAAAAAAAAAAAAAAAAAAAAAAACCTAAGAGGGCACAACATCGAGGAAAAAAAAAAGCGAGTATTGAAAAGAGCGTTTCTTGGCATTGCCAACGAGACAACAAGAGTACAGCGACGATCGCAGTATGCACCGAAATATCCTACTGCATCTGCAGTCGTCGCCAAGCGCGCGAGCGGAAGGAGGTGGTGCAATGACCGGCTGCGACTGGAGATTTCAGGGTCATGGATGCGGTGGTTGAAACACTCGCTTTTATTAGTTTCCCGATAACAACGCAAGACCTCGCACCGCCGTAGGCCGGTCCAAGTTTCGACTGCTGCCTGGGCGAGGAGGAAAACTCCCGCGCGCGGCTGTTTCGGCACAACGCTTGGATCTTCAGCATTCTCCCACCGCCGCGTGGTCATCGACTTGCCGGCAATATCGAACCGGATGCCGAGCGAACGTGCGACCAGCGCCGGTCGAGCTGAGACGAGGTCGGTACGTGTGCACCAACAACTTTGACGACGAGAGGACATCGCGGCGGTCAGAAAAGTACCACACACCCATGGGTCCAAAACAGTGTTAATTCATCCTGAGCAGAAACGCGCAGTATTGCCAGATGCATAAGAGACAGGGAGAAAAGACATAGGAAGGTCAAACATTATTTCAAGGGAATTACTAGTAGCAAGTTTGCGGTAAGTGCATGGATCAGTGCTTCCGACGTTGGCTAATCTCGTCTGTTTTTTTTTTTTAATTTTTTTCGTGAAATCAAGCGCAGAAATCCAGCAAAACGTCACGTAGGTTGCCGATTTAGTGAAAGCGCTACTAGGCGGGCGTTTTATTAGAGATAGTCGTGGGAAGCTCCTTTTCCCTTTGTCTATCACTTTGTCCAAACTGACGGAGCCTCACGCTGGTGTGCACAACTTTTAAACACCACTAGGAAGTGCGAATGAGAGGAGTTGAGCACTACGTGATTTTTCCCTTTAGCGTGAATAGAAACACGTTTCGTATTGAATTTGTTGATGTGTACTTGCATGAAAATTGTCAGCGCAACCGTTCCAGCCGTACCACTTTAAAAAATGTGAACAAACACTTTGTCGTGTCCTCATTGATTCCCTGCACCACCATCAACCGGAATGTTTGCATACCTTTCTAGAAAGAAAAAAAAAGTGGGAGATAGATGCACGCTACTGAATAGGTCGACGCGCACGCTTTTGTCTTTTCGCGGCGAGAGAAACGGTCTCGAAATCGGCCACTCCTCCTCTCTGGTATATGGGAACGCGCAGAAAGAGAACGCGCTACGCAGTCTTTTGCACACCGAGCGTCTTTAATAGCCGAAAAGCGGCTAAGTTGCTAATCATTTTGTACGCTTTTTTACATACTCTGACCCGCTCCTTTCCTCCTTTCGGCCCCTTCTATCCTTCCCCCCTCTATATCCTCCCTGTTCGCATTATTTCCGCCGGCCGCAGCTCAGGTGCTAAGTGCCGTGACTAGCGAAATCTTTTTATTTACTTTGCTGCCCGAACTAAAAGAGAATAGCAACTGACGACAGATGATTAACAGAAGATAAAAACTTTAACAGCGTAGTTATACGTACGTGTTGGTCTAAGCTGTTCTACTTGCAACTCTCTTGCAATCGCGGGCGAAGACGGGCGGCCTCTGAATTTCAAGCACACAACCGACAGTGTTTCGCCTTAGAAGTCTCTCGTGCGAGTTCCGAACGCTTTGATGGTAGAGAAGGGATAGGAAGCATCGAATACCGTTGCGCAAGAAGCCATATTGTGTAAGAAAGGAATTATATCTATGGCAAAACTTTACGAGATGCTGCCTGGCGAAGAAAAACTAATTCGGCGCAGTCACCTGAAATTTATGGAGGTATGGATGAACATGCACCCTCACGGTCAGTGGTACGCTCTGTACCACAGAAAAGGCACACACTAATTCTAACCAGGCTTGTATATAGTCTTCGGCCAACCCGATCAGGTGCATACGTTCCGGGCAGTTCTGACCCAACGGCTTAACTACTGGTGAATAAAAATGCAAACATTTGAATAGGAAAGCCCCGAAATGCCGATGTGTGCATACTTGTCTCCTGTTCCACGGATGTAACAGCCCATACCGTCATGGCATTTCTCATCTTAGGGACAAAATGGCCGCGTCCAGGATAAAATAGCCGAAAAGCCGGTTGGTCGGAAAGCAGTCGGCGTAGTAGTCAAAGCCTCCTCTACTTTTATAAATATAAGAGGCGTTGTAATAGTAGTATTAGTAGTAGGCCTCGCGTCTGAAAAATTCGGGCGGAAAAAATTTCGCTTAGTCCACAGGGTTGTGACGTGTCAACCACGTGCATCCTGCGGCAATTTCAAAAACACACATTAGAAAGAAAGATACCGTAAAATTCCAAGCACGCGCCCCCCTCTTACACACCGAAATTAGCAGAATAGTGGAGGGGGGGGGGGGGCACCGAAATTTAAGATGACACAATTTCCCATCAAAATAATAATAATAATAATGAACGCGATGGATTTATATTTACCTCTGATCGCTGCAATCGGGACCAGAAGTGTGCGCCGAGACGTCGGCGGTGTTCTCGCTGCGCCGCTACCGACATTTTTGGGTGTCGTTTTCGTTTGCAATGCTTCTGAGATGGATTCTGGGATTGGATGGGGCTGGCAGCTCTGCCCGGGTGAGGTGCATGCCAAAGGAGCGGAGAGGTACAGCATGGGAGGGCGTTTTTGACCAATGGTTAGGAAATGTGAAATTAGAGAGAGGGGGGAGGGGAGGTTGCCTTTGCATGGGTGGGGGCGCAATTGCTCAAAAGTTTACGATTTTACGGTATATAACGAATTGGGGAAGGGTCACAATGAAGCCAAAGTTGGCGAGGAAGTACCTCTAAATGAAGTATTTCAGAAATTACAAGTAATTCATTGAAACAAATTTGCTGCCATTCGGGTTCGAACCCAACTCCTCTGTATGCCAGAAGGGCACGCAAAGCATACGCCGTGATGGCTCATTGTACCAAACGTTCGGGGGCACGTACTGAACGTGTTGCGGTGCCTATGATTAATAAAGTGTGTTTGTGACGTGTACTGATGTTATACTAATAATAATTTTAACATTGAAATCATTTAAACAAACCAAAGCCTTAAATAATCGCTCAGTGAAAAGGCGGTGTTAAAAGCGCTTCGGGTCTACTCTTTAGCGCAAGCTTAAGCGTCCCTCTAATTTTAAGAGCGTTAAGCTCTACTGCCTGCATTCTTCGAGGTCGAATGATTCCGCGAATCGTAAATAAACAGCGCTCATCACGGTACCAGTACGAATCCCATCGCATAGCAACAGCGCGTGAAAGATATGGGCAGTATCTGTCCCACTTCTGGATGGGCACCTGAACCACGCCGTAAGGTAAGGGAAGACGGCAGGAGTGCAAGAAGAGAAAGTTGTGTCATATTGGAGGCCTACGCAACAATTTAGACAACCTGGGGATCTTTAACGTGCACTTACATCGCACAGCACACTTACGACTTTGCGTTTTTCCATCGAAAGCGGCCACAGCGCTCGGATTCAAACGCGGATGCTGATGATGTGATGATGCGTTGGACACCAGCTGCACCACGTCATAAGGGAAGGGAGGGAGTGAAAGAGGAGGTTCCATAGTGGAAGGCTACGGAATAATTTAAACTACCTGGGGATATTTAATGTGCACTGATATGGTACAACACACAGACAACTTTGTGGCCGCCGTGGTAGGGGTTTCGAACCTGATCACGGCTGATACTGTCGCAAAGTGGACGGTGGCAGTTAGACGATAGGTGGAAAAGTTTTACACTCCCATCGTCATCATCATCATCCGTTCGACAGATGGCGATACTACTACAGATTTTTTCCGACAGATGGTGCCGCATAATGCGCGCCACGCGTTTGCCAGGGGTGCATACACTAAACAGCTGCGTTCGCAGCTCATCGTGTTGTGTCATCATTTCGGAAAGCATGTAAACATACGGGGCGTTGCAACATTGCTGAATCATTTTATGCCATCGTGATAAGTAGCTCGAGTGCCATCAACGAATAGTTTCAATGAGCAAACACTCGATATTCGTCACCGCATTGGCGTCGTGCCATTTCATACAGCGTTTTATATCTTTACTCTTGTTAGTACTTGCGTTCGTTTAAGCGCGTGCTCCTCCCGCTCCTCCTGCACGTGCTGTGGTGCGAACCAGTGAGACACAGGCCCGCCGCGGTGTCTCAATTTGTTAGGGCGCTCGACTATTTATCCCGAGGGCAGGTGTTCGATCCGCGTTCCGATGGAGGCGAAAAGCGCCCGAGTGTGGTCAGCGCACGTCGATGAACCCCTGGAGGTCAAAATCACCGGAGCCCGCCTCCACTGCGGCGGCCCTTACAGCCGTTGTGATGTTAAACATCATATACCATCTGTAAAGAACAGCAACGCGGATGGATCGCTGCTTCGCTGTGATTCCGCCGAAAGGCATGCGGAAGCTCTTTGCTGTCTCCACTGTATCGCGTAAGCAGTCTTCAGGAGGGCGAAAGAGGCTTCATAAAGTTATCGAGCTCTGCCGAACACAGCGGAATAAATTGTTGGTCATATTCGCTCACGTACACATGACGCGAATGTGGGGCCTTCGGTATGCTGTCGTGAAGTGCGCTCAAGGCTCAAGCACTCCGTCGCGCTCAAAGTATTTCAATCAACGCCGCATCTGAAAAAAAAAAAAAAAAAGAATCAATCAATCAATCAATCAATTAATCAATCAATCAATCAATCAATCAATCAATTTTTATTTTCACCGAAACAAAAAACACATGGCGAAAAAAGGGGGTGGGAGAAAAAGCTGCACAATAGCAGCTTGACAAAGCTCCAACCACCCTGACAACAATGACAGCACTGTAACATTTCAGATTTTTGTTCAGTGTACTAGGAACTGTACAAAACGAAAGTAAAAAGAAACATCTAGTTACACTAATGCTATTTTATAAATAACTGCTCTATGTCCCTTTTGTTAAGTTTCGTAGTGTATATGTCTTGCTTCGCAAAGTCATTGAGTGTGTGGGGGAGTGTGTATTCAACGCGTTGGCGGCCATAACCTGTGCGCGTGACGGGAACTTTCCATGGTAGTTTATGGCGATGAGGGTATATGTATTCTTGCTTATGGAGATTGGCGAGTGAGAGGAATGTATCTAAATTGCCCTGCATTGCTGCCCTGCATTGAAGAAAGAAAAGAACGCGTATCGCTCATCGAAGGGTGCACTGTGGTGTGGGTTACCGCGTCTTTGTTCCCTAACTGCACAATAAATATGATCGCAGGCAAAATTTGAGATTGATTATACTGTCGTCGTTACAATTTACACATTGGTGAACTGCTTCATGTGGTCTATAAGCGGAAAGGAATCAGAGTGCGCTTTGCCCAACATTCGTGTGTCGCCCCCTGGCTTTGGGATGCACGCTTAATCTTGACGGACTCATCAGCTGATTGAATATTTTTCTCGTGGAAAATCGTTCTTAGTGCTGGCGCCCCATGTAGTGCACGATGATAGCCACCTCCTGGAAATATTGAATCTTTAATAAGTCGAGCAAGAGGTGATGTTACATGTGTGTAGTGTTTCTCATATAACTTTCAGCACATCTGAGAGCGTATTCGCCTTTCCACTAAAGATGGGAAAGACCCGAAGATCGATCGAATTGCGCTTCGCTCGTCGACGACAAATATGCATGCACGTGTCTGCATGCATACAAAAGGTAAATAAATAACAGACGGTTCGTCATAGCTAAGCGCGGAATATCGTCCGGTAGCCACACGGAACGCTTTCATTTCATTTTATTACCCTAAAGGCCCAAGTGGGCATTACATAGGGGGGGAGAAGTCATAAAAACATTGTTAAAACGTTTCGTAGTCTCATCACATGTTAACAAGAAAAAATTAGAAAAAGTGGTATACAGAACTAACAAACAATTACAAACAATATTACATACGTAATTAATGCCAACACGAGCACAAATCAGAGAAAAACAAAAATAAACGAGCGTAAAAACTTAAAACAGGCGCAGTTCTCAATTTATTAAGCATTTTCGACAAAGCAGGGAACATCCTTTCCAAGGCTTCTCTAAATTTTCCATGGTTTGTGAGGCAAACAATATTTTTATTTAGATCGTTCCATTCACTAATTGAGAGATGAAGGAATGAATACTGTAACAAATTTGTTCGCGCAAAAGAAGGTTCCACTTTGTGATCATGGTCGTGGCGAGGAAAGATTTGAGTGGCCGGTTTTATTTTCTCGATGCTGTAATTTGAAGGGTTATAGTAAAGCTTGTGGAAAAATATTAGGCGATTAATTTTTCGCCTAATCTCTAAAAGCCGGAGACCTAACTCTCGCTTAATTAAAGAAATGCTAGAATACGAGGAATAATTGCATGCAATAAAACGCGCAGCTTTGTTTTGCAGAGATTCAAGTTTAGCTATTAGGTATGATTGATGAGGATTCCAGATAATCGAGGCATATTCGAGTTTCGGCCGTATGATTGTGTTATAAACAAGAAGTTTAGTGTCTTTGTTGCAATGACGTAATGACCGTCGCATGAAACCCAGGGTTTTGTAAGAGTTCCCTAATATGTAGTCAATGTGCGTGTTCCAAGACAGGTTGGCTGACAGGTATACTCCTAAGTACTTGTGACTGGGTGTGTTCTCAATGGCTAGGTTATCAATCGTATAAGTGTAGTAAATTGCTTGATTACGTGTTGTGAAACGAACAAGTTTAGTTTTTTTAATATTAATAGTCATCTGCCATTCAGAGCACCATTTGGTTAGGCGTTGTAGGTCATTTTCTAGTTGTAAACATTCGGTGAGGTTAGTCACAGAGCGATAAATAGCGCAATCATCTGCAAACAATCTGAGCGAAGAAGTAATGTTAAGAGAGATATCATTTATGTAGATCAGGAATAATGTGGGCCTCAAGACGGAACCCTGGGGTACACCGGATTTTATTACCTGAAATGAAGATAGAGCATGCTCTATTTTAACGGCCTGTCGCCTATTGCTTAAATATTCCTCAACCCAATTAACCACTGTGCTATTAATGTTAATGTGCCTCATTTTAAGTAATAATCGTTTATGTGCTACGCGATCAAAGGCTTTTTCGAAATCAATAAATATGGCATCTATCTGTTCTAAATTGTGTAAACTGTAGTGGATGTCTGTAGTTAGCTCAAAGAGCTGGGTTTCACACGACCGCCCACGCTGAAAACCATGCTGGTTAGCAAAAAGTATGTCTTCACTGATGAGACAATTTATCATTTGGGAAGATAGAATATGCTCAAGTAATTTGCACGCTATAGATGTAAGAGATATGGGCCTATAATTAGTTTTATTATTCCTATCACCTGTCTTATACACGGGAACTACGTAGGCAATTTTCCAGTCATCTGGAACGTGTGCTTCATCAAGCGATTGCTGAAAAATGCAAGCAAGAATTTGTGCTGAATTGAGTTTTGTAATCTTTAGCAGCAATTAGCAGTGCTATTATCAGGCCCAGGGCTGCAGGACGATGGCAACCGTTCAATCGCTTTAAGGACACCTCCTGTGTTTATGGTAATACTAGGCATGAGGCTTGTAGTATGAGGACTTAAGCTAGGTGAACATGCGGTTGATTCGTCCTGATAAACACTACAAAAGTAATCATTGAGTTCGCATGCAACTTCCTCGGGCTCTAAATAAATACCAGAATCATGTTTAAGGTTCGGAAGTTCCCTCGAAGACGCAGGTGAAATGACCTTCCAAAATTTTTGTGGATTGGTACGCAAAAAAGTTTGGCATATCAGTGTTATAAAAGTTGTCTTTGGCCTTCTCAATTTCTTGTTTGCATACCTTTGCAAAATCTAAATATTCTGACCAGTCAGCGTCAGTCTGACTACGTGAGGCTTTGCTGTACAACCGTTTCTTTTTATTTAGGGAACGTTTTATATCTCTTGAGAACCATGGCTGATCATTTGTAATGTGAGTGCACTTTTTCTTTATATATTTTTCTTGTAGTCTTTTGAGTTCATCTCGAAATGTAGTCTAGTTTTTAGAGACAGTACAACATTTATAGTTTTGCAAAAAGGAATGACAAAACATTTCAAGCTCGCGGTTCAGGCCATCGCAATCAGCATTAGCATAATCATAAATAATCTTTTCGCGTACAGATTTTTTTGGTGTGCAAGACCTGAATAAACAGTGAATTGCATGATGGTCGCTGATGCACTCTATCACTTGCGTACTAATACTTTCGGGATGTGTTGTAAGAACTAAATCTAAGATAGCATCTGCACGCGTCGGAGTCAGAACAGTCTGTGTCAATTGAAACAGTGATAATAAGTTAACAAAGTCTTTACATTCATTCAGGAGGCGCTCGTCCAATGTCGGAGTATCTTGCCACAGCAAATGAGGAAAGTTGAAATCACCGGCTAACAAAATCGCTGCATTTGCATACTGGTATTGCACATGTGATAATACGTCACACAGTTCGTCAGCGAAGTTCAGAGAATAGTCAGGAGGTCTGTAACAGGCACCAATCACGAGCGTAGTGGCTGGCAGGTAACAGGCAACAAATAAAATTTCCAATGGGCTATCAATATCAATAACTTTTGTGCTGATGTTTTTCCGTACGCCGATTAGAACGCCGCCACCTCTTCTGAGTTGACGGTCTTTTCGATACAAGAAAAATTCTTTTGAGAGCAAGATTTCCTTGTCTTCTATATCTGGGGTAAGCCATGTCTCAGTGCCTACAATTGCATCCGCAGCGCAAGTGTGTGTGAGGGTTACTACATCATCCTGCTTATTCAAAATGCTTCGAAAGTTCCCGTACAGTAATGAAAATGCGGCTTGGGCGTTTCGATGTGGCGAAGCATTCTGCCGTCATGGCTCCTCTACCTGTGCTGATATCTGACGAACGCAGCCATTAGCGGAATCATAGCAGTACTTTTTCTTGCCCAAGAAAAGTTTGTCAAATGAAAGGCGTATTTTTTCCTTTTCTTTGCGATTTTCGCGAGCGAAATCACGGAGCTGTTTTCGCACGAATTGGACACGAGGTGAGAAGTCCTCTTCTATCCATACCTTATCAGTTACGTCTTTTAGCTTAAAAGCGTTTGCCAAAATTTTGATTTTAGTTTTAAAACTAGCAAACCTAACAGTCAGTCGCCTGGGATGTTCTTTTCTTTGGCTGCCAATTCTATGGGCACGCTCGATATCGGAGATATCAACACCAAGATTAGCTTTACAGAAATCAACCACGACTGCCTCTGATGTTTCATAGCTCTCTTTGTCTTTTTCCCGTAGACCATTGAAAATTAAATTTTTCCGTCGGGGCCGATTGTTCATGTCATCCAAAAAGTCAGCCAGAACTTCCTGGCCCTTTTGCTGGGGCGTGCATTCCATTTTAAGGTCATCTATTGAGCTTTGAACTTCAGCTACTTTTTCGTTATCTTCAAGGCCCTCCAAGGCGGATTCCACCTTTGAAAGGCGCTTTTTGATGTCAGTGATTCCTGTAGAAATATCTTTTATCTTGGCCTGAAGATCCCTTTCAAATTTATCTCACGAGGCAGCGGCTTCTTTCAGGGCTTCGAGAATTTGTCCGTACTTTTCGGGGCCCGGATTGGTTTCCACATCACCACAGCATAGTAAAAGTTTAGCAAGACAAAATAAAACAACTCTGCTACGAGGGCACCAGCGGTTAAGAAGAACAGCGGTTGCCCAATTCTGCGATCTTTCTTCATCATTGTGCCGTTGCTTCGGGCAAAAACGGCCTATTCGTATTCGGTATGTGACCAGATCTACTCCCATTGCAAATCCAGGTCTATTTACGCGAGACAGAACCAGAATTCCACTGCACAATCGACGCTTCAAGGTGATCTGCGGCACAATATTGGTGACAGAAAGCAGGCACTAGGCCCCTCATTCACCTACAAAAGATGATAAACGGGTGTGAGTGTACACGTACTGGCCGCAAATCCCACAGGAGTGTCGGTGTAAGCGCGTTTTATAGGTTTCTTCGTCCACCAGGCGTCAGTGATGTCCCGCACGTGATCCAAAGACGATGTTCAAGGCGTATCGGTGGTGATGAGTCCGCCACGTGTCGACGAAGACCCGTCACCGTACGCATGGGCTGTGCGTTCCTTGTGCAATTTGTAGCCTGCGTCGGTCTCACTGGAAACTTTCGCACATGCTCGCGCGCTTTGTGTCTAACGTCGTCGAGCATGGTCAAGCCCAGGCTAGCCTCCATGCTAACACAAGAAAGCAGCTACAACTCGCATGTGTATGCTGCGCTATGAGAAAGGTATGTCCAATACAGAGGCATGAAAGACGGTCGTTCGCAGAGCAAACTCACATGTTGTTGTTGCTGGTCTCTTTAAACGTGAAACGTGCCCATCATGGGAATTGGCCAAGGCGTAGTGGCGTACATACAGCATTTCCTTTAGCGATTACGAGAAAAATATTGGCGCAAAGCAGGAATGTAAAGAAGTGCAACAACGCTACTATCAAAATATGTACGGAATAAGATAGCAATCGCAATCATATTGAAGAAAAAAAAAAAGTCTGGAAGAATTTTGGGAAGGGTTAAAGGGCAACTCCGGCGATTTTTTGACCGTACTGAGTGAATGATTGGTTTATATGGCTGAAGGCTTGGTCATCACAGTGCGCGAATAAATGTTTGACAATACGCAAGCAATAATTGTAAATAACAAAAAAAAAAAAACTTGAATCAAAATTGAAACTCCCGCGTGGGGCACGGACGTCTTGCGTGACGTCCCATGATGACGACACAGGTGTGCAGCCGCGCCGCACGCGCCCGCTGTCGCTCTGCGAGGTGGGCGCACGTAGTACATCGCTGTCACGTGCGGCACCATGTGAAACATATTATGTGATGTCGGTGCGTCACACTCGATGTCATCGGACAGGGACAGCTATTAGTCGTTCAAATGTAACTAAAAAAAAAAAAAAGAACAAGCATTTTTTGGCATGCATGCATCCAATGAAGGCAGAACGAACTATTTTGAATGCGGCTAAGTTATTGTCGTATGAATGAGCAATTCCATAGAATTTTTAAGCCATTTGTGCACTCACAAACCCGATGCAAGTGGCCAGCATATATGAGCGCGACCTATAGTTGCAACAAATTCCCATTTTTTCTTTCTCGATACCGACCCTAAATTCGCCTTGCTGCGAGTGAGACTATTGTCTACACAGCAACACCCCTGCCACATGAAAAATTTAATGTCATTCCCACCGAAAGGCATTTGTTAAATTTAATATAATATTTTCTATGCGCTGTTACATGACCACAACTATAATGCATTTTGCAAATAATGGCATGGATAAAAATTGAGAGTACACAAAATTTATAGGCCTTCGATATGTGACAAAAATGATTGCGCTCTGAGCGAAAGCAGTTTTAAAATTCCCGTTGACGTCTTACGTTCCATATGTAACCAAACTGCTCATCACGACTATCCATGACGAAGCTCAGCGGCGGTGTCGGCGTTTGTTTACGGAAGGGTACGCAAGGTGCGCCGAGCCCGGATGCAAATTTTTAAAGCACACGGACTGGCCATGCAGTTTCAACTGCGTGCACTTCGCACACTGAAGCAAGTTTCAAGAGCAACAATTCGTATAGGCATTGCCTATAGTGTGTCGATAGACGGATACAACCTTCGATACATGTAGCCCCGTTCCGTCCTCTCAGGATCGTTTGCTCGGCGTAATAAATGTTAAGCGGTACATCAAAATATGACCGACCCCAGCCGCATCAGGAAAGTAGACGGCAAATTCGCAATACTTGCCGCTCTGAACGCAGCGAGCTTATACCCCAACGGTGCTGCCTGCGAGTGCGGCAGACAACGTCGCTCTGGTCGTGCACTGTGCCCTAGTCGTCGCTAGGCCTAAACCACACCGTAGCCGCAGCGGAATTGATGAGCGCTATAGTAGAGAGTCTGTTCGTAGAACAGCCTTACTGTCAACCTAAATATCTCAGAGTAAAAGAAAGATGTAATCTCGGCTACGCTTTAGCAGCGGAGCTGGAGTACAAGATCGGATGAGCTGAACGACATATTGGCAGCTGGGAGCTGCGAGCAGAAATTCGCTTCTATCGCAGTTATCCAGAATCTCGTCGCAGATGAGCGACCCTCAGAAAGAATTTTTTTTAACATTAATTCATCCAATCGCGTATTGTTTAAGATATCAGCAAATTATAGCATGCTTTTTCTTTTCTGATTGTGGCTCGTAAACAATCCGCCGCGCCGGCACCGGCGGACTGCGGCAGGCGGTTTAGCTTATGCCGTATGCGGATAGATTGTCGACGCAGCATCCGATTTCAATAATCGCCTAGTACTCTCGAGACCAAACTCTTCTATCAGAACCATCCTGTGTTGGTAGCATAGCCCGCGTGAAATGTTCCGAGCGTATACATGCGTTCTCAGATGTAGAGGGGGCGCCGGATCGCAAGATTCAATTTGTCTCAAAGCTTTTTTTTTTTTTCTTCGCGAAATCGGCGGTAAATAAATGTGTTGTTTCTCGTAGAATAACTCGTGCAGCCAACAACACAACGCTAGATAGCACCCATCACTGCAGAGGAATGCATTAAGGTGTGAGCTGAAACTACAAGACAGTGATTCCAAAACCTATGCCTGCGTCGTGCTGTTTCTGAGTAGCGCCGCCGTCGATGTCCCGTGCCAGTAGCACCTCATAGGACCGTACAGCCGATGCCACACCATACAATCCGCGCAGGGTCGTTGCATTGTCGCCGTCGTCTGCTCAAAAACCCCTGCCCGACTGTGACGTCACCAAGCACAGTGTTGTCCGTAAAAATTTCCTCTCTGGCAGCGCGAGTCACGGGCCCCGGAGCGCTATCTTTAAAATTACTTTGCGGGAAAACTAAAAACACGTAATTTTGACGTTGAAAAGAACGCCTGATGCGAATTTCGTTGATATCTGTGAGCATCAAAAAATGGCCGGAGTTGACCTTTAACAAGTCAACCTACAGTTGCTATAATGCAGTCATAGATAATACCACAAATTGCACCCAAAGCAAATCCTTTGGCACTCGCACCGAACGATAGTAAAACGGGTATACAAGAGGAGCCCCACCTTTGTAGAAGGACCTCTGAAGTGTGAACCGGGTGCAAGGGAGGAGGAAGTACTCTAGATTCCACTTCCGGCTTGAGTCACTTAGGTTTTTCGGCACCACATCTGCATAGATATAAACTGAAGCTGGGAATTCTGCACCGCAGCAACGCCATTGATAGCCCACTCTGCTTGGTTTTACATGAATGATCATTCCAATGACATGATAAGTGCTGATAATTCGTGGTATTCAGTAAGAAATCGCGTAGCCAGGATGACATATTTTGGAGCCGCTGGAACCAGGAAATCGGCAGCAGACTAAAGTTAGCGGCGGGATATGTAACTGACGCATTAAAAGGCGAACTTGCTAAGAAATCAGTCACCTTGTTTGAATGAATACCTGCATGGCCAGGCGCTCAGACAAAACGGACTGCTTTCAAAGTACGCGGGACAAAAATCTAAAAAAACGACTAAAAATATTTTTGTGAAGCTTCAAGCGAGTCTAAAACTGACACACAGTCTGCGAGAATGATAACTTTCGTACATGGCATGGAAGTTAGTGCAAATGCAATCCAAGAGCCGAAAATTCCTCAAAGAATATAACAGTGGGATACGGACAGGGTAGCTCCATTCCAATTGCTGCAAAGAAATGCCAACAGCCGCTTTTTCGCAGCTGACGGAGGGATGTGTAGAGAGAGTTTCTCCAGGTGATCAGAAAGAAGACCATTTAAAATGTTTGCAGGCATGTGTTTCGCACGAGAAGTGGTAGTGATGGCGAAGTCCACTGCAGCCTGAGTGTCTTCAGACCTTTGTAAAGAATTGAGATCGACCCGAATTGGGGCCAAAAAGTTTCTCTGTTAATGTACCATGAGGCTGTTGATACCTTAAAAAAATAAGGCTGGTTGGGACACACACATAAACGCACAAAAATTGGTACTACTGACTTCAGAGGTCGGATCAAACGACCTGAGGAAAGTTCACACCGTAAGTAGTTCGAGGCGGGAATTTAGATCGGGGATACGGGCTTCCAGATAAAGCAGAGTTGAAACAGATTTTGGGAGTCCGAGGCAGAGTCGCAGAGCACGGCTTTCCAGTAACACTAAGAGTTAAATCTGGTTATCTGAAGAGGCTTTGCAAATAGCTGAGGAAAGGAGGATGGCAAAAGGTATGGGGGAAAGAGAAAGATACAAGGTTCTCAATGCGGATTTTCAGAAAATAGCAAGGAGAGATAAGAATGCCTTCCTGAACATACAGTGTCAAGCAGTTGAGGACGACAGCCAATTAAGGAACACAAGAGCTCTGTATAAGACAATCAAAGATATCAAAGGAAGCTTCTGTGCTAAGCTGGGTGTGATAAAGGACAAACGAGGCAAGGACCTCACTGAAGCCTCAGAGATAAAGAAGAGGTGGCAGGAATACACAGAAGAACTGTACAAGAAGGACCCGGATGTGCAAACCCAACATAGGACGGTTGTGATTACTGATCTCGAGCCGGGCATCCTGAAGAGTGAAGTTGAATGGGCCTTAGCCAGCCTTGCTAAGAACAAAGCTAGCGGAATTGATGGTATTCCAGCTGAGTTGCTTCAAAACCTCAACCACGACGCTGTTAACACACTGCATACATTATGTCAAAAGATTTGGACAACCCTGCAGTGGCCACAGGATTGGAGGAGGTCAGTTTACATCCCCATTCCAAAGAAAGGCAGTGCCAAAGATTGTTCCAACTACCGCATGATCGCGCTTATTTCGCATGCTAGCAAGGTGATGTTAAAAATCCTGCAAGGTAGGCTGCAGCAGTATGTGGATCGGGAGCTTCCGGACGTGCAAGCTGGGTTTCGCAAGGGCAGAGGAACTAGAGACCAAATTGCCAACCTTCGCTGGATCATGGAAAAAGCAAGAGAGTTCCAGAAACCCATTTACTTCTGCTTTATTGATTATGCGAAAGCGTTTGACTGCGTAGATCACAGCAGATTGTGGCAAGCTCTCCAAGAGATGGGAGTTCCAATTCACCTCATCTGTCTCCTCAGGAACCTTTATGAAGGGCAAGAGGCCACAGTCAGAACTGGGCATGGTCTTACTGATTGGTTTCCGATTGAGAAAGGGGTGAGGCAAGGCTGCATAGTGTCGCCCTGCCTATTTAACCTATATGCAGAGTGCATCATGAGGAAGGCCGGTCTGGACGAGTCTTCAGCTGGAGTGAAGATTGCTGGAAAACGTATCAACAACCTGAGATATGCGGATGATACCACTTTAATGGCAGAAAGTGAAGTGGAACTCAAGAGACTTCTGATGCGCGTACAAGAAGAGAGTGAGAATTTTGGGCTTAAACTGAACATTAAAAAGACGAAGATCATGGCGTCTTGCCCTATCAAGTCCTGGAGCATCAATGGACAAGAAGTGGAAGCTGTGACAGATTTTCTGTTCTTGGGCGCCAAGATTACCTCGGAAGGAGACTGCAGCCATGAAATTAGGAGACGCCTGCTTCTGGGAAAGAGAGCAATGGTTAGCGTTGACCGCCTAATAAAGAGCAGAGACATTAGTCTGCCAATCAAGATCCGTATAACCCGTGCTATGGTCTTTCCAGTTGTGGTGTATGGATGCGAGAGTTGGACTGTGAAAAAGGCTGACCGCCGAAGAATTGACGCGTTTGAATTGTGGTGCTGGCGAAGACTCTTGAGAGTTCCTTGGACTGCCAGAAGATCAAACAGTCGATATTGTCGACCATAAACCTTGACTGCTCATTGGAGGGTCAAATTCTAAAGTTAAAGCTCAGCTACTTTGGCCATCTGATGAGAAGAGAGGAGTCGCTGGAGAAAGATTTGATGTTGGGAAAGGTTGAGGGTCGCCGGAGAAGGGGTAGGCAGCGAACGCGATGGTTAGATGGCATCCTCGAGGCACTGGAGATGAAGTTATGTGATTTTAGGAAGATAGTGAGAGACCGGAAAGCGTGGCGTGACATGGTCCATAGGGTCACGAAGAGTCGGACACGACTGAACGCCTGAACTGAACTGAAGAGTTAAATTTCGTAGGTTACGCTGTCAGCGAATAGAATGCAGCCAAATTCAAGTACTGGTCTCACATAGGCTTTGTAGAGAAAAAATAACCTGTCGCGTCGCGACGCGTCAGCCGGCCTAGACCATCTTCTTATTTAAGCACATTGTTATTTATATGAAGGCATCAGTCCAATGTTCGGTAATAATTAACACCTAGATGTTTAACTGATTCCATCTTTGTTATCTGATTGTAGTCATTGGCTAACGAAAAAGAAATTGGAGGGGGGACCACTAAAGTGCGGTGAGGCGAAATCCTTTATAGCGCAGTGGCTGTTGAGTCTTTTGCGCGATCTTTACTGAAATGTGGATGACTGCTTACTGATTCTTTAGCGCCTGGTAAATGATTTGACAAAGTCTGACATTAGAGGTTTATAACGTTTATTTATATCTGTGACACTTCTTGCGGATGGACGCACGCACGGACGCACATTCATTGAGGCCATAAAGCTTTCGCCTTGGAGTTCCTTCGCGCACATTGTCATTCAGGAATAAATTAAAACGGTCTAACCAGGCTTCGCGAACGCTCATCCCAAATAATACACAACCAGAAACAAACAGATCTAATACTATTAGACTTTTCAAAGGCGTTTGATCGAGTGTCGCACACTAAGCTTGTTAACAAACTACAATCGACGCTAGGCCAAGACACTATAGTTAACTGGATTTGTAACTACTTAACCGACAGGGCACAGTTTGTACAAATAAACGATCAAGCATCTAATATAGTTCACGTTGCATCAGGCGTACCCCAAGGCTGCGTCTTGGCACCTGTACTATTCTTAATCTCCATCAATGATATAGTGACTAATCTTAATGTCAACATACGGCTTTTCGCCGATGACTGCATTACATATCGAGAAATTAACTCAGTCGATCACCACAGAGCTCTTAACAGTACACTAGAAACTATTAGCAACTGGTGCACTGACTGGTAGATGACACTTAATCCAACTAAATCTGCTGTCATGTCAGTAACTAGGAAGAAGCATACACCGATATTTCAGTACACTATAAACGGCACCCCTATCGCTGCAGTTAACATAAATACTTACGCCTATTAATAACCTGTGACCTCAGATGGAACGCCCACATCAATTATATAACCTCAACTGCACTAAAACGACAATTTTTTTTTTATCAGGCGGTGCATCAAAATAGCTCCTTATAAAACTAAATTACTAGCTTACAATGCAATGATTCGCTCTGTCCTCAAATACGCTAATGTCGTCTGGTCTCCTTTTACCAATAAAGACAAATAAAATTGAAGCAGTATAAAGGAAGGCAGTTAGGTTCATATTCAATAAATACAGAACAACCGACTCACTGAGAATGAAACAGCCTGAATTCATCTGTTACTAACTTATCTTCCTTTACTAAGTTTGTAATCGCAGTGGAAAGATCTTTAACTTATTAGCGAAAGGTTCTTTTATGCTTATATTCTCGGTATGCTGCCCGTTAGATTCTGTTCTGGTTCTGTTCCTTATGACTTACGCGTATACATATGATAACAGTACGTTTATGTTTTTTTTTCTTCTTCTCTTAGTGTAGTGTCGTAATACCTGTATAATTCTCGTCTGTCCATGTTATTAGGAATAACTGCTTCATATTTGTGTTTATTAGTATATAATTTTTCATCAATTTTTTACTCTATGCATTGTGCATTCACGATTTGCCTTGTACATATGATTATGTCACTGTGTGTTCCTTATATGCTCCATATACACTTCTCTTGTAACCAACATATGCCCACCTGCAACAATCCCGAATGGGATTAGCAGTATCTTTAAATAAATAAATAAATAAATAAATAAATAAATAAATAAATAAATAAATAAATAAATAAATAAATAAATAAATAAATAAATAAATAAATAAATAAATAAATAAATAAATAAATAAATAAATATGCCTGCATAGTCTGATAAGAGGCACGAATATACTTAGCCGAGGCGAAAAAAAAAAGATATATCATCTACATACACAACACCTGTTATATCGAGTCGAATTGGACGTACACAAGAAAGATAGTTGGGACAGCATCATTAGATGGACATGCTGTGGCGGCTTCTTTATTTATCTATGTTATATCCTAAATAGTTGTAAAAGCCGTCACAGGAAGGAGAGTGGTACCACGAGGGAAGCCGTGGTGGAGGACTACGGTTAATTCCCACCGCCTCGGGGTCGGCAGTCGGGTGTCCTATAACCACAGAGCTGCCGTGGTGAGACTGAATACACATAGCAGTCATAACCTCAGCGTAGGTGCCGCGCATATATCGCCCGATAAAAAGCTAGCAAATCAGGCGACCAGGAAAAACAGAATCCAGGCTTACGATAGGGCGAAGCAAGTAACTGGACAAAGAAAGTAGTAATTTATTTACAGAAAGTGTGTCTGGTTTCTAAAAGCATTTTGCAAAGACGAAACAGGCGCGCGAAATCGGTGTATGTTTTTGCCACAACGAGACTCTACGCGGAAGCTGCAGGCTGCTTGGATTCTGTGAAAGGCCGGCACCACGCTTCGTTCCTTGAGAGGCGACCTTGCGCGAGTCGATAACGCCTGGCACTTCCTGGTTACTCGCGCGAGGCGCAAGAGCAGAGCCCTTATCATCTTCCCGTGGGCGTCGTGGAGTCCTATCGACATTGCAACGCAGACTTTGGTCACCTTCGGAGGTTTACTTTGGGAACCGTCTAGGGAACGACGGGGCCGAAGGTGAATGCGCGCTGTTGCGTTATCAGCGCAAGCCCTGGTGGTTATTGATACATAACAGATATGAAAAAAAAAAAAAAAGGGTTGGCCGCGTTAGTGTAAAAAGTAAAAATTACATGCATTTAAGCATTTTATCACTGATAGCTCGCCGCAAAATGCATGTATGTGCACACACCCACAAGCTGCACGCATGCGGTGTCCACACTCCCGCGTGCTCCTCAAATTACGCTTCTCGTAACGTCGGGGGCAAGAGAGCCAAGTGCTTCTTTTCAGATGCTCCGCTTTATTCAGGTTGCTTCGCGCCGGTGCATGTGTGAGTACGATGTCTGGCGCTTTATTTACAGTCATACGCTACACGTTGGCTGCCGCTCTTCAAAGCAATATTGCACACGTCACAGAAAAGAAGTAACCGATTAAAATTATTCCGTCTGCAACGTAATTAGATTCAGTAGTCAATTACAGCCCATGAAAAGCAACCGAACAATTACAGGGACATAATCGATTACTATCACGTTGTCTTTCATCCTTATTTTTATTAGCGTAGCAAAAGTATCCGGAGATGAGAATGAGCCAGTGCGACTGGCTTGATTGGCAGTTATTATACGTGGGTGATTTCACCTACAGTTGTCCGAATTTTCGAAGTTTCGTGGGGTGGTCGTGGTGAAAAACGAAATGCGAAGCGCGGAAGACGAGGCTTGTCAAGTGCGGCTGTCGCTTCAACGCGACGGTATGCCGTGCTACATCAGCGTTTGCCACCGATTTCAGGTCCTGGAAAGAAGGAAACTTGATAGAGTATACTAACAATCGATTATTGAAAAAAAAATAATTTAATTACTGGAACGCTACACCTTACAGAAACTAACCAATTGCAACATTTAAAGAAACACGAGCAATGAGCCACTTGTAATGTGTTACGTACAAGTACGATAGGACTACATATTTGTCTCAGCCAAACACCAGCTTCACAAGAACGAAACATGCAAAACATCTAAACGGAGACATCTGCATGCATCGCTCCATTGAAGCACATTCAAGTTTTGTTGTTTTTGCCGCATGCGATCCTAGAGTGGAATTCATTGCGTTCTTAAATAACCAGATGTCACCTGTAACATTTGCGTCGCAATTACAACATAAAAAGTTATTGTTCTCACTATGCGCGATTAAGCGTGCTCCTTTGTTAAGAAGTGAAAAAATTCCGAGAGCACTGCAGTGGAGAAATACGAAGGCCTGAGGGCGTTGCTGCTGCACACGATATATCCGCACCCCTCGTAGAAATTTCACACTGCGGAAATTCTGATAGCAGCTGCTTCGTTGACGACTTTGTGTAGCAAGCTGCGCATGATCGTTTTTTTTTTTTTTTTTTAAGAGGTTTCACCAGTGCCAACGTCCTTAGAAAATACATGGTAACTTTCAGAAGCTCTGACGTGTCTCAATACTGCTCAATATTCAGGGGCTTTGTGGCAGAGTTTTCTTCATTAGAGAATAGAGGAAGTGTTGCGGACCGATGTTATTTTTAAATTTTCTTCTTTTTTTTTAAATCAGAGACAAATATTTCTAAATTTGCGTTTTTAGGTATGTCGGTCTTCCTTTTCATCTCGTAAAAAAACTAGGCTAAATATCAAAAGTTTGTCCGCAACATTTCCTTCCTTTTTCTTTCTTGATTGCTAACCAGCAGTTTTTATCCACATTGAAACTATTATTAGCGTGCTACATGTTCTGAAAGCTGTGTATGTATTTTTTGTGGTATTCAAAATTCAGCCGAAATTTAACTGTTTGCATTGCTGCTTCATCTAGTGTGAAACTGTTTCGACAATACTACACGCTACCACCAACCTCTTGCTTGTCAGTGTTCGTGCGCGCATGTTTTTCTCAGAAATTGGACAAACTTGACTTCTTTTTCTCCTTTCTTTCATGGGCTGTACTTCGAAAGTATTTTTCTCTGTTTACTTGCTGACACTGGTCCCTGAAACCATCAAAAGGAAGTGAGATGCAAGGCGCATTCAAAAAGACCCCTCCCCATCTGCCTTGTTTACATGGACCCGACAGCGGGGGTCGAGTTGAGGAGTTGAGTGGACTCGACCCGCGATTACATTCTTCCTGCAGCGAGGTCGAGTCGAGTCAACCCACCCAGAACCTGCCGCCACTGTTGATTTCAATATGCGACACCGGGTGCCGCTACCACCACGCTAGAGGTGATGCGCTACATGTAAACGCTGTCGCATCACATTACCGTGAGGCGCTACTAAATGCGATGCGATGCGCTATTGTCGCCTTCATGTAAACACGGCTAGCACTACTAAAGGCGATGCGATGCGATGTGCTACTTTCGCCTTCATGTAAACACAGCTAGCCGTGTTTACGTGTGTTTACATCGCATTTAGTAGCGCCTCACAGTAATGCGATGCGACAGCGTTTACATGTAGCGCATCACCTCTAGCGCGGTGGTAGCGACACCCGGTGTCGCATATTGAAAGCAACGGTGGCGCCAGGTTCTGGGTGGGTTGAAGGGGATTTGACACCCGAAAGTGCCGTGCTCCGGAGCCACACATAACTCCCCCCCACGCACACACACGTCAGCGTCCGCACAAGGCCGACTCCAGCTGTCGACTGCCGCCTCGCCAGCCGCGGAGCTGACGCCGCCACGAGCCTCCATATTTAAGGTGGCGAAAGACGTCCGCGCCACCCACCCAGATATCTGCGATCGCAATGGTGCATTTCAGGATTTATTCGATCCCGAACGAAGTCGCGTATGCTAGCGCAAAGACATATACGTCACCGAGTACTTGGCGCCACGAAGCCCTTGCTACGTGTAAAAATGGAGCGGTAGTTACGGCAATAAAATTTCGGTTGGGCCTAGTTGGTTCATGATTTTCCTAAGGTAATTGATGAGCGCAAACAGTAGACGATTCACAGAGAAGAGACAAGGACAGGCGCTACTAACAACTACTTTATTCATCTTGGAAACATCGAATATATAGACCTAAGACCACGCTTGTGCAAGCAGACAAGAAACACATATCTGGTCCAAGTTACCAACGTCACGAGCACAGGAACCTATAGTCGGCTTCGTACAGAGAAATGGAAGTGTCGTTAATGTAGTCTTCAGATTTCTTCTTGACATGAAAGTGCCAACCGCTTGTGTTCATTTTTGCTTCTGCCGAGAATCGACATCTTATCATATCGCGGTGCACATTTGCAAGCAAGGATATGAGATACGAGATGGTCACCTTCGTCATCTTTGTTCTCAACATTTAGCGCCAATTGCTCCCTTAGTCGCTCATGAATGCAGCGGTCAGTCTGCCCGACGTAAGTATTCCCGCAGGAAAGTGGAATAGCATACACCACTCCGATGGCGCATGGAACGTGGGTAGTCCCGTGCCTGATTTGGCAACCACGCCTTCCATCACCGTACGTGCAGGAGCAAATTTTAGATAGCTTGTTCGGAGCAGGAAACGCCACATGGACAGAATGCCTGTTTGCTATTTTCTTGCGTCGCTCTGGAATAAGGGCCTCGGCAACAGCTGTTAAGAGCGACAAAGGAAAACCTGCTGCCGAAAGCCGGCGCACCTGATTGTCAAAACTTAGTTTGTGGCTGCGAAACTCCGGGCGGCGGTAGGTATCGCAGCCGGTAACCATGCGCACCGCCGGAGTGCGTATATTATATTATACGCTCAGGGCCGGAAGCCTACTGTCGCATTCCTTGCCGCAGCTTAGTTCGTTACCGGACTGACCGGGATCGCGCACGTTGAATTGTCAACCATGTGGCCGTTGTGGCGCGATTTTTTTTCTTGCCACAACAGTGAGATAATCGAAAGAGTGAGAAAAAAACTTCAAGGTCACGAGCATACAAAAAAATTGTGTTTCCATTCTGTATTGGGGATAATGAAATGGGCTGTTTTTAAGCGAATGAAAAACAGCACTGCTCACTTTCGAAAAGCGGTAGTCCATCACTCAAAAAAATTGAGAAATACAAAATTGACCTCAAAAATATTTGTTCCTCGCTCTCTATTACAAGGACATAAGATGCGACCAAAAAAAAAAAAAGGATGTCTCTATCTGACACATGATCTCTCTCTCTCTCTATCTGAGTTCGCCATGAGAGAGGCTCCAAAATAAAAGCACGTGCCCATCGCGGAAGACTTCTTGTATGGGGAGCAAGCCTCGTACATCATGTACACTTCCTTCAACTCGTTGTAAACGGAAAGCTACCACTGTGCACTTGCACAAACGCGAAACACGCGGCATAGTGAGCGAAACGTGTTTTTTTAACTGTTTAGCACAGGTGACGATCACGAGAACGCCACTGGAGTCTTGCTTGTTAGGACAAGCAATGAAGAAGCTGCGCTTTTCCCCTCTTTTCGCCCCGCCCATTCAGACAGCGCGATGTCGGGCGCCAGCCGCTGTGGTGTCTACGAAGGCTTTTAGTCTCGGCAGCCGTTAATGCGGTGGCCTTGCGGTCATGCAAACATGCCGTTAACCACGCCGGGTCACTGCCCAACTTTGAGGAATGAAAATTTTAGAGGCTCAACTATCCTTGAACCAATTAGTTTCACGAGCGCGTTTTCCATCGGCCGCAGTCGATGCTGCCGCTTCCATTTTGGCTTAATTCTGCGCTTGGTACGCTTCTTGGCAATAGTCTGGCTTCTCGTTGTTCGATGGCTTGGGCAGCCTGACTGGCACGGTTGCGGTCTCTGTCTTTAGCGAGATAGCGTATGTATTTACCTATAAATGAAGAGCGGCGCAGACGGAACTGTATGAAAAAGATGTCAGTGTCAGATGTCAGCGAGAGTGTTTTGCGGTTTGAACTTGATGAAGACGACGATGTTTTCTTCAGAGCGCGAGAGTGTGTTGCTGTTTTACACGAGGCGTGGTACCCTGCGACGATAGCAAACTCCAGTGCCTCTCGTGCCTGGGCACGACAATGAAGACGACGATGTTTGCGGTACAGCGCGAGAGTTCAAGGTCTCAATTGCACCAACCGTTGAACTTGAGGTTTGTACATGGGAGGAGCTAATGCTCTAAAAACAAACGGTTCATTAATCGTCCTTGGAAACAGCCTAGGAATGCCAAAAATGCCGCTCAGATTTCATTATGTGCGCGCAAATGCCGCATCGCTGTCAGTCACTCTTGGAACAATGAAAAGAAAAAAAAAAAAATCGTCGAGAGAAGCTTACGAGCTTAGCGCATTATTAAGAGTGCGTTTATTGCGTGGCATGCATTATCGGCCGAGAGTCCGCAGTAGGAGGCCCAGGTCACCTCATGGTTGTGTGCAGTTAGGCCAGGAGGGCAGGTGATGGCTCCGTCTCCTCTCCCATCTGGCGTCCCTCCTCCTCAGCGTTTGATTATCGGATGCGTCGAAGTACCCGTGTTCGAATCTGACCGCGTTTTGATGGAGGAGAAACGCAAAAGGCTCCCATGTGCTTTCAATGTGGTCGAGATCATGGAGTTTCTGAATATTACCTATAAGCGGGAAAGCTGGCGTCACCGTAGAAACGCCGGGAAAACTAAGTTTCATACTAGGCTTGCCTATAGTGTTGGCGAAAACGAGGATTCTACCTCAAAATCGGTAGCTGCGCTGCAATGCTCTATGTGGAGATCAAATTATTTCAATAGTGTGCTTTGCAATTCAATAAATTCAATGCAAACTTTAGGCTGGCTTTTGCAGCAATTCTTCGAGGTTTGGCTTGAGAAGAATCATATCGTTACGGTTGAATGCACGCTTTACGCCCAACAATAGCCAAGCCACCTCCTCTTCCCAAAATTCTTGTATACGTCTCCATAGTGGATGAAGTGTGTGTGCACTGCCAGCTTTACCTCAGTAACATTGAGAAACTCTATAACAGTCGAAATGGTTCTCGAGTCCCCCACAACGGTCCCACTTTTTCTTTCGCTTCCTTCTTTCCCCTTTTCCTCGTGGCATGGTTGTGGTGACCACTTTTATAGGTCAGACATTTACTGGTCTTTCTTTTCCTGAAGACTAACTTCATTCTCATTTTCATCATCGGTCTACGCGCCTGCCGTGGACGAGTTGACGCCTCGAGAGATGTGGGGAGGCGCATCGCACGAAGACTCCAGCTTATAGCTTCTGAAACCCCACAGCTTCTTGACTCATGATCTGTTCGAGGGCCCCTGCGCCCAGCCAACCACGCGGAAATATGCGTGGCCCAGCGACATGGACGAAGATGTACAAAGTAAGTGCGAACACGGCTCACCATGGCAGCGCATCGAAGCGAAGCCGCGCAGAGGGAGGAAGTGCTTCGTGTCTTCTGCTACATGGGAGGAGCACACTGCCACTGCATGGCTGGAGCCCGCATTTCTCTCAATGATAGCGCGGGCAACTAACCGGCCGTTATCATCAGCAGCACAATTTGAGGTAATGTATGTATTGTTTGAGGGTTAGATTGGCTTGGTTTTAACGTTCCAAAGTGACCCAGGCTATGATGAAAGCCGAATACGGTGGCCAGCCCAGGCACAACTTCGGGCACAGAAGGTTAGGCGCGAGACTCGCCCCCAGGCGATGGCACGACTGAGTGGTGATCATGTTTTTCCTGCTGTCTTTGCTTTGCGCTACGCTTGGCCAGTTACGAAAAGGCGGTCAAACGTCCGCAGAAAGCAGCAAAACGCCTGACGTGAGTGGAACAACAGAAAAAGCGACACATTATAAAGCTTTTCAGCGCTACTATAGTGGCCCTGTGGTCGGTCGCTTGGAACAACAACCTAATGCAGTGTCGTTGAGCCTGATTAATATGATACAATCAATAATGCACTTACAGAAAAAAATCACAGGACGGAATAATGCATTTTCAAATTAATAACAAACATTGGTGATTTCCGTAAATTCATTGATGAAATTCTAAGTGGAATGAAGCGACCCGCGAGCTTCTTGGCGGTGAACTGATCATGTGACGGCTCCAACATACACACAAAAAAAGAAAGAAAGCGTGCTCGACGCAGTGTTTGTGCAAACGGCATTAACACCTGCTTATGTCAAACATGACATCCGCCTTGGACACGGATCAAGAATGGTTTCTTGCTCCGTGGCCTTGGACAGCCTGCTAGCTGTACTGGCCCGACGTCAGTCAGGCGAGGACGTCGAGAGCGAGAATGCGCAACCAAGGAGAAACTGGGCTCAGGAACGAACCATTCCGCCGTTGCAACCCCGAAGCGCCAGCCGGGGACACCGGTCGACATTCAAGTGCCGAGACGATCGCTCCAAGCCCAAAACAAGAACTGACAGCAAGCAGATCAAGCAATCGGCATGGCGGCCTACACAAGAGTCAAATACAAGGACAGGCGCGCCATTTCAAGGCTCACAGGTAAAGGAGCTGGCAGAGCAAGGTAAATTGCTCCAGTAGCAACTTACAGCTGCTAGTAACGAAATTCGATAGCTTGAAGAAAGGAATGTTGTAACGGTATCCCCTATTACCAAGAATGCGAAGGATATTAAGGTGTTTCCACGTAAGATCGAACAAAGGATGGTCGGTCGACCTTCTATATTTATTTCAAAATTTTATATATTACTGCCTGATGACTGGAAAGAAGAGATCTGCAATTAGATTCCCTTACAAAAATGCATGTAGGGTTTCTATAGAAATTCGAAAGCGTTGTGTCAATACACGCTGTTGCAAGTCTGTCGATAATCGGCAACATCTTGGATGATGCAGTGTTGACCTCTTGTTGAGCGCTTATGAAATAGTGGCCCATGTGTTTCTTAAGAGCGCTTTTGGAATTCGCGCAACTGAAATTCTGTTGATTTCAGGCTCAAATGCTTCAGAAACTCTGCAAGTGACGCTTTTTGATTTTCTGCTACCTTTCCACTCCTGAACAACAGAAAATAGTACACGACCATCGGTTTGCCAGGAGCAGACACGGGGTGATTTTCATTAATACAAAAGTAGTACAGTACATCTCCTAGCTGCGATAAGTCACCACATTCTATGTTCTGCCCGACCAATCAACAATCCTGTCTGATCAGTGCTGGTTAATGATAAGCATAGTGAGGCATAAAAGAACAAAACAGATCTTGATCTTTTAAGCCCCATTATACTTACTCACTCATTAACCTACACTAAACTGACTAAATTGTTGACTGGTCGAGCAGAACATAGAATGTGTTGACTGACCGCAGCAAGGATATGTGCTGTGCTACTTTTGCATTAATGTAAACCACCTCGTGCCTGCTCCTGGCTAACCGTTGATCACGCAGCATTTTCTGTTAATCCGCAGCGGAAAGGGAACACAGAATAAAAAATGCGCGTTAATGAGAAAGAAAAAATATGCATCTTTGGTGAACCCATAGCATGAGCTGGGTTGTTTATTTGCTTTATTTCAATTCATGTGCAAGGTACGACGCCAGGCTGTTCTTTGCGTAAAACGCTGATACGTCCGGGAACTCCTCGCATGTGATGCTGAAATAAACAATATAAATCATAATTAAGTTGCGGTATATACCAACCTAAAAATAGAGCAAAGACATTTGTGCGCTGCTCCACGTCATAGCTCAAGAAATTTCTTGTCTAAAATGAAATGTCACTGTCTTTCACTGCTTAGACGGCATCGACCGCCGCCTCCACAGCTCGGCAGCACTACCACATCGTTCATTTCTCCCTGATAAACAATATATGCTGCCGTCAAAGATCCCATTGTGAATATAAATAGCAAAGCGCAGGTCACAAGCATTACTACCCAGAAAACTTGAAGCAAAATTACCAACTATAGGCACTAAAATGAGTGGAAACAAAAACAAACACTGCAAAAATGGCGGAGCTGCACAGATTCAATAATCCACAATGTGTGACAGAGGCATATTATGATCTCGATAATGTGTCCGTCTCAGGTCGAGTAGCGTATCGAAAGAGTACAGCACTGTGCCAAACAATCCGTCAAACACGGTCACCGGTTAAAAAAAAGAAAGAAAATGTCGCCATTCCAGCTGGCGTTCCATCGGCCCCAGCGTCCGCGTAGAGACAAGCCTCGTTCTCTCTCTCTCCCCCTCCTTTTTTTTCCGACGAGGCTGGTTTGTCTGCTAGAAATATTTACATGCGGGCTTCACCTTGTAGCACACACTGTACAAGACTGGCACAAACACGAATAGGAAAAAGTAAAACACTCACCAAAGTGCAGACGCTCCCTCCGCCCGCGCCGGCTTTTCGCCTAGAATCCAAAACGCCTGCGACTGTTGAACTTCTTAAACACGTCCTCCTTGCGCAGAAGCTGCCGCCCAAGAGCGGAGTCCTCCGAAGACTTAAATTCGTACGTTCGCGCTCCAATTTGAACAAAACGATCTTCGTGATAATCACCAGCGAAAAACCTACATACGGTGCTTCGTTCACAGTGCAAGATGCGACCACGGTGGCGGGAAAACGCCAACTGAACTGGCACATCGCCGCACTCAGCGTACCCGCGTCTGCGTGCAAAGAAAACGGGGCGCAGAAGAACAGCTTCGGTGAAAAGCCGCCACCCCCGCTGCGCGACTGCTGAAGCCAAGGTCACCTCCGTGAAAACAAACCACGGTGAAGGCAGAGAGCGGAGACCAAGCGGGAGCAACCCCTCCTCCCTCCCCCTTTTTCCCCCCCAGCCGACAGGAAGCGACCCTCGACCTCTCCGGACATGCTGGCGCCGTTCGCGGGGCACGGGGGAAGTGGGATGCGGACAGGAGAAAGGCGGCGGCCGAATGCTTCTTTGAAAAGAAGAGTCGCCGTTAGAAGACGCATGCAATCTTGTTTTTTTTCTTCTTTTTTTTTTCATACGCGAATGTTTTTGCTATGCGTCTTAACTCTATAGTATGCGTGGGATCAATCCGTGATTATTAGAACCCCTCAATGTTTAAAGCGACTTCATTTTAGCATGGTGTCCACTAAGAAAGGAAGGAAAAGAAAAAAATAACAGTAAAATTCTCCAAAGACATACAGCGGTGGAGGATTCCAATACAGACTGCACCTCATTTTGCGGCAAAAAGCTACGGGCAAAAATACCTATGCTTGGGCAGAATGTCAGACCCTGAAGCATATATATAGTGAACTTTGGAACAGGTTTAAAAAAGCTCTGTCCTGCCCTACATGGTAGGTTCAATCTAGGATCCTGTTTGTTAGTATGATGACTCACTGAACTTGTTTTATGATAAATATAAAATATGTCCTACCACTAAAGTTACCTTCTGCGACATACAGAAGCTGACCCATTACGGATTCTGATTGACATTCAACGATGTATTTGCATTATTAGTGGAGGCTTTGCCATCATGAAGTTTTTAGGGCATATTTTCACTGTGTTGCGAAGCTTGAGCTAAGTGTGCACCGTTAATATGTACTTTTATATAACATGAACGAGCACGCAACTGCATGCTGCTCTTATATTTCCCTTTTCAGAATGTGGCCAATAGTTGATTACAAGTGAGACCAAAAATTCATAACGAAATTGTCACATCATGCTCTTATCATTTGTGCCTAAAACTACTTAAAAACATGGGTCAGCATGAACAGTACACGCTAATTGTTCGTGAACGTTGAAAACTGACAACAAAAAGCACATAGAAAAAATTGCACAAAAAGTCTATTGGGTAGAACACAATGAAAATTCTGTTGGCCCTGTAAAGATTGCATTCAGCTGGGGTTGAATGTCTATCGAAATTCAGTAAATTCAAAAGGCGGTCAATAGTCCAACAATAGAGTTTCAAAACTCATTTTTGTAAGGGTTTGCTTGTAATTTTTTTTTCGCAGCACAGGAAATTAATAACGACGAAGAGGCGTAGTGCTGCGCTTATCTTTTCTGCTGTTTTGGCCAACTTTGGTTATGAATTACACACAATATGTTAACGAGGTAGCTGAAAAGTGTCTGACTGAATATATGTTTATTTTTATTTGTATTCAGTTAATGTTTGCTTTTCTTAGTAGCGTAGATATTTTTATAAAATTTCTTAAAATCGACCCAGGAAATTAAATTTTACCTACTTTGCAGGGATTTATTTCAAAAAAGGTTTATGCGAGAGCAGCAATAATTCGACACTATGTTCTAAGCTAATTTATCTATCACGCAGCTAAAGCTTATATCTATATAACGTTTCAATAAAGAGTGCGAACAATGAAAAATTCTGAGGACAATTAAAAAAAAACATTTTTTTTTATTTCGTAAACTTTGTCCATCTATTCTCCTCTGTCTCAGCTTTTTAAATCATTAAAAATATGTTGCATAATTTTGTTGCACTAGTTATGATCCCAGATCTGAAGATTCTGTGGCATTTGTGAATCACTTACGATTTTTAAATTTTGGCATAATATTGTAACAGGCAAAATATATTTACAAAAGAGGATTCGACGCACTTCTCTTCACCTTCCACAAACGAGCGCGCCACTTCATCCTCATCGTTCTCTACCCGTAACAATATTGCATCTAGTCACTTTCAAGTTGTCTCGACGTTGTAAATTAGCTATGACAGACACAACAGTGAACGATTCAGGATCAGTTTTGGACAGGTAGAGTTCCTGATGCGCTGCAGCATCGGGCGGCATACAGACGTTTTTCGCAATCACCTTCACCATAACACTGAGACTTTCTGATGACAATTAAAATAAAAAAAAAAATTTGGTATTTTGTAATCTTTGTATAGGTTATCTCTTTCACATCAGCTTTCAATATTATTGAAAACATATTGCATAATATTGATGCACTAGTACTTACGGCCAGTTCAATAAGACCATTACACAAGAATTTGCAGTTGTAGAATTGACCTCTGGCCCGCTAAGCGTAGAAAATGCACGCAAAATTGAATTTCGGGTTCTTAAAAGATGACCAATAGTACAAAAAAGATATCGACGGAACTGAGGACGTTAATTTTGAGATCATATGGTCACCGGAGCGCCATGAGCGTGGGGTTATGCGTACTCAAGACGTTCGTTTTAAGAGGCGGCGCAGTGAGATCTCGTTTTCGCGTCTTCGGACCAGCAGAGTTCGAAACAGTAGTACATATGGGGTAGTTGTTCAACGCATGTGCACTGGAGCTTTGCTATTCTATTCGCCCTTTGTTAGCACCGCAACCAGACGCCGATAACACGGTGGTGAAGGAAGCGAGATGAGAGCACTCTAGGGGAGCGCCCGCTTCACCAGCGCGGGCGGTAGATTGGTGGAAAGCAAGAAAGTGGCGCACCAGTGGCAAATCGAGGTATCGAATGCACAACAAAAATAACAAAAACAAAATTATTGGTAAGTGGATTCTCGCATCAATCTAAGATGTTGGCATCCATATGGCCAGAACTGGGTCTTTTGCCGCGCGTTCGATCTGCTGTTCACACTTCATGCCGGCCCGCATAGCCAGGACTGCATGGAAGAAACTGTGTGTACAGGAATGAAAATAATATGCGCTGTCTAATAATTCGAATAAACGATTGCAGCCCAGAAACACTCCATGTCCTTGACAATTTTTTTCATTTCACTAAAAGTTATTTGGAATACGTTGCTTCCTCATTGAACTTTATCATCTTTCTGTGTAATCCGCCTTATGGTGAAGGTGATTGCAAAAAACGCCTGTGTGCTGCCCGATGCTGCTACGCATCAGGAACTCTACCCGTACAAAACTGATCCTGAATCATTCACTGATTTATTTATTAATTTAGTAATACTTTTATTTATTTATTTAGTAATGTGTCTATTACAGCTAATTTGCAACGTCGAGACAAGAAACGCCTAAACGCAATAATGCTGCGGATGGAGAACGATGAGGACGAAATGGAGCACTCGTTTGTGGAAGGTGAAGAGAAGTGCGTCGAACTCTGGGCCTTAATTTCTTGGCTCCTTGGCTGTCTCTCAATATAAATGTATATTTATTCCTCTTTTGCAAATATATTTCTTCCTGTTACAATATGATGCCAACATTTAAAAATCCTGGGCGATTCACAAATGCCGTAGAATATTCAGATCCGCGTGGTGCCTGTGTCTTGCACAAATACCTTATTGAAGTGGCCGTAATTACTAGTGCAACAAAATTATGCAACATGTTTTCAATGAAATTGTCCTGAGAAGTTTTCATTGTTCGCTGTTTTCTTGAAATTAGCGCGATCGTGTCGCTCTATTGAAACCTTATATAGATATAAGCTTTAGCTGTTTGATAGATCTAACTATGCTGAGAACATAGCGTGGTATTACTGCTGCTCTGCCATACGCCTTTTTTGAAATATAAACCTGCCAAATGGGTAAAATTTCGTTTCCTGGGCCGATTTTGAGAAATTTTGTAAAAACATCTACATTGCCGAGGAAAGCGAAATTTTACTGAATACAAATAAAAACATGCATATATTATGTCAGTCATTTTTCAACTACTTCGTTAACATATTGTGTGTAATTCATAACCAAAGTTGGCCAAAACAGCAAGGAAGATAAGCGCAGCACTCCACCTTTTCGTCATTACTAATTCCATGTGCCCCGAAAAAAATTTTGACAGCAAAACCAATTGAAGATCTCTTCTTCACAGTCATCAGGAAACAGTATATAAAATTTTTAAATAAATATAGAAGGTCGACCGACCATCGTTTGTTCGATCGTACGTGGAAACACCCATTTATGGCCTGTGTTAGGCACGGTTCAGGGCCGGCAGCTAGCATGGAAGTTGCCAATGCACGTAGTGCTAATCTTTAGGCATGAGATCGGAGTCCATACCCGCTGATGCTGGGGATTCATTTTATGAGCCGGTATTTCAGCAGATTTAGTCACGTTTCAAAAGACAAAACTCCCGCTTTGAGTCGCGTTTCGAAAAATATAACACGCCATACAACAGCTTAATGAGCAGAAAAGAAAACAGTGGAGAGCATTACGACCCCCAGCTCGGCGGTCATGTCCCGCTTGGACAACATTATGTTTCAGTTGCGAGCCGAACTTGCAGTTGTGAACACTGTGGCGCTGGTGCGAGCTACTGCTTCACCTGCTTCGTATTACGGAGCCCGCAATGCGTCCATGCGCAGGAGGAGCCCTTAAAGGCGCCGGTATCCAGAACAACACAGGAGTTGTTCGATGGTCATTTGGCAATAGAACTACATGTGCTCCCAAGCTAAGCCCTGCAGTATGCAACAAAAAGTTCTTTTAATAAACCCGACATATTATAGCAGTTCAAGCTCTAAGGCGAACCTGATGTGTTTTATTGCCTACAACGAAATCCTCAATCCGAACCTTCGCTCGGCCCCTGCCTTTCTGCTACACAAAAGTTTTACGGCAAATCAGATTGATTTGGAATAAATGTGTTCCTTACACTTTCGTCCACATTTTACCTAGAAAATAGTCCGACTCCGCAGTTTTCGTCCTAAACGTGTACAGTCCCCTAAAGATAGGAGTAAGTCTGCGGCCGCTCTTCTCAGGAAGGCGCATGCTGCCGCCAAGAACGAGATGTTGGTAGTAGTAGGAGACTTCAACGCAGAGAAGCGGGAGGAAAGGCACAAATATTTGAGAAACAGCCTGTTACAAACCCCACCTTTACGGTTAACAGAGGCGCGGGATCCCCTTTACGGTTAACCGTCGTCCCTCTATGACGTTTGAAAACATAATTGGCGTCCGCGACCGGACGCCAATTATGTTCTCAAACCTCATAGAGGGACGACGGTTAACCGTAAAGGGGATCCGGCGCCTCGGTTGACCATGTAGGTGAGGGTTTGTGAGACACTCATTTAGCTGCAACAGAAAAAAAGTGAAATGACCGAAAAGTCAAAGCAGAAAAACGGAGTATAACAGGTAATTTTTGACAATTTACTTGGTTAGTTGTAAACAGAAAAAGACTAAAATCACAGAAAAAATAAACACAGAAAACATAACAGAACAGAAAGTTTCTGGCAGGAGAGCTGTCAGAAAATTTCTGTACCTTTCAACAAAAATTTATTAGTGTAGGAACACCTGATATTCACTTAAGCATCTTCTGGATCCAGAATATACCAGATCGGTATCCCAAAAGAACATGCAATGAATCATACATGCGTACGAAGAGGTCAATGACTCCTTGATGGCTACTCTTAAAGATATATACGTGAATATCCAGACTGACATTCCTTTGCCACAGGGGTACCAGGGGAAAGAGAACCTAGAGCTTGAAAACGACATCACAGAATCCGAAGTCAGAGCTTTTCTTAACACAATTAAGACTACCGCTCCGGCAGGTGACGACCGTATTATTAACAAAATGCTACGAAATCTGGACAACCAGTCAATACGGAGGTCGCTGATATTTTCAACGGATATTGGAAGGACGGTGTTCTTCCTCCAAGCTGCAAGCATCCCCGGGTCGTCTTTATTTCTAAACCTGGCAAGAAATCGAAACTGGGAAGCTTCCGCCCTACTTCCCTCCCCTCTTGCCTGGATGATAAATTAATATAGCACGTCATGCTAAACAGGTTAAACAGATATTTGGAAACTGAGAGCCTTGTTCCTCATACCATGATCGGCTTTAGGCCGGGTCTGTCTACACAAGATATCATGTGACATCCTACAACAGGGTCCAATTAAGGATATACTCGAACTATTTTTCGACTGGACGTTAGTAAAGCATCCGGTAAAGTTTCGCATGCAGCTCTGCTCACTAACTTGGCAGACATAAATGCAAATACTCGTACTGATAACTGCACTGGTAATTTCCTGAAAGACAGGGCTGCAGAGATCCACCTGAGAGAACTCAATAGCAGAATTATCTATCTTGGTACGAAAGGCCTTCCACAAAGAGCAGTTTTATTACTCTTTATTTTCAACTTGCCCATGCGAAATCTACTCCCGCTATTCGATAGCATCCCATGTATTAAACGCCCAGTCTACGCGGATGATATCCCGATCTGGGCAAACAGTGAATCGGACGGCGACATCTGTGAGGCCCTGCATAGTGCAGTACATGTCGTTCACATTTTTGTACAACAAAACGGGCTAACCTGCTCGCCTAAGAAATCTGAGCTCCTGATTATTCGAGGCAGAACAAAGAAAAATAAACAAGAATAGCGTCAACATTACTGTAGCTGGGAATCCGGTTCCGGAAGCCCTGGTTATCAGAATGTTAGGTAATTTAATCCAGCGTAACGCGTACAATGACGAAGCCATCAAACGACTACAAACGACTACGTGGCCAAATTACCGCACTTTTTAAGACAGTGCCCACAAAGCTCTGCGGGAGGAAGGAGAAGGAGTTATGGTACACTAACCCAGGCTTTTCTTATTAGTCGAATCACTTACTCCTTTTAATACTACCATCTTTGTTTTAACGAGCAGGAATATGTGAACAGTGTCACACGTACGGCACACAAGAGTGCACTCGGACTGCCCAAATTTGCCAGCACTGAAAGGCTTCTCGGGCTAGGAGCATAAAATACACTAAAATAATTGGTTGAGCCCCACAACACATCACAAATTGAAAGGCTCTGTCGTACGGAAGCTGGGAGACACATACTAAGAAAACTCGACATTAATCCTGTAATGGAATTGGAAGGCCAAACGATACTTCCGGACGCCTTCCGAAATCAATTATTCATCAAACAGATTCTTAAGAGCATGCTTCGAGGCAGACATGATGGGAGACGAACAGTGCGAGCTGATGCGTTGAAAGTCAAGTATGACTGCAACCCCCTTGCAGTATGCGTAGATGCAGCTAACTAAACCCACCACAAATTTACAGTATGTGCAGCGAACGGGGCAAGAAGAATAATTAACACAACTGTGGGTAAAGCAGCCTCGGTTGTAGAAGCCGAAAAGGTTGCCGTGGTGCTAGCCATCATGTATACCTCAACGCGCACCGTCTTAAGTGACTCCAAGCGGGCCATTACAAATTTATGTAAAAGCGTGGGAGGCAGCACGCATGTTGTGGGGTTGCACTCCACCAAATTTAATCGCACTTGTATGAGTCCCAGCTCGCTCAGTAAATCAGGGGAACGAGAAGGCAGATCGTATAGCCCGAGGTCTGACGAACCGAGAGATAAGCACCTCAGACGTGGACCCCCTGGGTGAACCAATGATTACGTCCCATGAGTTAGCTAACTACTATAAGGATAGAAGACGGACTTATCCGTCTGCAGACCCTATCACAGCACAGACCCTACGCACAAAGCACTGACCTCATGCAGACCTTAACAAAGCACAGGTCACGATGCTAAGAAGGATCCAGGCTCTATCCAAATGTATAAGCCCCCACAGGTTGTCATTTATTATGAACGCGGAGTATAACTCCGCATGCTAAATTGCTAGGAACTGGCAACACAAAATCACGTATGGATATAAGAAATCAACTCTCCACCTTGCTTGCTTCTACCAGCTCCCACAAGAGAGCTGGAATTAGCTGCGGCTGAAGCAGGAAAAAACAACACACGGACCTCTTGTGTTAACAAGAGCTCCCTGTGCCTTTTTTTTGCCTTGTATGGGGGTCACATTGAGGTCGCCCAAAATCTTAGAATTCTTGACAATAAAGTTGTTCTCTCTCTCTCTCTCTTGGACAGCATGCGCCGAAAAATTTCGTGGGCATTGAGGTCTGCCTCAATGGAGAATTGCGAAAGCATTAGCGTTTGTTGTTACTGATGATCCTCAATCACGTGACACTATGCCACGTGACTCCGGTGGTTCATCATATTAAGTTTTTGCAAGCCACTCTGAATCATTTCTTTGTCAGGTGAATGTGATGTGACGTCGTCCTTTTTTAATGTAATCCTGAATCACGTGACACTTCTTTGTCACTTGACCCCGATGTGACGTCATGACTTTTTGTGCAAGTCATCCTGAATCACGTGGCATTTACTTCTCAAGTGAATCTAGTGTGACGTCAAACGTTTTTACTAGTCATTCTGTGCCATGACACTTTTTTGCCGTGGCGCTTCCTAGTCACGTGAATCCAGAGTGATGCAATTTTTGCTAGTAACCCTGAATCAGGAGACACTTTTTTCCACATGAGTCCGGTTTGACGTTATTCCTTTTTTGCAAATCATTCAGTCACGTGACTACAAAAGTATAAAGCTGTATTGGTATAATCAAAATGCGAGTCTTGTGATAAAGTCATGTGATAAAGAACCGCCTCAGGATTTAGGATGACTAGCAAAAAAGTGGCATCACTCTGGAGTCATGTGGCACTATTTGTCACGTGAGTAGTCATTGGGAAAAACGTGGCACTTCTTTGTCATATGACTCTGGTCATCTTTAAGGCATTAGCTGTAATACTCGTATCATTTCATCTAACCCGCCGTAGTGGTGCAAGGGTTAGGGCGTTCGATTGCTGTGCCCAAGGATGCGCGATCCGAACCCGGCTGCGGCTGCTGCTTTCAATGGAGGCGAAAAGCAAGGGTGAATCACCCGGCACTTCTTTGTTAAATGACTCTGTTGAGACATCGTCAACTTCTTTAGACCGTCAGCTGTAATGCTCGAAAAGCAGGGCCCCCGTGTGTTGTGCGATGTCAGTGCACGTTAAAGAACCCCAGGTGGTAAAAATTTCCGGAGCCCTTCACTACGACGTCTTTCATAGCCTGAGTTGTTTTGGGACGTTAAACCCCATAAACCAAACCAAACTAAACCAAACCAAACCAGGCCATTTCATAAGCGGCAATCGGTTGCCGCAATACAACTTTATACTTATGTTTCCCTATACATATACTCTGGTTTGCCAACCATCGGGGTCGTACGACTTGACAACACTATTCGTACAATAGTTTGTGAACCACCTATTTGACGCAGAAGTTCGGAGCTGCATTAAGCGATTCAACGTGTTACGGAGCACTAAAATACTGGTTGAGCGAGAGTATGGTGTCCGCTAGGGATTCGCACCGACAACCTTTGCCATCCCAAATCATACCTCCGATGAACGTTCATACGCCGTGCGCCAGCTGCAGTGGAGAGTAGGAGTAGGATAGGATATTCTAGGGAGCCTCCATACGAACGCCGTTCTTAGGGTGGCGCAAAGGGAAGGCGCAGTATCGGTCACATTTCTGGGTAGACACCTGACCCGCGCCACAAGGAAAGGCAAGAAGGATGAACTGAAAGAAGATTTAAAAAAAAAAAGTGGCATAGTGAAGGGCTCCGGTATAATCAAAATTTGGCACTCAATGCAAAATCCGGCCGGGAAGCTTACCAAGCGCGGAAGCGAGCCAAGATCGAAACGGCAGTAGCGACTGCGGCCGTTGGCTAACGCTTGTGAAACGTGGCTCAAGGATAGCTCAACCCCTGCACTTTTTTGGATATCATCCTGAGTGACGTGGCGCTTTTTGTCATCCTGAATCACGTGGCACTTTTTTCATGGCAGTCGTGACGTCACACGATTATTTTGCAGTTGCATATAACTCGCGTGAGCTAATAATCGATTTGCAACCTTTATGTTTTGGTGCCTCATGATATATCATGACATCGCATCACTATAGTCAAGATTACACGACTTGTTTAACGTCATATGGCTGAGTATAACGCTATATAATGATATATGACTGCTGAAACGATTTGCGCATTCGTACGACGGCACGGGATACTGAAGAGAAAGCTTCACTATGGCATGTAAAGCCAAGGTCACAGAGTAGGGCACAGGCCACAACTGCGCATGCGCCCATGATCTCCCTCTTTCATTCTTGTTCTCCTTGGCGTCTTCCATCTTCTTGCTTCCCGTCTTCTTCTTGGCGTCTTCCGAATCTCTTTGGTCTATTTGACCGGATTCTTCTGTAAGTAAAGAGCTTTGCCACGTGTAACCATTAGTAATGTAGATTTTGCTTCCACACTAGGTTTAAGCAAGCTAAACCATCAGCATTCTTTTTTTTTTTTTTTTTTTTTTTTTTGCAGCCATGATTTTCGGGCTACACATTTTGCGGACACTTCCGGCGACAGCTTTTCCTTTTCGTGAGACACGTAAAGCTTTTGCCCTGATATATCATTGACCCGTTACTCTCGTAACATTTAGAGTGTGGCCAAATCCTGAGAATGCCCCGCCGCGGCTGTTCAGTGGATAAAGCACCCGAATAATTAGTCGAAGAGTTTAATCGCGCTCGCGGCGGCCCCTTGTTAATGGAGGAAAAACGCAAGGGGCCCGTGTGCTGTTCAATGCCGATGAAATTTAAAGCTCTCCAAGTGGTCCCAATTACCCTGGGCCCTCTACTACGGCATCCCGCATAGCATATGTTTATCTAGAACGTTAAACCATGTAAACGCAGCCGATCTGAAACAATATACACATTGAACTCAGGTTGTGGTGATCAGAAGGGCGGCCACTCAGTTGCATGCACAACCAACGAAGCGCCGCATTGAATGAAATGCGATTTCCCGCAACGCATGTTGCGGAGCGCTCGGGCGCTGTAAGCATGAATCGAATTAATTGCGCTCCAGCTCTGTAGAGACGAATCCCCGCTTCCAGGCCCCTTTGCGCCCGAGGCGCGTCGCTTCGATGCTCGACCGCTGCTGATGTGCTAACGCTCCACGGACCGCTTTACACTGCCACGATAAGCCGTGTTCATAATTAGAGTGGATCATCATGTACTTCTGATATTCCCGGCAGGCAAGGTGGCTATATCATCACGTTTTTTTAAATTTCGTTATCACTTTCCTAACCCTCCTCACGCTTAACGTTCAGGGCTTTGATAACGCGGATAGACAGTGTGTGGTGGTTCATTTCGCCAGAGCACAGAAAGTTGATTTATAATTTTTTTTCCGAGTATGTAACTTGCGTACAGTATGTAACTTGAATACGTATTCTTAATGACCGGTTTTGGTTAAGAGTCTTTTTTTTTTAGTTTAGTCTATTTCGCTTTCGTGGCATGTTCAAGCGCCGTCTACTCCATGGCTGCCACTGCGTGTTCGATAATGAAGGTCGCGTTATATTTTTACTGTGGCCAAAGTAAAATCCGCACCACCAATGTGTATGCGTCAGCCGACCACATCCAGACCAACGACGTTTGCTGTTCTTTAGCAACGTTTCTTTAAGATGTTGCTTGTTGTGCCATTGTTGCTTGTTGGGAATTTTAACTGTGTGCTTGACTGCGCGTGCAGTTGGCTAGTGCGCCGGTCCGGTCACTGACACTTTCGGTTAAGTTTGCAGCGTATTATGAACCGGGAAAAATTCAATGACGCATGGTGCCCTTCGCATAGTGCAACATCTGCGGTCACTTGGCGCGGCATGCTGTGTAGCAGTATAGGGTTGACTGCGAATTGTCCCGTAGGAATTTCTGACGGTGGTCGTACTAGCGACATTTGGCGCCTTGTCGTGTGTGCTTTACAGGACCCGGAGGAGCGCAAGATGGAGCAGCGCTGTCGCTCGAGAAATCGGGATTCGCGCAACGCGGGCGAGACTTGCTGAAAGGAGAGTAATATGGGGCGCGTGCATTCATGCTGGGCGGCGGAAACGAGAACGAGAGGCAGCCGTCATAAAAAAAAAAAAGTATCCGGCACATTCATATTGTGAAGCTAGGGGATCGCAGACACCGGAAACGCACGCGTACCTCCAATTTCAGAGCGAACGCCACTCGCGAATGTTAAGCCTTTACACCCATTCTTTTTTAGATCATTTTGGTGCTCTTCTGAGCGGACCGATTATGAAGCTTGGATTTGGGTTTTAAACTGAGAGGGCTGGAGTAGGCAGAAGGTTGAGGCAGCTTTGAATTTCGACAAAAATATGGCCATCGTGCTCGGCTTTGGCACTGTCAAACTATCCCATTTTCGTGTTGTATAGATGACGTGATTATTACGCCGAGTCTTCGCATTAATATCTGCTTGAAAAACTCATATCAATGTATTTGATGAACTGGCGAGTGTCCATAGAATTTTCGACAATTTTCAGGCTTTATTGTTGCAACGTACATTTCAAAGTGATCTGTAGGCACTTTTGTAAAGACTTGGTTTGGTTTATGGGGTGAAGTCCCAAAGTGATAGGCTACGGAGATGCTGCAGTGGAGGGCTCCGGAGTGTTTCAACTATCTAGGGTTCTTTAACGTACATTGACGTCGCACAGCACACGGGCGCCTGCCACGAAACTCGAATATCGCAGATCGAACCGTCGACCTCGCACGCACACGGTGAATGAGCCAGTGCAGAGCGAGCAGCCTTCTTGGTCAATCAACGACACAGTTATTTCTTTTTATGATCTTTTTGAGAGCTTATGCTGTCCCGGCTGCTCCAATGCCGCCATGTTTTCGGCACTCGCAACAAGGCTGCTTGCGTAACGCGCAATGTTACGCAACGTTGGATGTTGACGTTCACCGTGGATCAGGGTCAACAAGATTTGAGTCAGCGCAATGCCAGAACAAGGAAGAAAAAAGGAGATGGGATAGGAGAGCCGTGCAAGGGCCCATATGCAGGCATCTTAAATCCTAGCTATCTGGCGATATAAACCTCGGGGTGCACATGCGTACGACTTCGACCATTCGCGACGGAGTCCAACGGTCGCCAGAAAAGGGCTCAGGCAGCATGCTGCGAGACAGCAAATGAAGGACGTTTCGCTCTGACCGAACCCACGCTGAAGGAGTGGCCCGAGTTTCTCCTATTTTGCTCTGCGATGCTAGAGCCAACCTTTCCCCTTTCGCTGAGTTGCTACCCTGCTTATGCGTGACGGCTTTCGGCGTAGAGCATGTAACTCCGGCGCTTTTCGCCACAGAAGTGGAGCTCCTCAATTTTACGTTTGTCGATGCTTACAGATTATATATTTGAAAGCTTGTTTTTATCTGTGCTCTCGTTTAACCTAGTCCTTGCCAGTTTGTGCTGTTTCAGGCCTTGTAAAACGAGCTGCGAGCAGAGCTTTAAATGCTGATGTTGTCTGAATCGGCAACAAGCGATGAAGCATTTGATAATGTTCCCACGGATATGCACAGCCTTATTTAAATGGCCAAAGCCATGAAACAGCAGTGCGTAATAAAATCGTGATGATACCTTTACGCGATCGAAAAACATAGCACAATGCTCATTCCGGCTTGTTTCGCCTCCGATGCGTCACGTGCGTCATTTCGGTTGTTTGGGCTGCATGGCACTACGTTGGCAAGCTGGAAGCTATTCTGTTCTTTTTGCTGCAAGCTTCAGGCTTTTGAAACAAATATAGCTTATCCTGATGTTATATGGCTTGTTTTTTAATCTGGCAGCGTTTAAAATTAATTCAGTGCATAGTTCACAACCAGATTTCAGCGTGTCATTCCAGAGTTCACATTTAATCTAACAAACAGGCACACATACAGCTCGTACTTTGTAGCACTGTTCAGCCAGAAGTTAGACAATGAACCATATATTTATCTCGTCTCGCTCGCGCGGATGATTATTACTTTAGCAATAGGTCCTCTCTGACGCTTGTATGCTTGATGCTCCCTTTTAGACTTGTACTAACGGTAAAAATACTGGCAGGAATGCAGCTAGCTAAAGTACTCAACAACGGAACAGTCGGCACTTTATTATTATCCTCAGTACAGCAAAACTATTTTGCGTCGTTGCACGTCTAACACAAAATTACTTCGCTCCAGCAAGACGGAAAAAGTGAGGAAGTACAAATAAAAGGTACATCGATTGCATGCCTTATAGTAAGGTGGAAAACAGTAAGCTCTGAGAAGGCGGCAAGAAAACGCGCAGGATTTTGTCTCTGTGTGTGTGCAGCGACAGTTTTGTCAGCATCTGCGTCACCATCTGAAATCACTCAACACACTACGAAGGCCGGAACGCTCGGGACTACTTGAACACCACGAAAGTAACGGCAGTAGAGTGTAGGATCCGACGATCAAGATTGTTGATACTGGAAATAGCCTCACAAACTGCGCCGCTCAGTTTTCTCCTCGCAGGAAGCATCTGCCAAAGCAGGTGTTTGGTGTACTGTGCGACGCCATAGACACTGAGCACCCACGCTTAGCCGTGTGTGGCATCGCCGTGTATGGGGAAAAGGGGATCCTGGTGACTGAGCCGATGCCGAGTGTTTGGACATTTAAGGCCTCGTCGGCAGAGGCAACACACCACTTTGGTTCCCGCTTCCCGTAGACGGCATCTCCGGGCCACGTACTCCGGGCTGACACGATCGAGGGAAATCGGCAGTAGCCTATTCCTATACCTCCTCCATGTTTCCCTTTCTTATCTTCTTTCTTAACTTTCCCGTTTCCACCTCTTCTTATTTTTCTTTTTTTTTCTTCTGGTGATAATGCTGTACCTTGCGTGGATAACCATCCTCTGATACGTTTTGTTTTTCTATAGTCAGGGTGTACGCTGGCAGCGGAAGGACTCGAAAACTCCTACCTTATCCCCTTGTTGAGATCCGTTGTGCGTAGATGCCGCCCTGGCTGAAAAACATAGCATCCTTAAGGGTAGTTACTTTCTTTCAATTCACAGGCACCCTTTGAAAGTGGGGGCGCACCGAACAAACTGCTCAGTTCTTCATCAAGAACAAAAACACTTTATGTTATCAATAGAGAGCACTCCACAAAAGCAGCATCACTTGTGTCATCTTTCTTTGTTCCAAAGACCCTAACTGACGCCTTTTCGTCAAGGATACGACTTGAAGAAGTTAACAAAATTTAAGAATACGTTTTATGCAACAATGTCTGTCTGCTGAATACAGGTAAGCCAACATACTGCTCTCCAATCACTGAAAAAATCAGCTGTTTGGATTCGTCTCTTACTTGCATGAACATCTCTTTTTATTCATTTTAAACGGGATGTAGACAATCCATACGAAAGCGATCACCCACCTGCCATTTTCAGCATGTCATCACCGCCACCAGTCATTTCAGACCTTCGATGAACTAAGCGAAATGTCCTCTGCCTTCATCACTGCAGCGGCACACGTTGCCATTCCTCATCCTTTGGCAGTTGCACGACAAAATTACAAGGTTGTAGGTACACACAGAATGCAGAGAACAAAAGAAACATAAAATAAGGCTTCGTGCAGTATTTGGTGATACCGACCACATGAAAACCTCATAAATTTCAAACAGGCTAATGCTAAAGCGCGATATATTCACCGTAATGCTGAAAGAAATAGTAGCAAAGATATGGGTCATCTATTAACAGCTCAATCACACCACCCAAAAATTATGGGAGCAGGTTCGTAAACCAAGTGAAGGCAATGTTTTTTTTTTTTTCTCTTTATGAAACGTTCGTGTGGACATGCTCTGCCCACGCCACTCGTGAGAAACGCTTTCACAATAATAAATGTAACTGGAAAATGGAGGAGAGAGTGATTCCTGAAACCGGGATTATTAGGGCTCGTTCTCGATTCCCGCGAACGTCCTGCCTGACGTTCATCGGTGCGGTTTCAAAAAAGCGTGCTCAAAAAAATGGCAGCCTTGTTCCAGACGAAAATACATTCCGATAAGATTTCAAGCATCACAATCTGGTTATTTTCTTTGACATGGAGAAGGCGTATGACACCACACGGAGGTTCGGGATTCTCCGTGACCTAGCATACCTAGGCTACCCAGAACTGCTTGAAAGGTTTCATGCTCAACCTTTCATTCCATGTACGCCTAGGTTTGCTCTTTCCAAAGACTTCTTTCACAAGAATGGGACACCGCAAGGGTGTCTTCTTTAAGCACAACGCTTATCGCTGTGAAATTGAATTCCATCGGAAATATGATCTCAAAGTCCGGCATGTATTTAGTATACGTCGACGACCTTCAAATCGCATGCCCATATGCGTATTAACATACACAGCTGACATTAAACCAGAGATCTGGGCAAACAGAAAAGCTTTCCCGTTTTTCTCACAAGAAACAGTAGCTGACATTTTGTCACTACAAAAACGCCTGCAGAATGACGCCCCTCTGCAGAAATAAAACTATTTTACCTATAAAACAAGAACGTAACTTTTTGGGGATAACATTTGACAAAAACTCACACTCCCGCGCGCACATAAAACACCTCAAAAAGGAACTGAGCCTCGCAGTCTCTGAGCATACTTACTCTCACGGTATTTGAAGTACTGGGGATGCGACAAAATGTGTCTTCTATACTTTTATTCCTCTTCATTAGACTATGGTTGAAATGTGTATGATTCAGCAAGAGCACCGTGCCTACAAAAATTGGATCCAGTACGTAACGCAGGAATGCCGTATACAGAAAGAAATGCCCCTTCTTGAAAGTATGACCCGCACTTACATGTGCGTATACCCTTAAAACCAGATCGCAAGCAAAACACGTGCGCTATTCAGTTGGAACGAAGTGCCCTTCGGGAACAATACTCACCGCAAACCTCGAGCCACGAAGCCACTGCTCTTGCACTTAACATGCCCAAAGACGAGGTCCGCTAGCTCCATGATACTATTTCCCTGAAATATATTATCTTACCCTTCCACATTCCCGGAAAACACAAACACGACCAGAAGAGATCACAAATGAATTATTTCAACTGTAGGAAAAAAAAGTACTTTGGAGACTTCACTCTGGAAGGGCAGTGGTGTCGGGAAGAAATAATGACTTCCGCAATGTGTATCCATCATCGCTGCTAAATATTGTGCCATCTTTGTCTCTACTGTAGAAAAAATAATAAAGAGAACATCACGAACAGTGTTATTTGCATATACACCTTAGGGTCCCTCACAGCAATTCACCCTAAAAATACGGTCACATCGCTACGTGGAGGATGGGAATCAAAACCTCGCAAGGTCCCGAGTCGTCGAGATCAAAGGCAACAATAGAGCAAATGTATGCGCTGCTCAAGGACGTTGAAGTGTTCCTGGTGTGTGCATGCATGATTACCACGGCTGTAACACAGGCTTTACAAGGTTTATCATCGCGCCACGAGCTGGCCTATCTTAACTCTTGTATAACGAGGCTGGTAGTTTCTTTTTATTTGGCTTTTTCGGTGTCGGCGTTGTTGGCTCCCCTTTTCTATTTCCTGCGCACCTGTCATTGTGTATTTATACACTCAGATATACAATCAGTTGTTAGTCAGCGGCCGTGTGTGTCTATTGCTTCCGTGTCTTGTCTCTTTGCGCTGTTTTCTTTTACGATGTTGAGTGACCAACTCGCCCAGCAACATATTTTGATGCAGGTACCGGGAATACCTTGTCATTTACTTCGTTGTGTCAAGTTTGCCATTTTTTACTCAATTTATGGTGCACAGGCTTCATGCAGCCTTTACACGGCATACTGACTTTTTTTATCTTCTTGTCAAGAAATTTATGTCGTATCTAGGTAGAACGACAGGAAGAAGATGGCTACACGGTATGAAGGAGCACTGAACAAGGGTAGAGGGGGTGAAGCCTCATTTCGCAGGTCGAGCCAACGTTTCGACAAGTGGACTTGTCTTCGTCTGGGAAGACAAGTCCACTTGTCGAAACAATGGCTCGACCTGCGAACTGAGGCTCCCCCCCCCCCCCCCCCCCCACACACACACACTTTTAACCTTGTTCAGTGCTCTTTTATGTCGTCTCCGGCACACACGCAAAACAAAACAAGCCCCTATGTGATGCACATTGAGGTGAGCTAACAGAATGCCACGTTTTACACTCATGCAGAAAGCTGGAAACACTAAGGAAAAATCTGCACAGGTTTAACGTGGCTAAACCTAGTTTGGCGTAGTTAATCTTGGTAGATGAAAATAACGTTGCTGCCTCCTCGTCATCACCTGCAAGAGGCTCGCTTGTGAGGAGGAGCATGATGTATGTTGCCCAAGTTGCCAGTAGTGACGTAGCTCCATTTTTAGCAAGTCATGGATCCAAGGGTCCTAGAATGCTGGATTCTGATCTAACTCTCCTATCCTAATAGCGAAGTTTGCAGCGCCTGCCAGTTTGGCGACGCCCCGAATCGATCAGCCAGTTAGACCTCTAGAACTAGGGCTTTCGCAATTCACGCTTTTTTACAGCGAGCGTATTCCATCGTTGCCTTTAAAAAAGTCAAGATGCCCTTATTCATCTCTCCCGTGTCTTTAGATTTCTAAAAGAAGCAAATATTTTAAACTATGTATTAGGATAAATGCAATCCATAATACACCAAACAGACATATCGCCCCGTGTTTGGCGCATGATGGCTTCATTAAATCCAACAGAACGCTGATTGTTTCACATATGCTTCGTTCGCACGATTCGCGATTTTTGTTGTCATAGCAGCCGAAGCTTTGAAGGTAGCAGCATAGGCAAAGGTCCCTCCTGCACTCGAAATTTCGTCTGCTTTCGACTTGCATGCAGTGAAACCTCAGGGCATCTTTGGAAACTTCAAGGGTAAGCTGATCATGGTTTCCAGCGCAAGATGGGACTTTCGCGGTAGTCTGAAGTCTATCCAGTGACCGTTGGCAGCGTAGCGTCGAGTGCCCAGATTGTTTTTTACATGCGAACATCACAAGGGTGAGGAAATGAACCGGGCGTGATACGCGCACCAACGTGAAAGATTGCAGCGACGCTGATAGAGTACGCCATGGCGCAAGTTTTAAGCAACGCAGTGGCATCAAGGAGCTTTTTAAGACGAACACCTGGCGTAGTCGGAGGTGTCCGTCGGAAATAATAATTCGAGAATCTGAAAATGAAATCAATCAATCAAGGGAGGGTCAAATGATGCCAAACTTGATGGGGAGGTTTCTGTACCAAGGGTACTTCAGAAAACAGAAATCCTTGCATGAAATAAAATGGTGCAATTTTCGGTTTGGAGGATAGAAAACCAGGTCCTCTGCGCGCCAGACGGCCGCGCTATACACATAAGTTACGATGTCTGTTTGGTACAAACGTGGTGGAAGGGGGACTGCGAATGCATTGTGGTGTGTGCGACATAGTATGCATACTGCAACAACGCAGTTGTAACAATACTGTAATTGCGTAGTAACATGTCATGTAATGTAAATGGTGTATGCGTACTGTAGTGGCGTATAGTAAATCGTCTAGTGTGTAGGGGTGTATTTATTCAGTAAACCCAGATGGATTCAGCCGCTCAGGAGGAACTCGCAGCGGAGCGTCAGGCGTGGCGAATCAGCAAGGCAGCGACCAACTTCTTCGTCCTCGAGTGCGCCAGCACGCCATGCATGGCAGTGGCTATGAAGACGAAGATTACCACACTACAAGTGTAATTCTTGTATGGGTTCTGCAGTGGCGCAGTATTTCATGCAGTGCAATTATTGTATGAGTCTGTGGCAATGTAGTATATCGTGCAGTATAACTTGGTCGGTGATTTGTAATTGGTAATACATTGAGTAAAAAAAAAGAGAAAAAGAAACGAAATGGAGAAGACTGTATCGGGCGTTCTACTTTAGGCTTTAGCGACCGCCATGTTTTTCTAAGCTTGTATGTTTGGATTAAGGCGCCTTCAACGGAAAACTCAGCGTTGTCGTCGCCGTTGTGGGTGGGAAATCTGGATCGGTCGAGTGGGTTGCGGCGTCACGAAAAAAGGTGCATGATTAAAGCATTGCGTAAACTGCTATAATTAATACACGACTCAAACGTTGTTGTAAAATGTAATTAAGCAACTCAAGTTAATTATATTTCGAAAACATTGTTCTGACAAGTGATGGGCCTCCGACTCTTATAGGTCGCGAGCAGGACGCACTGCGAGGCATGCTGGCTGCACTTAGTAAGAAAAAAAAAAAAAAAAAAAAAACAACAGCAGCCGATGGCAACAAGCATGTCGATGTCTGCAAAAAGGAGCGCGCCAAGGGACCCCCAGGTGATCGATCGTAGGCGCCCTTTAAAGTGCGAGCTCCATTACTGGAGCCAATTAACGGCGTCGACCCAGAATGAGCAAGTGGAATCACGCAACTCCTCTTACTGCTGGAGCTCTATTGAGTTTGTGCGTTTTAAACGTCGAGTTTTTCTCCATAGTTTTGCTTGTTAACAAGTTCCAGCATTGCGCACTTTCATCTTGCGCCGTCGCTGGAGTTGCTTCTGTCTTTCTTTTTTTCATCTTTTGCCATGGCTCGTGACTGTTCTCTACCTCGGCGCCGGACGTATAGGCGACGGAACCCGGCGTAAGCTCCCATTTCTACCCGAAAAATAAGCTGAGAGAAGCTTTGTTAACCAAGCTGCGAATGGGCAAACAAGCGAGAGGTCATTCTCATGCCTGGTGCATTTCAGCTAACAAAATTTCGTCTATATGAAGTTGGCGCTAGAGATAGTTCGGTGAATAGTGGCCTAAGGCCCGGAGCAAAAGTTTACATTCTTACGCTTATCAGTTCTAACGATGACTAATTGCTGGCGGAATGAAAAATACGCTGTATTCTACGCGGTGCAAAGGAGGTTCGTCCGAAAGCAGGGAGGTCTCGGGTTTCTTCTCTCATTGAATGCCCGACTGCAGAAGTTTCGCATATACGAACTAAAAGATTCTGCATAACGAGTCGCCTTAGGCTGCTTCAGCAGTACTGAATTCGTGATTTCAAATGACCGAGAAAGCAAATAAGCATTCCATAATCTGCAGAGGTAAGGTGATGTGGTGGTGAAACTTTATTTTCGAGCACATACGGGATGGGCATCGCCTAGACGGCGGCTTGCAAGTTTTTGCACCTGGGCGACATTGTTCGGCCAGAAAGATTGAACTTTAGTTGAATCTCAGGGTTTGACCTTAGGAGTAGAGTCTCTATAAATACCTCTGTTATTATCTATCTGTATTCTGAATTTCTGGACACGTCCCTACCATATGTGTGAGATCTGCCCTATTCCGACATAGTTTGCATCTGTCCGAGAATTATTACAAACGCCTCCAGACGCCTTCTTAGTTCATAGTGTCCTATCTGCCGGCGGGTGTTTTCTCGCCCATAGTGCTGATTAATTTCTTTGTAGCTTACTAGGCTGTCTCAGCTTAGAGCGTAGCCTACCTGGACGGTGAAAAATATATTTGGGCTCATAAAAGTTTTCTTTTCACTTGAACCTCTACAATTAAAAAATAATAAAGAAATACCAGTGTTTATGTTAAGGTGTGGATGGTCAACCTCGCTCGCAAGTGAATTCAATAACCGGAAATGTAGCCGCAGTAGCAGATAGAGAAAAAAAATATCTGGAAAGCAAAGTTGATAAACAGCGCTCGAGTACTGCAGCGACAACTTTCTAATAACTACAACCTGCGGTTGAATTTAAGCAACAGGCAAGTATGTGAATGAGTGTTCGTGCACGTGTATATCGTGATTACGGATATTCCGTCTTTCTTTTTTAGTTGGGTGCGTCGCAAAGGGTACGTGTTTCCTCGTATGCATGCCAGCCGCAACAATTGTCATCGAGAGCACATTTGCTTTATTTGCAACATCACTTTAGATGCTTTGCTCTAAGTTTTCTGCAAAAGGGGGCGGGCGAGAGCTGGAATAAAAAATAACCAGTAACGCGACGCCTGACGTTACCGAAAAATGTTAACATAAGTACGTTCCTCGTTATAGTTCCGAAATGGTAACAAGTACTTCACTAAGTTACCGAGAAAAGTAACGCGTTACCAGTAACACCATTGGTGCGGCCAACACTGCACAACGCGCCTTATTCCCCTTACTGGGTCGCGCGAAAGTTGCCTTCAAAGCGGCGCCACAGTATGTTCTCGCGCCCAATACTCTTAAGGGGAACTTTTGTGTCCCCCAAGTCCTTACTTCTAAGGTATCTGCACTACGCAACATGCTTGTGGCCCTTATCAATACCATCACCGGGTGATCCACTTCGAAAGTGTCAGCCGAACTGCGAGCGCAAAAAGACTGCATCTTTTCTCACCAAGTAGCAGCAGGCGATTTCTTTGCAGAAAGACCCTTTACCGCAAATTAAACAGACAGGGTCGTTCAACTCTGAATTACGTTGCCATCGGTCGTTAAGAAAAATACTTTGTAACGATTCTACAAGAAGTTCCACGTTTAGGTTAAGCAATACACTCGCCGCCATTTTCGAATTGCACCATTTTTCTGTAAAGCGTGTTTCCCAAGGTAGGAAACAAGAGTTGGAAGTTTTTTATTCTTTCTTTTGGAAGATTACAGGCGTGTAAAGGACAGATAAGTAAAAAAAGGAAGTGCAGAGGACGAACGATTGTCGTTGCTTTAACTCGGGTGGTTTTGAAGCCCAAGTAGAGAACACAAGGATCCAAACCTGGCTGCATTTGGGTAGACACGGGCACCCATACACCTTTAGGCTTGTGCAGTCCTCACGAAGAACACCTCCAAGAGAGACGCAGCAACTATGAAAGGAAAACAGGCCCACTGACAGTCTTCTGAGAACCCAAAGAATATTCCGACACGCGGGCAATCGAGGAAGTCAGCTAACGATTGGAGAATGATAATAATAATTGGTTCACAGAAAGGGAAAGGCGCAGTATCTGTCACACTTGTCTCTGTGGACACCTAAATCGCGCCGTAAGGGAAGGGGGGGAGGTGGGAGCTAAAGTGAAAAGAGAGAAAGGGGAGCTGCAGTGGAGGACTACGGAGTAATTTCGACCACTTGGGGATCTTTAGCGTGCGCTGACATAGCACAGCACACGGACGCCTCTCCGTTTCGCCTCCATCGAAACGCAGCCTCCGCGGTCGGGTTCGAGCCCGGGTACTCCGGCACAGTAGTCGGGCGTCTTACCACTGCCCCAGCCCGGCGGGGCCGATGATTGGAGAAAGGAACGTGTTTTTGGCGTACTCTAATCGGCGAACAGGAGCACGAAGCAAAGAAAACCGTGCTTCTGCGGACGATTCGGATCAAAATAATGAGCTCTTATAGTGTGAGACAGATTTTGTGCTCTTAGTAACCCCCCCTTCCACCCCACTTTCCATACTCCAGTTCTTGCGTGAGCAGCCTTGCGCAGACATCCAAGCAAAGCAGGCGAGACTCAAGCAAGCATCTAGTCACCATGCGCATTCGTCCGCGCTGCGCGATGGAGTGCTGGCGCGTACTTTCAGACTATAATGCTATACAGGGAAATCTTGCGTTGCTATCGCACTGCTGTGAAATAATTATAGGAAATTCGTAGATCCAAAGAGGCGGCTCAGAACTCCCTGTGACTTTTTGTCTGACCAATAGGCCTCCTCAAACGCGTTCATACGTGCAAACACTGTTTTATTCCGATAGCAATACTGCCCCAGGTTTCGGCCCTTCTCATTTATATGTGGGCTGGTAGCTTGCGCTCTCGCGTCATACTCTTAAAGGTTAAGTGTTCCCAATAATGCAGCACCTTACACTGACGGGGCGTGATAGGGGAATAACGTAGTAGGCAAAATAAGCTTCCGCCGTTGCTATCGCAATTCAACTAGGGTGCATAGGAGTTAAACCACAACTAATATTTTTCTAGCTATGGTATAATGAATGTATCTCGCAATGCTACCGCTTCAGCAAAGCGGCTATGAGCTATTGATCTAAGTGAATCGCAGTCTTTCTCCGGTGCCATTGATGGGTGCCCCTGGAGCGAAAATTGTTTCATAATTTCCTGCAACAGAGCGCACAAGCTCCTTTCAAGCTTCAATGTGCACAAAGACAACGAATTGATGTATTGGTGAGCACACATTGCACGCTAACACATCAACCCCAAGAAACAATCTGTGAACCAACTCTGAAGACCCGGGTGGTTACGTGGTTACGGCGCTCGACTACTGTTTCCAAGGGTGCGCGATCAAATCCCGGCCTCGGCGGCCGCTTTTTGAAGGAGACGAAAAGCTAGGCGCCCGTGTGCTGTGCGATGCCTGTGCACTAAAAGTACCCCAGGTGGTCGAAATTTCCGGAGTCCTCCACTACGGCGTCCCTCACAGCCCGAGTCGCTTTGAGACTTTAAACCCAAACCACGCCAACCCTGAAGATCCATTGTTCATCCCAATTTCCACTAGAAATATCCTCGGTTCTCAATGTGGACTTACTGCCGTGCTGAGAAGCAGAGTTGACAGTTGCAAATGCAAACTTCGGAGTTCACTGAGAGGGCAATGTCTCCCGCTCAGGAAGCACACATGTGGACAACGATGACGCTTGTGCACAGACGCGAAGGGTATATTAATTAGGGAGCAGTTAACACGAAGAATGGAATAACTAGCGATGAAGTCTGAATTCATAAATATCACAGTACGGTTTTATTACAGTCTAAATGTATGAAATAAAAGCAAAAAAAAAAAAAACAGAAAAAAAAGGGGGGGGGGGGGGTTGCGGACACAGATATATTATTATTCGATAAATAAATACACAAATCATGTGCCATACATTTCTAGAAAAATACTCATTCAGCAGTTTTGGCAGCCCAGAATGCATCGCTGCCAGCATTTTTCTTGTCTTCGCGCTCCGGCGCCTCTGCGCTGAACGGAGATGCACTCGTAAAATGAGGTCACGCAATCACAGAAGGGCCATCGATCGCTTGTCGCGCTGTGCATTTACAGCTGGGTGACGAATCGATTCACAAAACGAACTAGGGGTGACGAGGAAAAGCAGACATTAAAAATGCGTTTCACTACATTTTGTGCACTGCAAGCGATCAATTTACACTCGCATGACGTTTAAGCAGTTTAAGTCATTACAGACAATATGGCTGTTCCTCACGCCCATGAAACATTTGCAAAAACCAAACACACTGTGCAAAGTCAATGCTCTTGTAAAGCAGTTTTAGCACACATATGCAGGGTGTCCAAGCTAAATTTAGTCAAGGGTTAAAAAACGAAATATGTAAGGTGGGCCAGAGAAACCACCTGTCAACAGCTGCCACTATCTGGCGCACCACAGGCAATTTTTTATTTTGCAATTATCTAATTAGTAATTAGAATGATTTGTCTAAATTTCCAAGTATTGCTTTAGACTATAAATGTGATTTGCAAAGTTGGAGAGCACCTACCTAAACCACCATTCCATCTTTTTCCGATAAAGAAAGCCTCACGTGTATAGTTTTTCCAAGCTTTAAAGAAAACCCTCGAAATACAAAAATATCACGTGGCTAACGCATTCGTGCGCCGCGATTGTGGTGCTCTAATTCTTGAACGAAATTAGCTGCGGCCGTGACTCGACAACCCAGTCATCGCGGTAGGCTGATATGTTGGCGACAGTTGCAGCCAGCGCGGTGAGCTCGTTGCGACTTTCACCGTCTCGTGCGCCGACTGTCTGAAGCGGACGAAGAAACCACCGCAGACATATCGGCTTGTCGCTGCAACGGGGTCGTGGAGACAAGGCCGCAGCTGATTTCGTTCACTGAAATGTAGGTTGAGAGCAGCACAAGTGCGCCAGTCACGTGAAATTTTTTGTATTTCGTGGGCTTCCTTTAGAGCTTAATTGCAAAATAAAAAATTACCTGTGGTGCGCCAGTTGGCTGGCCGCTCTATACAAGGGGTTTCTCTGGTCCACTTCAAATATTTCATTCTTTTTTAACCCTTGGCTGAGGTTAGCTTGGACACCCTGTACAATAGCGTGTACGCTATAACTGAGGATAATACTGAGAAAAAGGAACGTGATGCTAACACGCGAGTCGCTGCCTTGCGAAGCTCCGATCGTGAGATGGGAATCTAACGTGGACTATTGGTCTCCGGCGTATGGCGAATTGCGGGGCAACCTCAGTTTAAGCGAATTACTGAATCAAGGTCTGTCAAAACGAAGCTTACGACCTTCACAAGGTGGTGTGTTTCGCCAGGTCCGCAAGTACAGCCAGACACAACTCAAAGGAGGCCCTCCAATCACTGGCGTCGACCAGTTCTCACGACGTGAATTCCCCTGAACTTGACAGTGTGACATTTCAAAGAAAGAAGGCTTAAGATGAGTAACCGGTTGACACCGTCGGGTTGAGGGCTTCATTTTAAGGGTCCTTTCGCGAGTTCTGTCCGACTATAACACATTGCTGATGGCAGTGCATTGTGAACAACACTGGCAGCTTCTTTTTGAGCTTTTTGCGCATGTTTGACACGGTTGCTTATCATCCCTGCTGTGCAGCTGTGATAACAGTTCGGCACTTAAGTTGTCAACATTACCTGCGCGATACGACATTCGGATTTTCCGGAAATCATGGCGCTCACTTTGGCTACACACACGTTACTGAACTCATTGCAACGGATGCAAACGGCGAAGGTACTAGGAAAAAAATAGGCTAGAAAGGACTGTGAAATCACAACGATGGTAAGAACACCTCGGAAGATCAATAATGCTCAAGTCAACGGACCAGAAGCCACACACTTTGCTGAGCGCGAAAACAAATTTTTTCCACTGATTCGTCGTCTTCCACTCAGACTCAGTAAAAGGTTAATTGATAGTCCACTGTCAAGTATCTCAGCAGGTTGAGGATTATGCCACACAAGGCACGGGTTCACCGGTAATCGTTAGCTAGTTGAATCACTATGTGCAAACTGTGCTATGAAACGAATGGGTGGAGAAAATAGTTTGGAAGATCAGTGCCATCATAGAGGAGTGAGCGAAGGGAAAACATCTATCACATTCGGAAAAGTGTAATTTTTCTAGCAGTGTGCCATTTTACAATGGAGTTGCAAGACGGACATAAACATCTTTCAAGAACTGCATATTTCCAAGAATTAACAACACTCAGAGATCTTGGTATAAAAAGTCGCTAAGCTCGTTAGTTTAATACTGCAACAGTTATAGGAGCATTTGCGATTGATAATAAATTTATGTAAATATTTACACATGCGCGTAAAGCGAAACTAGGCCAAATATAATTTAAAGGCGGTGATGCCAAACAACCGCGATCACCACTGTAGCAGGACCACAACACTTCGCTGGTCTGTCGCGAGCATGGGCACAGCCCACGTATCACAGGTTGTTGAGGTTGTACGAGTCGACGAGCTCACGTAGGAGGTCCTCGAAGATGGCCACCACTTCGTCCTCGATGTCGAACCTGAAAGCGCCACGGAACAGCAACGACAGTAGCTCACTTTGCGCTTGGAACACACGCAAGCCTCGGAAGTTGACCCGCATTTCGTCCATCTCCCGGGCTTCGACGGACTGCAGATCCAGCTGGCCGTCGTGGCTCAATTCGACGACCAGCTCCAGAGCGTCAACATGGACGTCCATCTCGGCCGCCTCGCTGCGCGCTCCAAACGTCACGTTGGCATTGTAGTGGATGGACAGCTCACTGAGGGGAAGGTCGGCGCGAATGATGGATCCCTCAGACGGAGTCAGGTTGACAGCGCGCAGGCTGGCCACGCTGCGCAGCGTCCCGTTGGAGAGGGCGGCCTCGCCGCTGAACGAGCCGAGGCCAACGCGGAAGACGCGGTCTTGAAGCACCAAATCACGCAGCGGCGCTGACTCGAGGCTGGACAGCACCGCGCGGGTAGCGACCAGGGCTTCCACGGCCGGCTTAGGCGCTCCGCGAACGGCGCCCGACAGCAGGCACAGGGCGAGCAGGCAGGCTGCGCTCATTGCCGCCACCTGGGAAGGAGCATTATCGCTGACTGTGGAGGGACAGGGACGAGCTACTGAGCGCGGCCGGTGGCGGAGAAGGCTGGTCGTGGAAAAACAAGACAGCCCTCTCCCGGCCGCGCCGCCCGAGAGCTGGGACCAAGGTCGCCGGTTGGTCGGGGAAACACGGCGCGCAATCATTGGGCATGCAGCAACCGGACGCGTGCTTTCGCGTCGCGCGATCTCACCTGGACGTGCCGTCGTGCCGTCGTCCAGCCAGGTGGTTCTGGTGCATGGGACGGAAGACGCGGTCTCGGCTCCTGCTGTGCAACCTGTTTGCTCACGGCAGACCCCCTCCGTTCGCGCTTGCGCACACCGCGATTACAAAGGAGATAGCGGCCGGGCAGAATAGCTGGCGATCCCTCCGATTTGGAACGAGCGCACTCTCGCCTTCTTCCTCTTTCAGTGACGCTGGCGCGCCGGCCAGCTGGCTGCGTGCAAGCGCGACCGCAAACTGACAGTGGGCGCGTGTTGTTGCGACCGTGAGAAGCTCGACCGAGCGTTGCGCGAAGACGCTGGGATGGTATCGTGCTCGTCAAAAGCAAGCCGCCGCTGGGTGCGGTGGCAAAGGCCGCAGATGTCGACTATATGCCGAAATGAGTCCGCTGGACTGATGGCCCCACTCTGCGGAATAATTACGACAAAAAAAAAAAAAAAAAAAAAAAATGTGTGTATACCTGGCCTCCGTAAACTAGAGTTCCAAACTGCGTTTCATGCTGTATTATTTGAATGCGATTTTTAGACTCGAAAGCACTAGCAGATCCATGAAGGCGAATACTTTACGTTTGAATGTAAAAGCTTGGGCGAGTTGGTGACATATAATTCTTGGAATAGGGTTAACTAGACAAGGGGGGGAGGGGGGGGGTAGAAAAGACGTGCATACGGACGTTGGCTTTCAACTGAAAGGTATATCGCCGCAGAGGCCCACTTTTATAAGCGGGCTTTTGAACAGTGAGAAAGAAAGCAAGAAAAAAAAAAAGCATGCGGAACAAGGTTTCACCTGTTAGCGGGAAGGAATAGAATTTACTTGCTATAAAAGTACTTACACCTGTTGCGCTGACACATCTGTCTTTATTCTATATAATGTTTGCGCAACCGTTAGTTTAGGCGCCTGATTTTGACCTCACTTCATGGGAATGAAAAATCACCCCCCCCCCCCCCCCCCCCCTTTTTTTTTCTCTCCCACATGGAACGAATCGTTTTTACGATTATTTCTTTAAATGGTTACTTGTATACCTTGGCCGAGCCACTTTAAATATTGAAGCGCCCTTATGGATCTAAACACACACACACACACACACGCACACACACACACACACACACACACACACACACACACACACACACACACACACACACACACACACACACACACACACACACACACACACACACACACACACACACACACACACACACACACACACACACACACACACACACACACACACACACACACACACACACACACACACACACACACACACACACACACACACACACACACACACACACACACACACACACACACACACACACACACACACACACACACACACACACACACACACACACACACACACACACACACACACACACACACACACACACACACACACACACACACACACACACACACACACACACACACACACACACACACACACACACACACACACACACACACACACACACACACACACACACACACACACACACACACACACACACACACACACACACACACACACACACACACACACACACACACACACACACACACACACACACACACACACACACACACACACACACACACACACACACACACACACACACACACACACACACACACACACACACACACACACACACACACACACACACACACACACACACACACACACACACACACACACACACACACACACACACACACACACACACACACACACACACACACACACACACACACACACACACACACACACACACACACACACACACACACACACACACACACACACACACACACACACACACACACACACACACACACACACACACACACACACACACACACACACACACACACACACACACACACACACACACACACACACACACACACACACACACACACACACACACACACACACACACACACACACACACACACACACACACACACACACACACACACACACACACACACACACACACACACACACACACACACACACACACACACACACACACACACACACACACACACACACACACACACACACACACACACACACACACACACACACACACACACACACACACACACACACACACACACACACACACACACACACACACACACACACACACACACACACACACACACACACACACACACACACACACACACACACACACACACACACACACACACACACACACACACACACACACACACACACACACACACACACACACACACACACACACACACACACACACACACACACACACACACACACACACACACACACACACACACACACACACACACACACACACACACACACACACACACACACACACACACACACACACACACACACACACACACACACACACACACACACACACACACACACACACACACACACACACACACACACACACACACACACACACACACACACACACACACACACACACACACACACACACACACACACACACACACACACACACACACACACACACACACACACACACACACACACACACACACACACACACACAAATTGCGTGGTTTAGGATATCCTTGAAATTGTGCAAGATCTTACAACATACGGTGACCTCTACTTTTTGTTTCTTATTATTTGTTTGCTTGCTTATTTGCTGCTTAGCCTGATCATTCTTCCTGACTTCGATTTTTGTCTGCTTCTGCAGCTTATGTTCCGGCAGGGTACTTTTGTTGGCTGAATTTTCGGTTGTTTCGAGCTAGATTACATAATATGCCCAAACGATTTTTGAGGCTGTTGGAGAAATTAGTGAAGCGCGTGTTTTTGCAGCGCGTGTTCTTCCAACAGCACCCAAAGTTCGTGTTCACAAGTGTGCAGTCTAGTTCCGAAGAACAGCAAAATCTGTTAACAGAAACAGGCTTCCCTTCCTACCTTCTAACTTCAGTAGGGCAAAAGCTGAACTGAAGTCAGACAAAATTATTGGGCTGAGAAATTAGCAAGCAAGAACGAAGAAAGAAACCCAAATTGCCATCACTCTTACTGCTACACTCGCGTAATTTAAGAAGATCATGAACCATGAAAAAGTGAGAGTGGTTTCCTTGGCTCAAAAAAATAAAAAATAAAAAGTAAAGCTTGCAGCCGCATCAATCCTCGGCATAGAAATTAACCATTTTAAAAAAGAATAAAAAAAAAAAACTCGTTAATTCTATGTACCCCGCCGTGGTTGCTGAGTCAGTGGGACGTACTGCAACGTGCTCTAAAGAAAGAGCTACCCTTGCATCCTTATGGAATGCGTTGTTTACCAGTCGACGCCTCGGAAGATACATCGCACGATCTTGTTATGGTCCTGAGCCTCCACGCTATGTGGAAAACAAGGATAGAATTTACACTCGCACACATTATTGTTCGTTCCGTTCCTAAATATTTGATTGCGAGAGCTGTGTGGGTACGGAACGCGTACCGAACACTATACCAGATCCACCACAATGGATGTCTGTTTTGGATGAAGTGGTGTCCTTGAAAACAATTTAGTACCGTGCTGGCCAAAGTGTAGCCTTCACGTTTTATCTATTGTTGTGTTTGATTTTTAGAAAGCCAAGGTCAGTAGTAAAGCAAAAAAAAAAAAAAAAAAATGTAGCCGTGGTGGCTGAGTGTTTATGGCGCACGACTGCTGTGCGGGATGCGGGATCGAATTCCGGCCGCGATGGCCGCTTTTCGAGGGAGGCGAAAAGCAAGGCGCCCGCATACCGTGTGATGTCAGTGCGCGTTGAAGAACCCCAGGTGGTCTAAATTTTCTGAGCCCACCACTATAGAGCTCTCATAGCCTCAGTTGCTTTATAAGAATAAGAATAAGAATGTTTATTTAACATCTTGAGGATGTTGGGTGCACCGGCAAAAAGCCAGTAGAAAGGCTTGACGAGGCCGACGCACCCTACAGAGGCATTGCAGTGGTACATAGCATAATATCGCTTTTAGAAACAAGAACAAACATAAAACAACCGATTTTTCATTATCTATACATTTGTTCAAACTGTTTATTTAATTGATGCGGGAGAGTGTAGCTCAGCATTTGGTAACCATAATTTGTTCGGACCTTAGGTACAAGCCATTTGGGCATCGTTCGTGTAGTGTGTATTGACTCTTTGCGTTGCAGTCCTGACAGCTTTATCACCAGGCAGTTATTATTGTTTACACTGATTTCATACTGCCGCAAGAGTAAAGTTTCGTATAATTGTGGCAAGCGGATAATTCGAAGTTCATTGGAACGTTAAACCCCATTAACCAAAACTAAATCGTTCCATGGGACCGAAAGGTAATTTATTCAATTCCCGCGAAGTGCTGTCAAAAATAATACAGTAGACTAACGGGCAGGTGACCGAAAGACCAGTTGCACAAACATAATAGAGTGCGACCCCCTGTGCGATCAGGACGGCAGTAAGCGAAACCTTGCTTCAGAAGTTGAAGAGAAAAGCGCGCAAAAGGGCTCAGTACAATGGTACGAGACCTGTTGTGGTACCGTACATGCACAAGATGCTCGCAACCCAAAGAAAGTGGCCAGCAGGTACGCAGTACCCATGGTGCTCTCTGCACCAAAGAGGCTCGGCGCCAGCTGTGCTCTCGCACCACAAAGCAGAAAGGAAGGAAAAGTGGTTGTAACAAGAAGCATGCGAAGCCCTTTGTCAATTATGCGCGACAGGAATGGTTAACACTATACCACTGACGTGTGGAAAGGCCTACATAGATGGGGCGCTGCATAAATGATCGTGCAGACTGCAGCATGAATGTTCATTAGGCGATAAACACCTTAGCTCAAACATGTCTGAGCATAGTAGAACTTGCAAATGCCAGCCACGGCTTCATGAAATAGAGATTCTTGGCAGGGGCAGCAGTGCCATTGCACGTGAAATTAGCTTTTTTGAATTCTGTCTTCTAGGGTATGATGAGTACGCACGGGTTTCATGGCCTGTTGTGCTTGTACGCTGCGCGCATGCGCTGTATTTACCATATTTAGGGGCGTAGACCCTGAACAAATCAGTTGATAGTTTGCGCTTGTCCCGTGCTACGTGTCCTTCTTTTCTTGTGTGCTGTGTTTTTAGCCCAATTTGCCATGGCTTCTGCAGCACAAACGTAAGAATGATATAAAAAAAGATGATGCCAAAGGGGATCCAGGAGCTCACAATCAAAAAGAAAAGAAAAAAGCCACAATTGTCACCTAGATTTCGAACTATGTAAAGTAATTTGTCTTCACGAAGACGAGCTCACAGGGGAAGTGACAGAGTCCTTAAATATCATATAAACAATCGTGTGTCAATGCATGATCTTAGCTTTTATTCGACAAAGAATGCTATTTTCCCCATAACAGATGAAATCTCCTTGAGCAAGACATTCTTAGATTTCCTCGTTTCATTCGTTATCTTCTTTTCTCGAATTTTTCCTGGTTGTTGCGGCGCCCGCTTATAAAAGTGGGCCTCTGCACAATAAATTAGGGAGTTTTAAGTCAGAGCTGCGGTCATGGACAAAAGTTTTCTAGATGTCGATTGCCAGTGAAAAAAACAACATGGTTTTTGGTCAGTCACAGCAGGTCATGAAAAGCAGATACATGACAGACTTGTGGGCACCATCCGCGGGATCTAATTTTAGCTCGCTGGCTTCCGAGTCAACCCAGACATTCGCATGCTGCAAATCTTTGTTCACGTCTTTCAACGCTATAACGTTAAAGGCCCCCTTCACCGAATATCCGACGTCGGCGTTCTGGCTCTGTCAGGTGGTAATTGGCAGGTGTCATGACCGGGCACTGACTGGTAGGCGGGTTGTGTGAAAACACAAAACGAGACCGCTTGACATGGCCGAGTTGTCAGGAGCTGAGGGGGGTGTATTTAACTATCAGTTACATACAAGGTATTTACCAAGGTAATCGCTAATAGGATCAGGACAACCTTAGACTTTAGTCAACCAAAGGATTAAGCAGGATTTCGGAAAGGGTACTCTACCATCGATCGTATCCACACTCTCAACTAAGTAATAGAAACGTCCTTGAAATATAGCCAGCCTCTAAAGATGGCATTCATTGACTACGAGAAAGCATTTGACTCAGTAGAAACCACGGCTGTCATGCAGGCATTATAAAATCAGGGTGTAAACAAACCATACGTGAAAGTACTGGAAGATATCTATAGTGGCTGCACAGCAACCATATTGCTGCATAAAGAAAGTAACAAAATTCCCATAAAGGAAGACGCTAGGCAAGGAGACGCGAACTCCCCAGTGCTATTTACAGCTTGCTTAGAGAGTGTATTCAAAGGCATAGAATGGGAGCAGTTAGGCATCAGGGTCGATGGAGAGTATCTCAGTAATCGGTGATTCGTTGATGACATTGCCTTGTTAAGTAACTCAGGACACCAACTGTAACTAATGATAAATTATCTAAACAGAAGAAGCAGAAAGGTAGGCCTAAAAATTAATATGCAGAATACTAAGGTAATACTTAACAGCCTTGGAAAGGAACACTAGTTTAAAATAGGCAGCGAAGCGTTGGAAGTGGTAGGCGAATATGTCTACTTAGGACAGGTGGGGATCATAGATTCGGACCACGAAATGGAAATAACAAGAAGAATAAGATTGGGATGCTGCCCATTTGGAAGGTACTCAAACATTATGGCTTGCAGTTTACCGGTATCATTCAAGAGGAAAGTGTATAACAGTTGCATTCTACTGACACTGACCTATGAGGATGAAACATTGAGGTTAACGAAAAGGGTTCTACGTAAGTTGAGGACAACGCAGAGGGCCATGGAAAGGAAAATGGTAGGTGTAACGTTAAGTGCAGAATGGGTCTGAGAAATAACTCGAATTACTGACATTCTAGTCGAAATTAAGAAGAAGAAATGGGCATGGGCAGGACATGTAGTTCGAAGAGAGGATGACCGATGGTCGCTGAGAGTAACCAATTGGATTCCAAGGAAAGGTAAGCCTAGCAGGGGGCGGCAGAAAATTAGATGGGTAAATGAGGTTAAGAAATTCGCAAGGATCAAGTAGATGCAGATAGCACAGGACCGGGTTAATTGGAGGAAAATGGGAGAGGCCTTCGCCCTGCAATGGGTATAGTCCGGCTGATGATGATGAGGGGGGTAGCTTCTTTCGGATGGTAGGGCGAGATTGGAATCGAACCAGAGACGCTACGTCTATAGGACTCACCTTGGTTAAAGCGAGGCTTTGTGTCTATGTCAAGTGGTCTTTCACATAGCGCGGTAGTTTACAACTGTATGATGATGAGTATGTGCGATACAATAGAAGCGCACAAATTAAAGATTTCGTGATTTAGCGAGTAGCAAAGCGCATCCTAACTGAAAAATCGACCATGGCCCAACGTTAACATACAACACGGCCGACCTTGGCTTTAGCTTAGTAAGCAAGGTCGGGTCAAGCTCGTTTTTGGTTATTTGTCTTAGATCGGTCGACCTTTTAGGTCCTTGTGCATGTGTATGCCCGACGTGGACCAGCTACCTGGCCGACCAGACCCAGTGCGGTTACCAACGTGGGGCCAAGGTCGGAGGCAGGTCTTGCAGACAATGTCTACCCTAACAATATACATACGTTGCCTGAATAGTTGCAAATGTCAGCTCGGCCAGCAACACACGCCCTTTATTCGTGAAAAAATTGTTGACCCTCAGAATAAAATACGAAACAAATACAGGGACTTTAAGATTACAGATTGCAAGATTTGTGGAAGTCGATATAATTATCACAAGCATTTCCATGGCGACCGGGCCCATCATGTCAATTGTAAAAGAAACAATGCACCAAAACAAAACTACAGAACAACACACCGCGGCGCAGCGCGCGCACACACAAGCGCACACGCACACACCTGACAGCAACTTCCGGCGAGCGTATATGTGCCTCACATGAGGCGCTCATTTTAGAGCCAGTAACGCTCGCAATTCTAGAGCAGTTATTTGAAACATTTTTAAGCTTGCGACAATAAAATTAAGTTATTTTTATTCAAAAACTCTGTCAACATTATGCGAGCATTATGCAAACGCATTCGCTAATTAAAAACATACATACTACTTGGCCAACCTCAGGGGCAGTCAATCAAGGGAATATTTTGGCTATGTTCGGCTGCCAAGCATTAGGTGCGGACTAATTCCCTGCCATTTGTCGATATGCGGCTCCCTTAAAGTACTTGGCCAACCTTGTGGGCAGTCAACCCCGGTCCTGTACTTCGGGCAATGTTGGCTGTTGAGCGCTGGGTGCCGACTGATTCCCTATCGTTTGCCGATAGCTGGCTGACAAGCCTTTTGCCAACTATTAATAAGAGTAATTGGCGACAATGTTCCGCCTGTCGTACCGCACGCATTCATTCAATTTTGTTTATTCGCTTTTATCATTTGCGTAATGTGAGGTGAGATTGCGAAGGGCGCCTGTTTAAAGTGCGCGTGAGCTCGAGCTTCGTGCTTGAGCATTACACCGTTGAGCGTGGCGTGTGCGCTTGCGCGGTTCATTGCGATATGAACGGAAAGAAACTGTTGTCAACAGGAAAGTGAATACTGACGTACGTGGCATTCTAGTAGGAACGTTGCGACCATTTAGATGGAAAACAGAGGCACCCAACTATCTATCCGAATGCGCACTGTGTTGTCGGAAATGCTAAGAGGCAGGTAATGCACCAACCGGCATGCATTGGCAATTCTTCCGGCTATAAACTATCGAGCTCACATATAGTGACCCCTAAAAATACTCTGAGTTACAGTAAGTGAGCCGTGCTTGAAAACAACTCCTAGAGTGCAGGATTCGCTTGACGTTTCCTTCGAATAAAATATATATTGCTTCAGGAGTGCTAGAAACACTTTTTCTGTTTAGTTACTGAGATGTTTGAGTGCTTACGCATCACTGAGAACGTTCGCGCAGCATTTATTTCAGCCTATGCACGAATTATTCTGGCGATTTGGTAGATTATCTTCACTTCCGTTCCGAACAACTTCCCTTTTGTAAATATCGTGCTGTAGGCATAGCTGCATCCCACCGCATTAAGTTTAATTCAAATATGCTGCTAACTGAGGCATCGTCTATCTTTTCCTTTGCCAATGTCTATAAACGGCAGTTCTTCAGAACCGTAAATGTGAGATAAAAAAAATGCCGACAATTACGTTACTTCATGATGCGAAATTTGAACGCAGCTCACCAGCTGTTACAGCTTTCTGATAGACTGAGGCAAAGGATTCGAGCAAGACATGTATGTATGTACAATTGCAGAGAACCTTTAGGCCGGCGGTTCGCAGTGGCGAACGGCGGCGGCTATGCGTTTCGGCTCGGACGGTGCACATATCGAGATCCGCCGCCACCGATCCGGCGCACGGGCAGGAGCTGCAAACTCAGGTCGCTCCTTTTATATGAGAGGGTGATATCAGAATCAGCCTACCAGAACCGTTTGCATTCTCGTTAACCCTACGACACACAGGCACGTCCATACGAATTGGTTGAAGCGTGACTTTATATGTGAGCTGGTAGCTTACGCTCTCGCGTCATGCCCTTAAAGGATGAGCTTAAGTGTCCCAGAAAATTTAGCACCTTACACTGATAGGGCGTGATAGGGGAACAATGTAGCAGGCAAAAGAAGCTTCCGCCGCTGCTATCGCAATTCAACTAGGGTTAACCAGAGTTAAACTACAACAAATTTTTTTTATCTTCATTAGCACTGCTTGTGCCATGTAGATTTTCATATCGCGGCATCGTTTCCCTTTTCGATACTCCAGTGCCAAATATTATGCCAACTTAAAGGTTTCAATGCATATTTTCTGAATAACAGTAAACATCCATTAAACATTTCCCGTGAATTCCATGTGTAAAATTGGTTGCTACTTGCACATTGCACCTTGCGTGCGTGCGTGCGTGCGTGCGTGCACACACACACACACACACACACACACACACACACACACACACACACACACACACACACACACACACACACACACACACACACACACACACACACACACACACACACACACACACACGCACGCGCACGCACACGCACACGCACACGCACACGCACACACACACACACACACACACACACACACACACACACACACACACACACACACACACACACACACACACACACACACACACACACACACACACACACACACACACACACACACACACACACACACACAGAAAGTAGCTTGTCACAGACCGTAAAAACAACTTAAAACCTATTATTTCTTTCACACTTATAACCCCGTTGCTTTCCTAAATATTTAGATTGGAACTACTGGCAGCAGACTGCAGTGTAACCTACGAATATTGTAGCCTAGTCGAGCGAGCAGTTCCTAAGAAAAGGTACATTAAGGTTGGAAAATTTGCAAAAATGTCAATTAAAAAGAGCAATTTTACAGTTCCACATTTACAGGGACGATTCAATAGGCGCCAGCAGAATAAAAATATTTGCTTGGTTTCTTGAAATTTTCGCCAAGACTTCCTTGGCTTCCTCTTTGTTCTCCATCGTTCTAAACTTATTATCTGAGAAGCTGCAGAGCTGTGTCTTCTCAAGGCGTGCTGCTTTCAATGAAGTTGAGATAAATTTCGCAAAATACACTCGGTGTGATGAGAAATATCTTCAAACAGCATTTAAAGCTTCGTCCTGCTGTAGTAGTAAGTCACCGCAGCACGGGGAAAAAATGTTGCGGCGTAGGCCTTAACAAATTATTGAGGGCAGTGGCAGCAGCTCATTTGCTTTATTGATTCATTATCCTGCGTTTTGCAATGGAAAATCACTAATGTGGAAGCATGGGCTTGCTGGCAATACATAACATGAAAAAGTGTGCTGCACACCGAGACGGGGACGGGGGAAGAACACTGGAACTCGTGTGTCCAATGCTCTTCCTCCGTCCTCATCTAGGTGAGCGCGCTAAACTTTTTCATGACATATAGGGGAGACATTTACCCAAGGGCCGGACAACCCCAAGCCATGAAACACTAAATGTATTACCTTTAAAACAGCAGCCAAGGGGCGAGAGGCATGCCTCAGTATTACCCTTATTGAAGTTGTATCCAAACCATGATGAAACTGCCTTATGGACTGTTTTTTTTTTTAAATATGGCACCTCACTCCTATCTTGCTTCAGAAATTGTTTACCGCGGAGCTTTACCTTAATTTTTTCATCCTCTTTGTAACCGTTATTACCAAGATTGGGAGAACTAACGTGGATAAATAACTTGAAATCGACGACACGCTGTGGAAACAATCTCACAAGAAGGAAACAACTTCAGTGACTTTTAACAGTGCATCAAATAAAACATATTGCTGATTGTATTAAAACATATCACATCATCATCATCATCATCATCATCATCATCATCATCATCATCATCATCATCATCATCATCATCATCATCATCATCATCATCATCATCACAACTACCACCACCACCACCATCATCAGCCGGACTATACCCACTGCAGGACGAAGGCCTCTTCCATATTTCTCCAATTAACCCGGCCCTGCGCTAGCTGCATCCACTTGACCCCTGCGAACGTCTTAACCTCATCCGTCCATCTAACTTTCTGTCACCCCCTGCTACACTTTCAATCCCTATAAACATGCATCAGAAACTGAATACTTATTAATCAACTATAAAAAATTCGGACCCGAAGAAACAAACAAACAAAAACAAAACAAAGAAAACAGCTCGTTAACACCCACCTGTGCAATTTTTAAATACCAGGGGCCACATGCTAGCTTTCATTTTCCATTTTTCATTCCATTTGACCGGACTTCAGCATGACGGCAGTATCAAACAAAAGCAGCGAGTGCCCAGTGAGAGACATCACAGGATAGCGGGTACTGTCGTTGGAAATAGGTGTCGCCACTCGATGCACGCACCGGCTACATTTACCGGCTGCATCGTATACAGTCAATGTTGATGTACGATCGCTAATAAATCAACGGACGAATCGCTTCCCACAAACACTTGGGAGCCGCGGCTTAATCATGCAGCTAAGCCCAGAGTGCTGAACCGATCCGAAATGGAAAATATAAACTTATGGAATATGACCCAAGAATTCGCGGTATTCGAAATCATTTTAAATAGCATGGAACGCTCCTCCGCACTCGCCGCTGAACGGGTTTGCTTCTCACAATGAGTTATCTTTTGGTAATGAAACCAGAAATTTCATTTTTCAGTCGATCTACCTTACCAACCTCTCCCCAACCCCATCTCCATTCTTAAATGCATTTACCCGGTAGGACCACACGAGTCTAACACACCCGTTTCGGCGCTATCTCGACCAGGGCACCTACCGGACTTACCGTTTTGCATCAGCATAGCTCTCAAGCTGCGTTTACCCGGCCCTGTCGTGGTCACGTTAATGCCACCGAAATTTTGCAGTAACGGTCTGTATCGTGGTCACAACACTGTCTCGTGGTGACACACTGAAGAACGACTATTCGCAGGTGCATTAGCTTTACTCTAAAAGCTTTTCACTAGCTTTAACGTCGCTGCAGACTACCATTCCGCATTGTATTTGCAGTGTAATCTCTAAGATCAAAGGAATATACGCAAATGTGTGCGCGTCATCTTTGACAAAGAGAGAAACAGCGTTACCTTGAATGGAAGGAGACTCGCCGATGATCTAGCAGAAATCGACTTTCACGGACCGCCAGCAACGCACGTACGATATTTATCAATGAACGGCAAGGACGCACTGGCAAGTTACTCGGTACGCGTCGCATCTCTGCTCAAACAAGAATGGAAAATGGCGGGTGGGCGTAAAAGCATGCGACAGAAAACAATTGGCTGCGCAGCGTTGCGCTGTGGAGTGCGATAAGCAGCGTAACCACTGCCGACTTTAATAGAGATGCTGCGGATATTTTAGCTGCTGTAATTGCCGCTTGATTACGTCAGCATTCTCTCTAATCATTGGTATCCCGAGTAGAAGTGCATGTTTTTTTATGTGCATGCCCTTTCCAATCGTGGAAGCCCTTTTCATTGTGAAAAATTTATCGGAGCTCGGGTCGAGACACACAATGGCTATAAAGGTGGGAAGAAGATAAGAGGTCGAATAGTCAATCCGTTGTTGCCATGAAACTTACCCGTTCCAAAATTTCTCCTGGATCAGCACAGTGGGATAGGGCGGCGTTGAGGTTCCCAGACAGAAAGATATCCGACCTCACAGTTAAGTTTGCGGACTTCACACAGAAGCGAGATTCCGAAGGGGCGACCAAGGTCACGGGGCAGTTTGACGCGGGCAGATTTATGACGGTCGCGCGGGCGACCGCTTCTCGGAAGTGAGCCCAGAACACATGGCAGCGGGCGACGCCGCCGGCTTTCTCCGTCCCGTGTCGAGAGGGAGGCAGAACAGTGCAGTTAGAGCGCACAGCATAAGCGCAGTGGTTGTGGGGTCAGCGCTAATTGCGGTGTCTCCCGGTTCGAGTGGAGAGGGCGCGGAGGCCATAAATCCCGAAACGCGGCGTAACACAGGCCTGGGGAGAACGCGCTGTTGACATGTCTTCCCGGGAAGACGCCTGTGTGTCCCTGTGAATCCACCGCCCGCGCGCAACCGACCGAGAGCAGGGATCGGAATGTTTGGGCCTGAGGTTTGCGCGTGTGTGTTTTTATGTATTTTCGGAAGTGTAACCGTTGACGCCGTTTGTCCTTGCGACTGTTTGGCGCCTCTTGCGTAGGAGGATTTTGGAGAGGGAAAAGTTGCAGATGTATGTGTTTGTGTGCGCAACCACTCGCCGCTTAGTGCGTGCTTTGTGTGTGTTTCATTTGACATGCGTAGGAGAGGGGTATATGTGGCACTATGATTGGCCAGCCCATTTTGAAACACTGAATGTTATTGGCCACAGAGTGACTAGTCGTTGATTGGTCAACGGACTAGACTTGAATTTGGAGCGCTAAGGAAGCGAGGTTGAGACAGTTGGGCTCGGAGGAGGTTGGGCTCGGACGTGAGTGGAGGGCAGACGGGTTGTTCGAGAGGGAGGCTAGGCTGACGGAGATCTCAAGGGACTCCGGCCTAAAGTGTAGCAGGTGGCCAAGGCCTGATCCTGCTAGCCTCTGACCTCAGATCGTTCACCAGTCGCAGTTAGCCCTCTACGTTTGATGTCGCATCCGACGACATTTGTGTAAATACGCCAATTGTAAAAAGTGTAAATAAACGTGTACAGTCCGAGAAGAGAAGTCGTCATCTCCGCACCGCAATGTGTCACTGAGCCACGGACGCAGCGGTGGTCACCAACACCACTCGGTACGAGCGAAGGCAGCAGAAGAAACAGCAAGAACACCTGCTGTACAGGGAAGCCCATCGATCCCCCACGCCTTTCGCCCGTTTTGTTTAACTCTCACGTGTTCACCCGTAGCGTGCAAGCCAGAGCTGGGGGTGCAAGTCTTGGAAAATGTTGAGAAAGAGTACATTCTGTCATTCGAATGGGAACATAAAACGTTCGGCGTAGCTATGACACAAGTAAGGTGCGCGGTTCAATTAGAGTCTCAAAGCTGGCAACGTGGTACTCCTTAAGAGGTTATAAAAAAATCCTCCTAGGGTACTCCCAAAGGAACCACGTGGTACACCCATGGGGACCACTCGAATCGACGTATATATGGGACTCAAGAGGAGCGAGAAGCTGATTTCGGTATCGGTATCGTAGCATGGTGCCTTCAAATACTTGCCCCTCGTTAGATTCGGGGTCTTGGTTTGCCTGGGTCGTCACAGCCAAATCTAGTTCTGCTGGTCCCGTCGAAGAACGAGCTTCAAGGAGAGAAGAAGATTTATTCTATATATTTACATATACTTGACAGTACGCGAGAGGGGCAATTAGAAGCACGCTCTGCACTCATGTCGTGCGACTGCACAGCCCTGAAACCGCCAACTCTGACCTCGTCATGGGATTTTGTATCAATGTCGACAATGTATATATATATATATATATATATATATATATATATATATATATATATATATATATATATATATATATATATATATATATATATATATATATATATATATATATATATATTGGCGCTATAATGAAGAATGCCGGAGGTGGCGATATTCCAAGGAAAAGCTGCCTCTTTGAGCATGATAGCAGCGTTGCTGACGATCTTGAATTAGTGTCCAACAGAGGCTCTGACTTCGTTTTCGAGCTGGATATTGTTTCAGATGACGACGAGAGCGACAGGCGACGACATGGTGCGAAGACTGCCAAATTGGATTTCGTGCAACGGCCTGCTTCGAGATGCTTCCACACAGCGTTTGACTACTAATCATGAAAACCTGTTTTTTTTTTTTTTCATAGGACGAATCAACTGCCATTCATCTTTCAGTATGTTGCAGTGTACTGCATCAAATGAATGCCTCAAATTTCAGTACGCTGTCACCAATTTCTGCGGTATGCTCTGAGGGAAAACCGTCATCATGGGCAGTTTTGTTTGTCTTTAAAATTTTTACACAAATTATAACCAGAAACTAATGATGGAATATATTTTCAGAGTGAGAAATGCATGGAAAAGATTATGACATAAAAATTTAGCGATTCGGGTACGTTTTCCGGGAGTTAAATTGGCAGTAAATAGAGTCCGTTTCCTAGCTGGAGAAATTCACTTCACTGTGTAAAGTCAAATCAGTGGGACACACGTGATGACCTGATTAGTCGCCCACAACTGCAGGTATTAAGGAGCCTCTTCGCACCTCTTTCGGCTGAGAGGGTCAGCTCTGCTGGTATTGATGGCGATTTCGTCATTCCCGGAGGCGAAGAAGGTTCAGCAGGAGGGAGTGCAGACTCAGAATGAATTGGTCGTCTACTGAGCACGTGTTAAATCGCGCGACAGGTCGCGTGAGCATTTTTACAGGCTGGTTGTTCTTAAAATTCACGATGTGGGAAACAGGAACCTTCTGATTCACTACGCGTAGCCCTGAATCCACTTTGTCATTCCTCGGTACCTCAGAAGCAATACAGAATCTGCTACTAGTAATATTTAAATATACATTAATTATACCATGTGGATCTAACCGTCCCGGCGGTCTAACTTACCGTGAGCAAGTGGCGTTGAGGAGCATTTGACAGGATGTTGTGCTGGCTCCTGCTGTCAATTCTCTTGGACATCGCAGACTGACCTTCTGACCTGGCCCTTTCTGTCCCGCTCACGCTACAGAGGCGACGGTACATTCATCTTCCTCATCAGCCGGACTATACCTACTGCAGGGCGAAGGCTTCTCCGATATTCCTTCAATTAACTCGGTCCTGTGCTAGCTGCGTCTACTTGACTCCTGCGAACTTCTTCATATCATACGCCCATCTGACTTTCTGCCGACCCCTTCTATGCTCTCCTTCCCTTGGCGTCCAATTTGTTATCCTTTTCGACTATCGGTTACCTCCTCTTCGCACTACACGCCCTGTCCATTTCTTTTTGATTTCCACTAGAATGTAATTAACCCGACTTATTTCTCTGACCCATCTGCATGCTTCGTACCTCTTAGTTATACCAACCAGTTTCCGTTCTATAGCTCTCTGCGTTGTCTTAAGATTACGTTAGCCTTCACGTTTCAGCCCCATAGGGGTGCACAGGTAAGATGAAATTGTTATACTTTTCCTCTTAAGCGGTACCGGTGGTGGTGGCAAATATTTATTAGTTGTTTTCTACAAGAAGGTGTTTGGCCCCAGGTCATATTGGCCCAGGTCCTCAGAAATCTAGGTCGGCTGCTAGCCATAATCTGCAAGTACTTGCCAAATGCGCTCCATCCTAACGTTATTCTCCTAGTTGGTAATCTTTCATGGTCCGGATCTGTGGTTACTACCTGTCCGAAGTACACCTACCATTTGCAGTGCTTCGCTGCCTATTATAAACCGCTGTGCCTTCCAGAGGCTGTCGAACATTACCTTAGCCTTCTGCATATTGATTTTTAGTTTCTGCTCTTCTATATAGATGGCCTTCAGGCGGCACACAAGCTGCACCTTTACAACCTTTGCCGACCCCATGGCGCAACAATCTGGACACATGTGCCCCACCACGGGAGTTGTCGTTCATAACAGCCACATAATTGCATTTCTACATCTAGATCCCTTATGTCGAAGGGCGCATTTGCGCAATAAAATATACCAGGATCAGAACTGCGTTGGCAGCATTGCACGAGTTGCGGTGCTGGAAGTCCAGTTTGGGGTGAAGACGTCTCCCATATGTGAGGATGGCAGGTGCTTTTTGTGTCGTAGCATGACGACTGTTTCGGTACGCATGTGAAAGCTCTAGTGCTGCATCGAAGCTGCTTCCTTTCTTCAGTGCTTTCTTGAGCAATTGGAAGAAATGTTCGGCCAAGCCGGTCGATCAGGGATGATATGGTGCCACTGGGATACGACGTGTACCCGACTCCTGAACAAATGTCTTAAATCCTGCTAACGTGAACTGTGATCGATTGTCATACTGTAGAGTCGGGACACCAAAACCTGCGGAACATCTCATAAAGTCGGTCAGTTGTTTTGCTTAATGCATTCGTTAAGCGCACTGCAGTTCATTTCGCATGTGCATTGATATGAATAAGAAACGTGCGCCAATAGGGTCCCGCAAATGCAACGCGCACGTTTCCAAAGAGATGTTCGCCGTGGCTATGGTTGGAATGGAGTGTTTTTTGGAGCGTTGTTTTGCTCTACATGACTTGCAACATTTACCTTGTGCTTCAATGTGAGCGCATTCTTTCGGAAAAAAAAATTCTGCTGGCAGCTCGTCCTCAAAAAAGTCCGGTTAATTGTGAAAAACAAAGCTCATCTTAACCTTCATTTCCGTGTCAGTCAAGCCGAACGCTATGGCAGCCTGTTCGACTAGGAGGCTGGATTCTACTCCAGAAGAAAATGTTTTAAACACTGCCACCCAGGAGTAGCGAACCTCGTTGCTCAGCTGAAGATCAACTTGGACCACACCTTAAGAGCCCCAGTTTAAGTGTGCAGTCGCGTGCTCGTGGCTTTTAGCTTGAGATGCGGAAAGAGCTCACGTTGCTGCTTTCTGGAAATCACGAAAGCTGCCGCCGCCGTACCACACTCCACGTCGAGCGACGTTCCGCTGATCATGGCGGGGACCATTACTGCGTTCTGTGTAGAGCAGTTGACACCATTGAAATATTTGGAAATAACTTTCTAATTCTTTTCACGGTTTGATTACCGGTAGCTTTTTCCGCCCGGCATATACGCGCCGAACATGCTTCTTTATTCCCATAGCGGTAACACGAACCACATCAAAAGCAAACTTCCAGTGTCGGCCGTGCTCCCCTGCGGAATACTAAAGCCTGTAATGCCTCATACTGCCGTTAGCAGCCGTGTCGGCAAATGCATCCGCGTTTCGAGAGCGACAGTTATTAAATAAATTAGTGAATTAAATTAAAAAGCCTTGTCTTCCAACGGGGAGTCGAACCTCCATCCTTTGGATCCCCAGCCTAGCGCTTTACCACTGCGCCACGGCCCGGATCGTGAAACGGTCTTCATAATTCCCCTTGTCTACAGTGAGGATGATAGCGGGATTCCGCGAGCGACAAATACTACGCCTTTCTTTTTCTGTAGACAAATTATAGAACGCCGGTGAACTTTTATGTGTTCAATGAAATGCTGGTTGTGTTCGACAAGGGGCGTGCGATGTACCGTTCCGACAGCTCATGACGTTCCAAGGCGATTAATGCAAATACGAAGCTGACCTCACCGGCCGTCCGATCCAGGCGTCCGTGCGCCCTTTCATTTGCCGCTTCCTTGAACGCCGCACCACACAGCAAACAGAAGCAGACCCCGATGTCCAGGAGGCGTTAGTACAGCAGACATCAGCGGCGTTTTAAATTGATTTATTACACGATAGAAAAGGCGCAGTATCTGTCACAATTCTCCGCGGACACATGTACCACGCCGTAAAGGAAGGGAGGAAGATTGGAGTGAAAGAAGAGAGGGATTTAGAGGTGCCGTAGTGGAGGGCTACGATCCACCTCGCTATAATGGCTTTCGCCTCATCGCACTTCAGTGATTCAAAGTGCCCTTTACAATTTTTTTCGCTTCTGCCAGGAATTCCTTATGATTGCAGCGGTAACGAATGGGTCGGGTAGGCCGATCACCGCGGTCACCCTGAAAACTAGATCTCCTGAGACAGCTGAGGAAGTGGCTGTAGCTCTAGCCTGCGCCCAGACAAAGGCGCGTTTCGTGATCTGCGACAGCAAAACTGCCATACGAAATTACAGTCGTGGGTTGATGGCTCCCCAGGCAATTCGAATATTACACCAATCACCAATCTCGCGAACTATACAGCTGATTTGGACTCCAGCGCGTTCCCGGCAACGAATCCGCCCATGCCATGGCTCGAGGGCTCTACCACCGAGCCGGAGGCAGAGAGGGGGTGCTTGGAGCGGGGAGCATAGAGTGTGCCAAATCTTACACAGAAATTCTGCAGCATTATAGACTCAGTAGACGGGTGGCTGCTGCGCCAGCCCCTACCCTAAATTTCAGGCAGGCCGTCGCCTGGCGTCGCCTTCAGACTGGGACATTGCCACACCCGCTCCTGGTGAGCCATATGCTCCCAGAAGAAAGATCAGAATTCTGTGCAAACTGTGACTCGAGAGGGACCCTCGAACACATCCTCTGGGACTGCCCCTTTTCTCCCGGGAGGGGTCTAAATCTGACGCCGCAACTCTGGGAGACCATGCTGCGCTGCTCGGACCCTGGGCTCCAGCTAGCCGCCATCCAGCTGGCCTAGGACGCCGCCGGCCAACAACGTCTGCTGGCCTGCGTCTGAGACGGGGCACCCGCCATCCATCCCAAGCGACGGAGGGCCGGAGCCTCTTCAACCGCTGGAATAAATACAAAGTTCTGCTCTCTCTCTCTCTCTCTCTCACAACGAGCATCTTAGAAACAGCCTGGAGTGCTGTGAACTACTTCTGCGCTTTAGAGGGAAAGCGCTAATCCAGAGGTAAAGAGGTTAGCAAAATCATCTGACGCTTTTATGATTTACAAAAAAAAAAAAAAAAAAAATATCTCAAGATTTCGTATGAATGTTGTGACGCAACGGTTATTTACGTAGAGTTCAGGGTGGTGTGAAGACATTTTATTTCCCATTTAGCATCCATATGCTAGTCAGGTTAAAGGTTAGTTTGCGACACAAATTCGAACCGGCGACGTATGCACCTCCACTTGCATGCTGTTAATTGAAAGTGCATATGTCCACCGAGCGGTGGCGTAGCGGTAGAACATCCGCCTCGCATGCAAGAGGACCGGGGTTCAAATCCCGGTGCCGCGCAATTCTCCACCGGATTAAAAAAAAAAAAATCCGCGTGTCGATGGAATTGCATAAACAGGTTTGGGGCGCGACCTGATTCCGGTGAACACCTCCGGCAACGCACCCCCTCACCAGAACAGGAGTTCGCCACCCTGGTGCAGTAATTGGCCGCAACCTCCTATGATAAGCTCCATAAAACCCCGGCCCTCAGTCACCAGCGGCTGCGGAACAACTGACCACGGCGGCGGTCAGACCTGTGACGCAGCAGGGGGTGCTAAGAATACCTGGCTCCGCTGGACAGGCCGCCATTGGAAACTGACCCTGGCAACGTTTAACGCTAGAACCCTAGCTAGTGAAGCTAGTTTAGCAGTGCTGTTAGAGGAACTAGAGGGTATGAAATGGGATATCATAGGGCTTAGTGAGATTAGGGGGCCGAATGAGGCATATACTGTACTGAAGGATGGGCATGGACTGTGTTATCGAGGTTTACCAGAGAGGCGACGACTAGGACTAGGTTTCCTTGTCAATAAGTATATAGCGGGTAATATAGATGAATTCTATAGTAATAATGAGAGGGTGGCAGGCATCGTTATTAGGCTTAATAAGCGATATAAACTGAAGGTTGTACAGGCTTATGCACCTACGTGTAGTTATGATGACCAGGCAGTTGAAAGCTTCTACGAAGATGTAGAATCGGCAATGCGAAAAGTAAAGACGCAGTATACTGTACTAATGGGCGACTTCAATGCCAAGGTAGGGAAAAAGCAGGCAGGGGACCAGGCAGTAGGTGACTATGGCATTGGTTCTAGGAATAGCAGGGGGGATTTACTAGTTGAGTCTGCAGAGCGCAATAACTTAAGAATCATAAATACCTTCTTCAGCAAACGGAAAAACCGGAAATGGATATGGAAAGGTCCTAACGGGGAGACTAAAAATGAAATTGACCTCCTAATGTGTTCAACCCCCGCCATTGCGCAAAATGTAGAGGTAATCGGGAAAGTGCGATGCAGTGACCACAGGATGGTGAGGTCCCGAATTAGCCTAAATCTGAAGAAGGAACGCAACAAATTAGTAAGAAAGAAACCCATCAACAACTTGGCGGTAAGGGGGAGGGCAGAAGAGTTCAGGATCTCGCTACAGAATAGATATTCAGCTCTAAACTAGGATGGCGACATTACCCTAGAAGCAATGAACAATAATTTCAGAGATATCATTACTGAGTGTGCGGTAGAAGTAGGCGGTAGGATAGCTAGAGAGGATACAGGTGCGCTGTCTAAGGAGACGAAAGACTTGATCAAGAAACGCCAGAGTATGAAATCTTCCAATCCAACAGACCAGATTGAATTGGCCGAGATATCAAAGCTAATCAATAAGCGCAAGGTAGCCGATATAAGGAAGCATAACACGGAGAAAATTGAGCATGCTGTAGAGAACGGGGGAAGCCTTAAAGCGGTAAAGAAGAAATCGGGCATAGGCAAAAACCAGATGTATGCGATAAGGGACAAGGAGGGCAACGTCATCACGAATATGGACAAGATAGTCAAAGTAGCCGAGGAGTTCTATACAGATCTCTACAGTAGCCAAAGTAGTCAGGACCGTATGGAGATTGGCGGTAGGGAAAAACAGTCAGACGTTCCACCAGTTACGAAGGACGAGGTCAAGAAAGCATTAGAAACTATGAAAAGGGGGAAATCAGCTGGAGAGGATCAGATAACTACAGATTTGCTGAAGGACGGGGGGGGGGGGGGGGGATATCGTGTTAGAAAAGCTGGCCACCCTGTATACGCAGTGCCTGATGTCATCGACGGTACCGGAACCATGGAAGAATGCAAACATTATCCTCATTCATAAGAAAGGGGACTCTAAAGACCTTAAAAATTACAGACCAATCAGCTTACTGTCTGTTACGTATAAGGTATTTACTAAGGTAATCGCTAATAGAATCAGGACAACCTCAGACTGCAATCAAGCAAAAGATCAAGCAGGTTTTCGGAAACGGTACTCTACTATCGATCATATCCATACCATCAATCAAGTGATAGAAAAATGCTCGGAATATAACCAGCCCTTATGCATAGCATTCATTGATTACGAAAAAGCATTTGACTCAGTTGAAACCTCGGCGGGGATGCAGGCATTGCGAAATCAGGGGGTAGACTAGCCGTACGTGAAAGTGCTGGAAGAGCTGGAAGATATATATATATATATATATATATATATATATATATATATATATATATATATATATATATATATATATATATATATATATATATAGTGGCTGCACAGCAACCATAGTTCTGCATAAAGAAAGTAACAAAATTCCCATAAAGAAAGGTGTTAGGCAAGGAGACACGATCTCCCCAGTACTATTCACAGCTTGCTTAAAGGAAGTATTCAGAGACTTGGAATGGGAGCAGTTAGGGATAAGGGTAGATGGAGAATACCTCAGTAATCTGTGATTTGCTGATGACATTGCCTTGCTAAGCAAATCGGGGGATGAACTGCAAATAATGATTGGTGACCTAGACAGGAAAAGTAGAAAGGTAGGCTTGAAAATCAATATGCAGAAGACTAAAGTAATGTCCAACAGCCTCGGAAAGGAACAGCAGTTTACATTAGGTAGGGAAGTACTGGAAGTAGTAGGCGAATATGTCTACTTAGGACAGGTAGTAACCGCAGATCCGGACCATAAAAAGGAAATAACAAGAATAATAAGATCGGGATGGAGCGCATTTGGCAAGCACTCACAGATTATGATTAGCAGCTTACCAGTATCGCTAAAGAGGAAAGTATATAACAGTTGCATCTTACCTGTACTCACCTATAGGGCTGAAACGTGGAGGCTAACCAAGAGAGTTCTACTTAAGTTGAGGACAACCCAGAGGGCTATGGAAAGAAAAACATTAAGAGATAGGAAGCGTGCAGAGTGGGTCAGAGAAATAACTCAGGTTACCGACATTCTAGTGGAAATTAAGAAGAAGAAATGGGCATGGGCAGGACATGTAGTGCGAGGAGAGGATAACCGATGGTCGCTTAGGGTAACAAACTGGATTCCAAGGGAAGGAAAGCGTAGCAGGGGGCGGCAGAAAGTTAGGTGGGCGGATGAGGTTAAGAAGTTCGCAGGGGTCAAGTGGATGCAGCTAGCACAGAACCGGGTTAAGTGGAGAAATATGGGAGAGGCCTTCGCCCTGCAGTGGGTATAGTCAGGCTGATGATGATGATGATGTCCACCGAAAGGTTAGACGGATACTGTACTTTTGTTTTGGCAAACAGTGCTTTCGCACGTCCTACTGTGTTTAAGCGGAGTTAAACCTAGAATAGTGTTTTCTTTTTTTCGCTGCTGGAATAGTTAAGGCTTGTTCGACAGCCTTCTGAAACGTCCTTGTTTTGAGCGAAAAGCGCTGTCTGAATGTCAGCTCTCTAGAAGCCGCAGATGAATCTAATTCACAATGAATGGCCCAAGTATTATACGAAGTCGCATGACTGAGAACGCCTTCGCAGTCGAACTCTACGATAGGCTGAGTTTCGGTAAAACTTGGCTCGGTCACTAATTACGGATGCTGGATAATCTCCAAGTAGCCTCCGCAGCTCGTCAAAACTTAGCTCGATGGTAAACTGGGTGTGGTCACTGACTCGAGCAGCTAGGCTACAGATCTTGGGTCCGATAAAACTTAAGCAAGCACAACTCGGTCTTCTTCAGACACTTTGTAGAACAGAATAAACGAGACTAGACGTTCGAATCATTTGAGGAAATGGCCCCAGCAGGCTAGGTTACCCCAAACTTTCATCACTGGTGGCTCCACTCCTGCATTCCCGCATCGAGAACCGCGGTAAACGAACTCAATAAATTACTGCTGCGCGCAGGTCTCGGTAGCATCCACGCCGACAGTTGTTATAGGACGAAGACGCACACGGGCGAAAGAGGATTTGTTTATTTGAGTGATGTTTGCGGACTTAGCCAGTGGAAACGAGAGACGGGCGAGGCGGATGCGGTGAGCGTGATAGGCGATACAGATGAGACGCATCGCGAACAAAGGACTTCACTGCGTTGCAAAGCGCCTGCGCGTGACTGCGCTGTCGGCAACAGTCTCTTCGTGGCCCACGTCCCTCTTGGCGAACACCGGAAAACACCAGAATTACTTGCTGCTAGAAGTGCATTTTGCTTTACTTACAGTAACCGGCAGGAGAGCAAATGAAGAAATGACGATTCAGACAAGATTTTATGTTAACGTGGATTCGCGCAGTCCGCAGCGAAGCGTGGAGATTGTTTCACACTTCGATGAAAACTGAGAGCACGTGACTGCCGCTGAAAGCCTGGGAGAATTAGATGCATGCGCAATTAGTATTGTTGGCTGCTCTTTCCGCCCGCTCAGCTAATTCCACCCACTTTCGCCGGCTCAAGGCGGCAGCTTAAGGCAGCACTTTCCCTCTAATGGGGGCTGCTCATTGATTTCATTGCGACCAAGAGGGTTGTTTTGTAAGTGGGTAGCAGGGCTCGTTGCATCAGTGAGTCTTAACGCTGTCCGTGGAAGTAAGTGGACTGCACGGGGTGTCAGAATGGGGATGAGCAGGAGGTAGACGAGGGTATTTGCATACGTCACAGCACTGACCATTTTTTTTTTTTTTGGTGCTGGTTCTCTTTTGGTAGGTTGGACCAGCAGTACAAATATTCGCCTGCTGGCGCTTTCTCATACTTTGAGTGCTGTGCTACCGACTGGTGACACCAGTTGTTCTCAGACAAAGAAGGAAATGATTAATAGTGGAGGGCTTCACGAAGGTCCTCCAAAGTGCGCTAGGATAAGTACACATGGCCAGACAAGTTTTAGAACTGTTGCTGCAGCGATAATGTAAACAGTGGCGCTCTCTGCACTACAATAGGGCGCCCAGCTGAGCCTCGTGACTTCGCGTGAATCACGCCTATGCAGTATCTCCCAGTCCTCTAACGTGTAACGATATTCGAGGCCCATGAGTAGCGTTTTTGTTTTCGTTCCTATGATGAGGACAATTCGGAAGGTCAACGACAGGTGCAAGCAGACAATGACAAGTGCACGATTACGTATTCTGAAGATACTGCGCCATCGATGCATAAAGTATATTCGCTATTTCTATACTCTCACAGAAGTTAACCTTAGTTTTGCGAATATTCCAGAAAAATGAACATTTCAGTAATCCCTAGTAGTTTTGCTACCCACTCTGCGTAAAACTATTTCACAGAAATGAAAATTTCATTTCAACGAACACCTCAGCAGGATGCGTATGTGTTCTTAATCGGCTTAACGAAGTTGCGCGCTCCGTGCCTTGCAGGGCCCCTGGAGGTGCACCCGCTGTCAAAGCTGAGCAGGGCAAGAATTACGTGTAGTGTTCAACACGACAGCGTTAAAGGCCCCGTTTACCTTTGTGAGCGAAACATCACGGGCGCTGGCAAGTGGTAGTTGGCAGCTGACATGGACGGGCTCAGATTGGAGGGTTGCCTGACGTTACGTCTGGCAGGAGCTCCTTTCATATGGAAAGGTGACATCAGAATCAGCCTGTTAGGACCTCTAAGTGCCAGACAGGTTAACCCTAGACCACGCAGGCACGTTCATACGACTTAGTTAAAGCTGGGCTTTATATGTGGGGACCATATTGCGCCATACCTTGAAAGGCTGAGCTTAAGTGCCCCCTATAATTTTTGTATTTTTAGCTAGCACGTAGTGCCCCCTGATCTACAAAAGCATGTCATAGCTCGCGCATCATGAACTCACAACCACGATACCAAATTCCAAAGATACCGGCCTTTCCGGTTTTAGCCCTTTGAACTTACTTTTGTGGTCAACAACTTTAATTGGAACTGCCAGTGAGCTGCGACACGAAACTTTCCATACGTACAGACTCGAGCTGCGATCTAACGCGCTGCTGCGGCATGAACCTATCAGCCTAGATAGCCACTCGGTCATCATCTCCGCGGGAATGCAAGACTCTCTGCCTTTCGCTATCGATATCGCCAAAATCATCATCCTCTATTATCCCTGCTCGAGTCTGTTCAAACGTAAGAGCACAGCGACTTGCACATGCGAGCCCTAGTTCGAATCCGTGGCCGGCTTCGTGAGACGGCTTCGACGCTAAAGAGCACGCCCTGGATGACCTGGGCCCTAAAAAGCATACCCCAAAACGGATGGATAGATGCATAGATAATAGATATTAGGAGGTTTCCATTTGTAACAGAGTGGCAACAGGAGGAACCATTCTTTGTATTCATTTTCAATTTCTCGAACAAATCTGTCGAACCCACTAATCTTCCAGGCGGCTGTACCCCAAGTGATTGGCATTGACTTTGCTGGACAACGGCAAAGGCGGTTATCTTGAAGAGCTACATTGCCCTTTTTACCTGCTCTACAAAGACCACTACCATTTACAGCGAGAGTTCACTGAAGTTTCAGAAAGCGTCAAATGACATCAAGACACTCTAACATCCTTCGCAGTGGAGAAACGCAGGATTACTGCAGTTCACGGCAGATCACCTGAAAAGTCGTTACTTATAGAACAGCCTGGTGGAGAGGCTTGTGGGAACGGATGGTAAAATCTGCAAAGTTCGGTCTACGAAAAACTCTCGGTCGTCAGAGCCTCTCTTTAGAAGAGCTTGCCACCACACTGACCAATGTAGAAGCCACCATTAACTCCCGACAGCTAACTTACAGCCCTGCTCGTGACCCTGGTGAGCAATCTGTTTTAACGTCGTCCCATCCGTTGAATGGAAAGAGGTTGACTGCCAAATTTCCTGAAGCACACTAAGCCCGTGTTCCTTCGGCCACTGCTTCAGACATAACTCGTCGCTTCAAAAGCCGATAATCTATTAACTCCTTTTGGAAGCGATGACGGAGAGAGTGGCTGTTTCACCTACGGTCGGCCCACAAGTCGACAATAAGCTCGGCCAACACTGTACAAGTAGACGACATCGCCATTGTCCACGACAGTAATGCCCGAGACATGCTCTTATGTGGCACACCGCTCGCGTCGTGGAATAGCCACATGCGTTCTTGCTCCATCAAAATGCCAACCCGAAATCAAGTTACAGCGACCAATGCAACTCATCTACACTCTAGAGACTAATGTAAAAAGAGTAAACTTGTTTTTTTTTTTTGTTTTTTTTTTTGGAGGTCGGTAAGTATAGTGGACCGAGCCGTGAATATGCCAGGTACAATGACGAATAGCACGGCTGTTCCGCTTCTGCAGCTGAATTGTAGCGTTGAGAAATCGCTGGCGCCAATGTGGGGCCTCTGACATGAATGAAAGAAAACGTGACCTTGCAAGGCTGCGTATCAACGCCATACTATAGATACAAGGCAGGCACGCTCCTAAATAATGCAAAGCCATGGCTACGGCTCATGGCGCCAGACAGTCGGACGACGGCAACAGGCAATGAAGGAAGACGCGCGTCGTCGTCTTCATATTGTATGCTGTCCTGTACGTCACACATGTCCGTGTCCTCGTTTTCCTAAAATATTTAGTTCTCTTCACTGTAGTCTTGCAATAATGAACCCGTCGCTGAAATTACCCCACAAGCGGTTTGGTATGGTTTATGGAGCTTTACGTCCCAAAGTGACTCGGGCTATCAGAGACGCCGTAGTGGAGGGCTTCGGAAATTTCTACCACCTGAGGTTCTTTGCCGTGCATTGGCATCGCACAGCACATGGGCGCCTAGCCTTGCGCCACCATTGAAAAGCGACCGCCGCGGCAGGGATTCGATCCCGCATTCTGGGCGCAGAAGTGGAGCGCCCTAACCACTGCTCCACCACGGCGGGGCGAACCTACAAGCGACGCTAATGCTAGATTTCATTTTGATACACGTTCCCGCGTTCTATAAGGTAGGCAAAAAACCTTCTGCAGGCAGCCCATTGATGCGTCGTGTTTCGATTCAGCCGAAGCATGGACGCGGCTGTACTTGATAGAGAAGTCTTTGGGAAAAAAGCTTCCAGGAAAGCGGGCCTTCTGCATTTCATTGGGATGACACCAGTAGACCACAAGGTGCCGTTGCAGACGACGCGCAAGGGGCCTCGCCTACTCTGGTCTGCGCCATACCGTTGCGCTAAGGTGGGCACTGCTGGGCTTTATTGAAACACACGTTCCCGCGCTCTAAGGTATGCGGGAACCTTCTCCAGGCAGCCGAGTTGAGTATAGTGTTGTTGCGACTCAGCCGAAGCGAGGACGCGTCACTACATGATGGGAAAGTCTTCGAGAAACGGGTTTTAATAAAAAAAAAAAAATAAAGGGAGTTTGTTTAAGTTTTGCCGTAAGAGTAGATGCGATAGAATGCCTTTAACACCTTTTCATTCCCCATTTTCTTAGTTGGTTTGGTGTTTGGGGAAAGGAAGGCGTAGTATCTGTTGCACTTAAGGGCGGCCGCATACACTTACATTTAACAGTATTAATTGAAGATACATATGTCGCCGGTTCGAATCCCTATCGCAAACTAGCTTGACGGCAATTCTAAATGAAAAATGAAATGACATCACATCATCCTGAACATTAGGCAAACAACGGTTGCATCACAATTTTGATACGAAATATCGTGCGTATTTTCTTCAACATGTTTTTCTCAATTCTGGGGTACGGTTGCGGCTTTTCGGCCGAGTGAGCCCTACACGAGATCGTGTAAACGATCTCAACGCATTTGAACAGGACAACACCAGGAGACATGCGCCGCCGCAGACAACACGCGCGAGACATCCGCTCTGCTCTGCGTCGCCTTGTCGCTTTAGCATCGCCAATGCTGCGCTTCACTGTGATACAAGTTTCGAAGCTTTAAGGTAGGCGGAAGCATTCCTAGTTTCAGTTGTGTTTCGATGAAGCCGAAGTGAGGAAACTGCTATTAAAGGTTGCACCGAGGTGTTGGTTCATTAAAGCGCCTGCAAAAGTGTACTGCTTGTTCAACGAAAGCTATCAATCACTGTTTCGTATATTGTACCTATAGTTCTAATGTCTGAATGGGCCTTTTTTTTTTGTCATGCATGGTGCAATAACAGCGCTTTCTTGCCGTTCCTCTTTTTTTAATCTCTCATCCTATGCTCCTGATGATCAGTCCAAAGATTAATATTGAGTAGACTAATGAGATACCTTTTTATATATTGCGCACGGGTTGTCGCAGGCCAGTCTCTTCCCCAAAGATGGTGGTACGCGCAGGGTGTTATCCAGGCACTTGGCACAAATACCCGGTCTTCCAAAAAGGTATAACCGAACACCAAGCGTCCGTGCATGCGTATCGGGGCTAGGATGGGTGGCTACAGCGGTGGTGCAAAGGGGACGCTCGGAGTAAGCGCGGAAACTGCGAAAAGCCTTGACCTCAATTCCTCAACCTCAATGAAGCCGAGCTGCCGCGCAGTCGACCGCAAAGTGGTGGCCTATCAACTAACGAAACTAGTTATTGGATCATTTTGACCTCGTCGTCGCCACCAATCGATGCGTCAGCGACGGACATGTGCACAGTAAAATCGCCAAAGGAATTATTTTGACAAGAACGGAAGGCAATTCTGTACCGAAAGCTGCATTGTAAGCTCATCAAACGCCTCCAGGTATATCGGTTATGAAAACAGTAACGCAAGAAAACAAACATGCCTGCATTTGTTTGATTGCGTGGTGAAGTGGCAACGACAGCAATCTGGATGCTGTAGTTTCGGTCGACTTAAATGTGGCGCTGTAACGTGCGCAGCTACTGAGCCAAGCTAGACTCACTCATCCCACATCGCGCTATTCTCCATGACTGTCTTCTCGCCATGATTTGTGGAACGCCAAAAATTGGTTCAAAGCAGGCATCCCTATCCTCCTCTAAGAAGCGATGAGGGTGCATGCAAGCCCAGAATTTTACGTCATGGCAGGGAATGCTAAATGTGCAAGCAGAGTGATAAATTTTTGGGTTCAGATGCACAGATCTGTCGGCAGCACTGATTTATTCCGATTCAACGAGCTTACAGCAATAAATACGAAATTAATACGAGAGTGAGGTGTTGTACATTTCTTAAAAGATCGCTTCAGCACCCGTAAGTGAAAATTTTATAAGCCTTCAGTGTGATGACCCGCGCACAATTCCAGGAGGCAAAGCGATTTCTATCGTGTGAGGCCGGAGGCAAACGACGAGGAGTTTAATGATGCACTCAGTGCGAGACGCAGCACATAACAACTGTCTGTTACGACAGCGATGACAAGGAAGGAGACACGGGAGTAATAAGTTTGAGGCATCTGCTGGAAGCACCGCTCCCGGCATGCAACGCACAACAATCGGCGGCCCGCTCTTCAGCCATCGCCAGCCCCGTCCTGCATGGCGTCGGAAGGTGGCAGGGAGACCGGCGAGTCTTGTTCGCAGGCCAGAAGGTCGGAGGTCTCGTCGCCCTGCGTCGGCCGCTGGCCACTCAGGTTGGTCATGCGGCTCAGTGCCTTCAGTGCGTTGCCGCTCTTCTGCGAACCGCCAAGAAGCGACAGGGTTAGGGTTTTTGATCGCGTGCAGAGCTTTCACATTTATGCGCCTGCGCTACAATGCTCACACGAATACAAAACCCAGCTCCATGACAGCCTCAAATAACAGTAAAGGGGTCATCATACACGGACTGTTTACACTGCACGTGTGGATACGTAGGAACGAGGATGCACTATCCGGGCTAAGAGGGAAGGGATTAATGCACGCTTTGGAGAGATTATTGGAAGAAGAGCAAGACAGTGAATGTTGGCAGTCGAAGAAAATGTTTTCAGCGCCAAAGCACACTACTCCACGAGGTGGTAAATCCAAACTGAAGTTTGCGTGTTCCTGTCCTTGTAGTGACCTTGTTAGTCTAGCGAAGCGGCAGCATAGCAACACCATAGAAATCAGCAAAAAGAAAAAAAAGCCATAGGAGCAGACATGATTCGAACCCAAAGATTTCTTGTGGGAAGCGAGTACAGTACCTCGCAGCTGTCGCAGCTTTTTTTTTTTTTTTTTCCTTAAACGAGGAATTGTATGCACAAGCCGAGTTCGAGTGCACCCATTCCGGAGTGCACACACTCTTAGTGATGTGCTCTGCATTGTCTCTTGTTTAGATTGTTCCTATTGTCGGTCATATTTGCATCGTGTTGATCTGATGCTGTTTTTCATAATAATTTTTGCATAGTTTGTGTGCATAGAATACAGTTTCAATGTAATGGAAACTGTAGCCGCAGCCGATCATCCCGAGTGTTTTATTAACCACCCACCTACCCACCCTTTTTCTCTCTCTCTCTGTGCATCACATGTCGTCGTCAACTACCATCCGATCTCACTGGCCTCTTAATGTGCGTTAAATTTGGCAGACGGTTTAACTGATGGACTTGGCTCAACCCAAAAATTTGAGTTGTTAACCCCTAAATATGACTTGCGCGTTTCAAAAACTGGAATGCGAAATTTGAGGTCACCCACGTTCAAAACAGATAGTGATTAAAAAATGACTCGCTAATTGACAAGAGGGAAAACCGGCAATGAACGAAACACTGCGATAAAAAAAGACTATAAAGATAACAAAGCAAGTACTCCAGATACAGTAGGTAGGGGCAAGAGGTACACAGAAAACACAGCGTAGAATACTAAGCCAGATCAAGATTATAAAAACGGCGAAAACAATACTCAATTAACCGACAGTCTGTGGCAGAAAGGAATTCTCATGGCTTTCGTTAGATGAGGCGTCGAAGACGCGGAGTTTATTTATTTATTTATTTATTTATTTATTTATTTATTTATTTATTTATTTATTTATTTATTTATTTATTTACCCTAAAGGCCCTTTCAGGCATTACATAGGGGGGGGGGGAGGAGTCACATGAACAAAGTTGGTTACAACAGGCACATAAGTAACAATTGCACTTAAGGGTCAGAGAGGAGGAAAAGAAAGGAGAAAAAAAAACAAGTCATTCAGGTCGCTATTTTTCCTTTTTTTTTTATACAGTAGTTATATGACCTAAGCAATTTTACATGCTCTGAAGAAACGAGGTAGGCTGAAATGAACAAGAAATAACACAGCACGATGAGTTGATCGGTAGCGGCGGTTGTACAAGAGGAGAACGATGAGCTGATCGCGGGCTCGGTGAAAAACAAGACACTTTCCCTGAGCGAGCAGCCACGAAAGAGGCCCGGAAGACTGAATCTTCCCAGAGCGCACTGTCGCAGGCGTGCTGCGGTCTGCCTTCTTACACTCTCGGCTAGTTGCGCTGCAGCCCATCGTCACGGACGCGCGCTTGCCGGTCGCTGCCCCGGGATTCATGTCGAAGCATGCTCGGAGGAGCGGGGAAATCCCGTAACTTCTGCTCCATATGTGAGGTAGGAGATCCCGTAACTTCCGCTTTATATGTGAGGCAGCTTGTGACAACCCTCGTCCAGATTATTTTACGCGATCGGCCATCTCATGCGCTCGACTTGTCAAACTGTTCAGCCTAACGCAATCGTCTGGCTTCAAAGAGCGGTTGTATAAAATCGAACGTTGTTACTGGAGCTAAATGCCCGAAATGACTGCTTACAAGGCATTGAGAATGAAAACAGGACACTAGTTCTGGCACCCGAATATAAAAAAGAAAAGAAAAACGCTGCTAACGATTTTTTGAATCCCGCAGACTATCTTTCCCAATAATTCTTGTAGCAGACACTCGAAGCATGGTTATTCAGCTTATATGGGCTTTTTGTTCAAAATAAAATCGACAGCTCGGTCTTTTCGGACTTGATTGACGTTTGAAAGCAAGGGGCCCTTTGACGAAAAATTTGCAGTAAATTATTTTTCCCGCCTCTCCGGTTCAACCCAGTTAAAAAGCAACTACAGTGTTTAGTTTTTTTCCTGGACATTTCGAGCTTATAATCGCGTCGTGTTTCATATACTCGCCTTTTTCCTGGTATCAGAATACAAAGTAAAATTTATTTTCAAAAGCAAAACCAGGAAAACCCGAACCGAAAGTAGGTTCCTATTTGCCTGTGACGTCACTACATACCAATCTATGAGGTCCTGGATGCGGCGCCAAAACCTATGGTGTGCGCATTGATTGGCTAAACTGACAACTGTATGCGACAGCTGGAGTCACTGCTTGTCTGAAATAGCGAAAAAAAGGAAAAGCTTGAAGTTTCGTCCTGCCGCAAATGCACAGCGAATACTGACGGCCATGAATTCAGTGACGTCATGCACTACCCGACCGAGGCCACAAAATAGAAAATGTTAAAATTAATTTGCGCTGACGAAAACGTCGAACGGCTGCGGAATTTGACTCAAATGGCCAGCAAACTAAGGAGAACATACTCTGATAGTTGCAGTAAAATATGAGGAGGTCGAAAAAACGCAGAAGTTGGCCTTCAGGTGATGACGTCGAGCGTCGTCAAATTAGTGCGATAATTTTCCACATTTAGTTTCAGTGCGTTAAAGACCGCTGTCGATACCAGCACGTAATCCGTTTTCTGCTCTATAGGCAGCAACACCGGGCCCCTGCGCAGAATGAAGCAGGAAGGGGCGTCGTACCAGCCACTTCCTGCGGACGACGAACTTCTTGAGCTTGTCCGTGGGCAGCGGCAGTGAGCTGGCGCTGCGCTTGGGCACCACGCACAGCCACTCGTGTTCCAGGCACTGCTCGGCAGACATCCGCTTCCTGCGCGCACACACGACCCGCCATCATCAGACGAAAATAAGAGGATGCAGCCGACCACGGGGGCTGAGCGCATCAGTAAACAAGCGAAACAAGCGCTTAAAGCCACCCTGCTAATTTACATGTCTTGCATGTATACGGTCACTATATTTCACGTGTGCTCTAAAAGCAGTTATCCTTTGGCGGTAATGCGTTCGCTTGTACATGAGCATTGAATCAGAGTATGCCCGCCATCTTAAAATTTTCACTGATCCTTCTGTGGACAAGGTCGGAGGAGCTACAGCGGGGCGGTTTTTTACATTACATTTTCTTTAATTAATTCATGGTCTCTATGCTTTACTGAAGTCGTGCCCTCCGAAACGGCCGAAAGCGTTGCCATCGGGGCGGTCTTAAGGAAGGTATACGCTCATGAACAGCTCAACCTGTAGTGATCCTGACGGATTCTAAATACGCCCTTTAAAGGTTGGAGTTCCCTACTGGTAACTTTTTCCTTACTTCTCTGTGCATACTCTGCAAAGCAGAGGCTTTTCACTAACTTTTCAACGGGTTCCCTGACAGATAGGCAACGATACGGCGGACAGCATAACCAGTAAATCGTTTTCAGGACATCCATCGAGAAGAGTTCCTAAAACACCAAAGTGCCTTTCAGAGAAGCAGTTCACAGCCATTTCGATTCCTTTCAGAGTTCACCCTTCAAGCCATGCGTGACCAAATTACTAAAAAAGGCCCCAATCCACTTTACTATGTCGCATTTGTACGGACTCTGCTTGTACCCCTGCGAAGATGTACAAGCCGGGCCTGCCAACGTCTCCGTTGTGTTCCACATGCGCTGTGTGCGCGCATATAGAACATTACATTATGTGCTGTCTAGGGTGCATTGCGGAGAGGAGTGTGTTGATCGCTATACCTCAAGAAAATAGGAGTCCTCCATAGTTCGGGACATTGTCTGCCCGCACACAAACCGTTGTTGTAGAAAGGAGGTTTCACGCCTTCTTTTTGTTTTCCTAAATGACTTGGATCTTCACTCCAGACTGTGATAGCAGTTGTGATTACTACATATTACGTGCTTGTGCCTAACTTGTCGACAATAATATTTAAGTGTGTTACTTTGGAGCAAAAACCGCAAGGCTATCCCCATCTGTAGACAGAAACAACCTCGACCTCAACGCACCAGTCAAAACGCGCCATGCGATCACAATGTGCCTGAAGTGGGATTTAATTTACTGCAGCTGTTTAAATAAAAAGAATTGATTGAGACTGGGCACGGGGCTTTGTATTCAGGTAGAAGAACACCGATGTGTACACAATATTTTAATAAGCGCATGCTTGAAACGTTGGCTCACCGAAGCGGTACGGCTTTGATAAACATTGCAAGCATCTGGGGAGGCCCACAGAACGTGCCAACAGCTTCGACCGATGATGTGCATGCAGCTACCACCCGGATAAGATCAAACGGAGACAGCTATTCTGCATTCAGCGAAGCTCGTCTGAGAAGTTCAGGGGTCGGCTTCAGGGGTTAACTCGACGCAAATGTGCAACTTTTTTCTTACCCAGAAAGAGGTCCCTGTTTCATCAAGAAGGATGACACCTCCATAAAAAAAAAAAAAAAAAAAAGAACATGGCTGCGGCTTGACAGCCTAACACGGCTAAGCCGCGGTTATGCAATCGAAAGCTTCGTTACGCTTGGCTATACTGTGTTCGGAAAGCGGTTTTACTTGCGTCATTTAAGAGCAGTTTTACCAGTGCGCTCTTCATGAATGCTATGGGAAATTACCTTTTTATTTTGCACGCTGCTCATACCGAAGCGCATCTCATTCGCCGTTCCGCACTGCACTTGCCCTGGATGGTATACGCACGATCAAAAGGTTACGGGACGCTGCTTCGCGACCCGTTCGCGTGGTATTGTTACCAGTGGATACCGTGGCATATATTAGTGCGACACAATTACGCGGCTACGCTGAAATCGTCTTCCCGCACATTCGTGTCGCTTAATCTTTACACTGCGCAGATGCAATATGACTGTTTCTAGATTCGTACGTAACGAGGAAATCAGTGTTAAGGTTCACATCTGCAAGCCGCAGACGTCGCGCGACTCCCAGGTGTGAGTTCACTTTGGCATAACATTCTCTTACAAGAAGCTCCGAATTTTCCATGTACCGTCTTTGCCAAAAGTAACCAGGCTGCGTGCTCCGGTTCTCAGTCTGGTAGCAGGCAATTCGTTCCACTTCTGACGCATCTAAATCTGTGCAGAGTAAAGGCGAGCTCCCGTCCTCACTCCTCAACAAGCTTTGATCTTCTGGGAATCCATGCTGGCTTTAAAATGCAAGCTAGAAGCAAAACATGCTGCCTCGTTACTTTACACAGTGGCGCCGTAGATGGCCATCTGGAGACATATTTCATCTCTTTTCACCAGCACATCAACAAGTACTCTCAATATTGCGCTCGAGCAATTAAGGAGAAGATTACTCCAGTAAACATTGCATACGTTATACGCCTTTTACTCCGACAGCATGCTTATAGGGTGCGTCCAGTGTTACTCTGGTATGAAATGGCCATCACTAAGGGCAGTTTTCTGCGGAAGGAAAATGCAGCCAACTAAAACTGACCTCCTGCCCTTTATCAAATCTGTAACTCCACTAGCACTGTTTCATGCATACTTACAGCTTCCCCTGATGGAACGAAGACTAGTAACATATTCATGACCGGCAAAACTATGTAATCATGAAGTTAATACCAATGGGTTTCTTGACGATTACGAAGTTTTTTGGGTTACAAAGTTCTGGGGGGTGGGGGTTAAGACACTGAAGGTTGCGAGGCCTACGAAGGGTTCGAGAACGAAACGCAGTCTAAACTTGTCAGTGGGCTCTTCCCATGCTCGCTGGGTCTTCAGTGCTATAGTTACAGTCCACTTAGAGCGCGCTCAGAGGTGTATCCAACGAGACGCTCATGGACAGAGTGCGCACACATACCTGGGATTCTTGACAATCAGGTGGCACATGAAATCTTTCGCGATGGCCGAGATGGTCTCAAAGACCGGGTCGTCGAAGTCGAAGTCCACTCGCACGATGTTGTTGAAAGTGTCCGTGTCAGAGTCGCCCATGAAAGGCGACAACCCGGAAAGTCTGCGTGGCAAACATGCAGGCTTGACGGGAAACGCACAGCACAAAAGGGGGCCACAATATTAGCGTAATGCTGATGCTGCCTCCGCCGTGCAGATGGGATCGTAACGACGCCGCGACAAGGAAGCTGGTGCGACGAGTAGCTCTGACGCTTTCTACCTAGAAGCAAATGCGCATTCATCCTTTGCGCAATCGTCGGGTCTTTACCTGTCTTGTGACGTAATATAATAGCAAAGCATGAAACAAAAAAGAAATGACTGTATTTTATGCCTGGTTGTCGAGTGTTAGCGAATCAAGCTGATCAGAGCAGCGGCACGTTCTAAGTAACGCGAACCTCCGACTACGGATAACTACCAGCTTAATATCCCCATGAAGGGGGATTACAGCAAGAGGCAATGTCGCATTTTCCCAAACAACAATAACATGTAAGGCTATACACAAGGCAAGCGACGGAATTATATGGCTAACCCTTTCAGCATACCATTTATTTGCGACTGTCATCAGTCGAGACACTTTGTAACGAATGAGAATTCAATTTTGTGCCTTGCGTGTGAATCCAGAGTGAAGGGCGCATGCACGTTTCGCCCCTGACCTCCAGAAAAGGCGATCGCGGCCATCCCTTTATACTCGCATTATGCTTTAGCTCGGGGCGAGACGATACAACCGTGTTGCTACGCCGTTAACTGCCAAGCGTAAGGGCAAAATGACTATAGCCCCCTTTGCTAATATCCGCATTAGCAGGTTGTGAAACAGCCGTGGAACTGAACATGCAGCGTCATATCCCAGAATACCTTTGCTATGAGCGCACACATGCGCATCAAAAATGCCTTATATTCCAGGTACAGTACTAAGCTCAGCACAACGTATATACGGTAATATGCGACGCCTGTCTTGCTTTGTACAACAGACTACTTGGATGCATCAGATATGATAGCTTTCGACTGTGGGCCCCTCCGCTTTCGCAACGGAGCGCTATTTATTGCACTCGTCTGCAGCGTACAGCCTTAACGACTGTGGGCGTCTTCAGTTTACACACCACTCAGGTTCTTAGGCGGCATGGCAATCAGGCGCATCACCGGTGCAGAGGTAGAAGTGTTTAGGCCCTCAACGCGAGGAAACCCAGAGAACCTAAGTTGTGCTAGGGACCCTGCAAGGGTCAAGGAACGGGCTAGTTGGTAAATCATCTTGGAAAGCAAAACAGCGCACTTCAAAACACAGACACAGAAAGGAAACGACAACACAGCGCTGTGTTGTCGTTTTGCTGTTTTGCTTTCCGAGACCACAGGACCGCCGCCTGCAAAAGAGATAGTAGGCCAGAGGAGGCCAAAACTGATTCATTCAATACGGTTGAACATACGGGGTCACTGCCTACGTGTTTCGCTCCACACATTTTTTGCCCTCATCTGCCTGCCACAGTTCGCGGTGCTGTATGCAGTGTCCCACACTTTCGAGGTTCCCCGTTCTCGTTTGCAGTTCCCTCCCTTGCGTAAGGGGAAATAATTTATGGAGCAAATAAGATAAGCGTAAAAAAATTAGCTCAACGTTATTCTCTGCTTCCACAGATGCATATCAGCCGCTTGTTGTTGACCCTGCAGTGCTTTCGATTGAAAAATGAAGGCTGTACGCTCACTCACAGGACGTAGCAGATAACGCCGACGCTCCACATGTCGGTGGCGGGGCTGACCGGCTCGTAGCTGACGACCTCGGGGGCCACAAACTCGGGTGTGCCGAACATCACGCGAAGGCTAGAATTAGGCTCGTACAACTGGGCCAGGCCGAAGTCAATCAATTTGATCTGCGAAAGGCACAGTGGGGGAAACGTCAAAATCGTCTGCCGGAGGAGCAAGCCGATAAAAAAAAAGTCTGCGCGCGTAAGAAACTTGAATACAAGCCCTGGTATGCGCATATCAGTATTAAAGGGCAACTCCGGGGGTTTTTTGACCTTCGAATATTGTAGTGAAACTTTTACCACAGGTTCTTCTCTCCGTCCTGACGCATTCTACAAAATTTGGGTGCCTTACAATAATCCGTTCACGCACAATACGGCTTTAAAATATGCCGTTTTCATGGCTTAAGGTGAGAGTATTTCTGCGGGCAACACTGAGTTTCTGACGTCACAAACAGTATACAGGCGTTAATGTCTACTTCCCGCGTGATAATGAGGTTGTGAGGCTTATATTAAACTACCTCAGACATTTTATGCAGTGCGGCATGATTTCCATACTTTATTTTCACCATCCAACGCACGTACGAGTGTTTTTCTAATACTGAGTGTGACGTCACCATTTCGTCAAATGTGACGTCGTTTCTGGCCGTGAAATCAGTTTCGGTTTCGATTTGCTGTTTTTCTTTTTTAAAAATACTTCTAATTGGAATTGTGGAAAACGTTTTTTGTGTTGGAGTCAAGACGTGCCGAGGAATGTAATTCAATTAAAAACACAAAATGATGAAAAAACCACCGGAGTTGCCCTTTAACCACTTACTGTGGGAATAAATTGTATGTTGTGGCCTTTCATGCCTAGCAGCCACATGAATAATCAGGGACATCGTAGCGAAGGGCTCCTACTTATTAATTTGGGCCGCGTGGGGTTCTTACATCGCAAAGCACACGGGTGTTTCGCCTCTGTCGAAATGCGGCCGCCTTAGACCAGCAGCCGAACGCCACGGCCACTGAGCCACCGCAGAGGGTCAGAGTAAAGAGAATAGGCCTGCTCTTTGATGAATGAAATGCTTTACATTGCGACAGTTTTCCACTTGTGCCTGCTTGAGCACAGCCGGCGCGCCGTGAAGGAGGAGGGAGAGGAGGAAAATGTTTAATGAAACGCAGTATTAAGCTTCGAGAATGTCCTGGGCCAGGGTCACCAAAGCCAATTGGTCGTTCAGCTGGTCAGAGGCTAGCCCGCTACGTTGGGCGAGAAGGGGGTGGAAAGTAAGGTGACTGAGTTGCAAAAGGGCCGGAAAACAGCGTTTTAAGTTAGCATAGGGTTCAGAACAATTCGGGCGTGCGGGAGAATGTCTGATGCAGTAGAGAAACGATCGGGCAGGAGTAAGGAGAATATTTAGGTGTATGCGTCGAACACTGCGTATTTGCATGGCAGTGAGGGATTTGCCCGGAAGTAGTGTACGAAGAGCTTCTCTAAGTTTTTCATAGCGAAGATTGATTTTTTTTTTTTTTGTAGTAAAGAGTAGCGTCCCACGAAGGTGGGTAAGGTCAGGGAATCCCAGGCGCCCGGTGCTGAAGCTAGCGGGCGAGGCGATGCACTACTAGGCTGGCATTCCAGCGTGACCAGGATATCATTTCAGTGTGACTGTGTGGGGGCGTAGCCTTCTAAGAGCTTCTGTAGATCATCTAGTTCTTCTTCGGGAATGCGACCGGTATGAATGGCGCGTATAGCCTGCATTGAATCAGTGTATATGGTACATCCTGAAGGATTAGGGGGTGCATGTGCGAGGTCTTGAATACTGGGGACTATTTGGTAGGGTCTGAAGAGTCGCTCTAGGAAGAGGATCTATGTAAGGACCGAGGGTACGAGTCATTACCTCGCTGCCGCTCTCATGAGTAAGCAGCCGCTCCGACGTTAGTTCGTTATGGATCTGTGTAGACGATCGTCGAATCAGTAGGATGAACATTATTGGAAACGCGAGCGCAACTTCTGCCTGGGTTAGCATTGGCTGCAACGTTCTTTGGAATATGGGTGTTATTCTGAGGATATCTGGGAGCGTGGAAGGAAGGGTAGTGATAGGGTGGTTGATAGGTCCCCCCATCCCTCGCGTATCGTCCTGCCGAATCCTTGGACTTCATATCCATGAATCAATTAATCAGGGCAATGTTTCTACAACCGTTAAAGTTTACAATCAGCTTACGCATCTAGTCCATCGCACTGTCCTTAAGCACGCCGGGCTACGCGAGGGTGAAATCAGGCAGCTTGTCCACACATTAGCACTAAGCAAATTTCTTTATACAATTCCATACCTCACTGTAACCTGTCACCAAAGACATAATATTGAAGTCCCGCTTCATACATTGCACGATGTTGCCCATAACGACCCAGAACATACGTCCACTAAGCGCCTACACTCTACGGGGCTGTTCTTGCTCCTGGGAGACCTCATACAGCAACACCGAGACCGGCAAAAGGCACGCCTTTCTAGCATGAAACAAGGATATTGTATACTTCAGTAAGTTGCACTCAACGACGTGGAAATATTAGAGGAGGGGAGTCGGTGGAATTCGGCACCATTATAGTGCATGCTGACTTCGTATGAAAGCTTATGAGCTTTTATCCTATCAGAAGCTTGGATGAAACTGAACGTGTTCATTAAGAGAAATCTAAAATGCTTCTTAAATCACTGGGCCGCCCCGCCGCCGTGGTGTAGTGGTTAGGGCTCTCGTAGTGCCGTGTCCAAGGATGGGAGGTCGATCCTGGCCGCGGCGGCCGTTTTTCGATGGAGGCGAGGAGCAAGCTTTGCGATGCCAGTGCATGTGTGAGAACCCCAGGTAGCGGAAACTCCCGGAGCCTTACACTATGGCGCTCCTCAGAGCCTGAGTCATTTTGGGACGTTAAACCCTCAAAACCAACCAATCAAGCTTATGAGCACAAAAATGTTATTTCACAATTCTGCCAACTGCCTTTTAGCGGCCAAAGCAGGAGTGGTGGACAAAGTATGCAAACAGGCTTATGCATTATATACATTCAGCTGTGACAAAGAATAAAGGCACAACAGACTGCATTCGCAGTAAAACATGTGCAAAGTTCTACAAATTATTGTGCGTTCTACACAGAAGATAAGGCATCGAACTGATCAAAATTAACAGACAACAGATTAAACTGGCAGGGAGCCATGTGCAGAGTTCTACAAAATCTTGTGTTTGCCAAAGAAGACTGGGGATTGCCGTCTTGATGCACACACCGAAAAAAATAAATATCGCGCACACTGCAGTCGCAAATGGACTAACCCGCATCGCTGAAAACGTGCAATACGACGGATGCCAGATCAGAGCTTGAATGCGCATAAAAATAAATGCCACTGGCGACTTTGCTATTGTGACTGGCGAGCTAATGCGTGTTGGTCAGCGAACGGTTTCGCAATTAACCTTGGCGCATGTGGTTTGGCGCTACGGAGCGTATATAGCTACGCACCTTGTGTCCGACTTGGCTTTGGCAGAGGATGTTCTCGGGCTTGAGGTCGAGGTGAATGACATGTCTGCTGTGCATGTAGGCCATGCCCGCGCAGATCTGCCGCAGGAACAGGACGCAGTCCCGTTCCGTGAGCACGAAGTCGTCGGCTATAACCCGCTCGAAGAGCTCTCCACCGGACACGCTGCAGAAGCGAAGGGCCGTTCGCTACTTCTCTTCGCAAGCCGTTACTGAGGCTCCTGCTCTGCCTAGCGAAATGAGCCACACAGATGCACACAGCCACACAATTGCACACAGCAAGATTTAGCTAGGAACTAAGAGATAAATTACTAGATTCCTCAATCAAACGCTGCAAGCGCTCATCTTGGCTTCGAACGCTTTTAAAGAATGATTACTATGGAATAAGTTCTCACAGCGTTCTAAATTGTACGTGGCCTCGTTTGAATATGCGGCACAATGGCCAAAAATTTACGGGACGCTAAGTATCCATACGAATTGAAGTGATTGTATTGCCATACGAAATGCTGCATTGTTGCCAAGTCATGGTCTTACTTAGGTGGCAATTAGCAGCCCTAATAAATAGCGCAAATTAGCAGTACTAAGAAGTAAGGATAAATAGCAGCGCTACTTAATGATGCCAGGGGCACTGAAGAAATTCGGTAGTGCTAAGTAGTAGTGTTACTTAGAAGGATAACAAATTGGCCTTATTTTTAACCAAGTGGTGCAATGTCACATGTGGCTGCTGTAAACTTATTTGTACTGTATGAGATAGTCGCACAAATACTCTAAACTATTGCGCTCATTGAACGCTCATCAGCAGCGAGCCCGGTAGCGAGCCCGGCTCACGAACCCAAAGGCAGCTGATAATTCAATTCCACTTGATCAACTTTTTCTTTTCACCCAAAGTGTGTTTCTTTTGTAAAAAAGTACTTTATATAATACTGATTGGATGACGTCACAACTCTTCAGAGCTCCCTACAAGAGCATCCTCCGACTCGGTCATGTCACGTGGTCCTGCGACATCACACACCCTGCCAACAAATCTGCTCTCACCCATCTCATTTGCCACTCGTCAGAGCACCTCTGAACTCGGCTAAGAAATTCCTGATTTGTCGAGAGTTTGATTACGTCAGCAAGTGACGTTACCTAGCTGTGCGCTGATTTGTCGGCAGGATATGCGACACGAGGCCGCATGACCTATCTCGACCAATCCGAGATTGGTCCCTGATCGCCTCGATATCTGAATAATTGACAATTCCGCTTTCTACGTTTTAACTATGGACTCCTTTCACGTTTTTCACGCCGTCAACTCGGAACCCCCAGGCGCGATAGCCGAATCGATGCCACCATGTATGACTAGAACCACTCAATAAACTAGAAGCAGCGCCAGCATATGAAGGTCGCCTCCTCTGCGGCGCTTTCCTTCGGCGTTCGACTATTCGGTTGGCCGAGCGCCATCACGCGTTTTTCTTGCTTGTTATATTGTTGCCGCCTTTCCTGCGGTGCCAAACAACGCGCGCGGCGCATATCGTCGTGTGTTTTGGTACGGCTCGCGCCTCTTTCGCGCTGTTTGTTGAAAAGTTATTTGTTCGTAATGCCGTGTTGCTGCGCTTTCGGGTGCAACCGGTTGTTTATAATACAGTCTGCATAACGAGATGCGGCGCAGAGGAAGGTTTGGTTGCACCGAATCGGTCGGGCGGATTTAAACGCAACACAATGGCGTTTGCGGGTTTTTGACATTTGTCTTTGGATTCTACTCGTCACGACCTTTTCAACAATGTATGACTTTGCATTGTAGGTAAAAGGTGTAGTTTTAATCAAAAAGACGTAAATATTAGACTGAGTTCTGAAATTAGTGTCGAGCAATATCATACTCGATGTATGCTACCCAACGACACATGACTTTAACAGGGTGGAAATTTGGGCTGGTTGGTGCATGATCTGCGGCTAAAAACAGCGCTAACACAAAACGAAGCAGAGAGAGAGAGAGAGAGAGAGAGAGGGGGGGGGGACACGACGCTGCCCCCGTCGTGACCCCCTCTCTCTACTTCGTCTTGTGTTAGCGCTGCTTTTAGCCACAGACACATGACTTCATGCTGTAGCATGATGTTAAATTTTAATCACAATTACCTAACCGAAGATAACGAAGGGTTACAATTAGTCCATTGTCAGTTTGCTCGACCTAAACTATCCTTCACTATGACGATGCCCTAGCATAAAGTAATTTTTAATCACAATCGACTAATGGAAATTAAGACATACAATTAGACCAGTTCAATTGCACTCAACACAATGTATATCCAACAATATATGACTTGAATGTTGTAGCACAATGTTAAATTTTTGATTTCAAATAGCCGATTACAACGCGCAATCAGTAAACTTCTATTATAATCGACATAAGCCGCACAATGATCATAACACTTGTGTTGCATTGACTTTTGCATTTAACAGGCATTAGGAGGGTAGTGTGTTGCGCTCGTATTCATTGTATTCCAACACTAGCAATTCATGGGGCTCACTGCTACTTTACCGGCATTCGAATCGGAAGATCCTTGCTGATTTTATTTCTCAGGGGCTCTGTCTGAGGCCGGGTAACGCCACGTCTTTCATGCTTTGCTTTCGTTTGTTATGCTAGTTCTCGATTTCTCACGCCACGCATGCAAGCGGTGATAGGCCTGCAGCTTAAGTCGAAAACACATGGAAGACAAATCCTGCCACGCTTCTCAAGTTTACCGGCAGCTCCCAAGTCATTTAAACTGCAAAGAAACCGTACGCAGACTATTAGTGAATTCTCCTCCGCCGCCTGATTAATTTTTTTTTTCAAGCGTGTTGTACACTTTGGCCAGCGGCTGACGAACGACGGACGTATGGAGGTGAAGGTGAGTTGAACAGACGCCGAAATCGCGTAGGTATGGTGTCAAACCCTGACAGCTGAAAAGGAAACCATTTTAGCGCAGAATTCCTTTCGACATTCTGTATTGATCTTTCAGCAGCCAGTAATATTTTAATGCGAACACACTGCGGCAATTGATACAAGCTTAAATGCTCGGGTGAGACCCGGCATCAGTGCCTTTACCAGCGCCTGCACCGGAAAGCGTCTGCTATAGCAGTGCACCGCGTAAGTGCATGGAGCCACGATCAAAGCGCGAGAGGAGGAGAGGGGAGATGGCGCTACATTTAGTTTATTGAGGGGTTTTACTAGGTTTTACGTACGAGAGCAGGTCGCAGCAACTGAGACGTGTGACGTCACGCAGGCGTGTACGGGCGGCGTCTATAGGACACGCAAACAAAACACTGAAAATAGCGTCATCCGTGCAAAAATACGCGAAATAAATACCGCAGCTGTAAGTAATTGCGCCATCTGCATTCAACTTCGGCGAGTGGACAGAAAGCCAGAGTTTCTCTATACTGTATGCCTCTAAAACATTTATTGTTAATAATGTCGCAGTTCTTACCCTTGCAAGAATGGAGCCCATTTTCAGCCATTTTTTTCTTTGCTGTGCGTTCCCAAGTACATACGGCCTCCTCTTCACCAGGCTACCGTAGTACGACCGTGGCGAAACATTGTGGACTTCAAGCAAGAGATTAATGTGCCGACAATTTTAATGGCTTCAAGAGCATCCCCTGCATCAACTGCACTTATACTGAAGGAGTTCAGTAATTTGAAATTTATTTTCTCCGTGCAGGTATACGAAACTTTATTTGAAACACTACATTTGGAGTTCCCGTAAAAAAAAAAAAAAAAAGTACCTTATTGAAATGCGAGTGAAAACCTAGCAGCATGCAGACCCACCGAAGCATGGCACTAAATTTGAGGTAATTTGTATCGGAATTATCTGCTTACACTTCAACACTGAAGTGATCAATTAAATACTGAACAGGGCTGCACGGGTAAAGTGACTGCCAAATATAAAATTGCCACTTTAACATACGACCGGAATTTTTATTTCACAAGGGAGGTAACTGTGCAGCAGGAGTGTGAATAGGTGTCGCATATTCAATAAGACGATACGCGTTCCCGATCTTGTGCTAGAAAGTCCTGCCTTTTAAACGAGTTTCCCGCTTCCGCGACGAAATTTTCATGGAAGAAAAGGATCTCTGGTGCAGTAGTGTTTGGGCAGCAAAATGGAGTAGCATAATGCATTTACAGAATTCGGACCGACCCCCACACCTGAGCCTTGCCTTAATCCGTTTTTCAGAAGGCGAGCGCTCAGACCAAGACGTGGAGAGTACAGGCGCAGTCGGGCTTGCAAATATTCTGACACCCCCGCTCTAGCGTTCAATGCATCGTCAGAAAGGACCTCTTTCATGTGTGCCGCTGGCGCGCGGGGAGCCTTGCAACACTCCCTTAAATACGACAGCAGCTGCGAAGCATTAGCGCCGATGGAGACGTTTTATTAACTGTATACTTTCGTTGAACGGTATCATTCGTCCCCTTATACTTGGCAATAAAGACAAGAAAAAAAAATTGACAAAAATGCGACTGCCTTGCCACTGTTTCAGCCTTAATAACGGCTGCACGTAAATGAGAAGTCCTACCGGGGGAAAGACAGAAGCGCATAAAAAAGCGCTTCGTCCGTTTCGTCCGTTGCTACGGTGTCTACCGTTGAGCTCTTGTAAAATGACTGGTTCATCACGACAGCGTTCCCGAGATCGCATCAGCTGAGAACCATCAACCCGTAACCGGTGCAGGTATCCCTTTCGGTATCCGGACACTGTTCAGGATTTGTTCAGAGCGCTTCACTCTGTCGCAGCAGAATAACTCATCTACATGTCGTGCTAGATTCGGTTTTATGGAACATAGGCAAGCAAGGGCCATCCCGCTCCAAATGCAAAATCTACTTATTGGGAGGATGTAAAAGGTCTCTTGAAAAGTGTAGCTTATAAAAAAAAAAAAAAATGGAAATTGCTATTAGCGAACTGAAGCTAGGAAGAAGAGAGACATGTTCATAAAAAAAAAATGCGGAAATTGTTTTTTCTAAATTGTTCTGACTTTATGCACGAATACAAAATGCAGTTTACGGTGATAAATTCTCCACACATCTCTCATATCGGTCTCTTGTTACAAGAAGAACAAAACTGTAAGAGGAGTGCGTGTGCCCAATGAGAAAGCGACACAAAATGATTGCAATGAAACATTCTTGCTGTGACCATGGCTTCCATCATCCTATGAGGAGGTGTCGCTTATTTCAGTATTCCATTCAGACTGCCATCCATCTCTCAGCATGCAACGAACTAACGGCATGTCATCTTTGCAGGAAATGTTTACTTTCTCGACTCCTTTAGGCCGAGCTCGTGCAGCGCACGCACCTGCTTTCCGACGTGGCTCAGAACGCAGCAAACTTTTATGTTGTGCCCCTGTGTTGTAGTTCTCGTGTTGTAAACTGTCTCCGATTAGTGACGTAACCGCATTGCAGGGTGAAGTGTGGTGAGTATATAGGACCACAGAATAGGTGAAAATGATGCTGTTGTGATGTTCTCAACATGTGTTTCGCAGCTTCGACGTCCCGGTGAGCAAACGGGTAAAAACGGAGCCAGAGGGAAACGTGGGCGACACAATGGGCATAAAATTGCGTGCAGCTTTCTTGAAATTCATGAAGCCATTGAACTATGCCGAAACAGCATGAGGGTTACTGGTTTCGCGCGGCGCGGTGACATGTCGAGATATACTTAAATTGTTTACTAGGCTAGGCATAGCGACTTAACGCGTAATTTCAGCGAGAGATGCTGTATATCGCGTTAGTCTGTGGCTTTAACGCGAAAGCGTTTGTACTCCGTGTAAAAGAAAATGTCCAGGGGCATCGGCGTCGACTATTTGAAGCCTCGAAAAATATGAAGCATGCACCTAGTAGGTGACAAGCGTCATGAACCTTGTTGCGGCCTCGAAAAGTCACAAGCATTCCTCTGGGTGACTGGGCACTGATAGTTCGGAGGTGCAATGGCGCTCATTTCTCTTTCGGCCGTGGAAGTCGACGGGCGTGTGATTGGTCGGATTGTGTGACGTCAGGAGACGGATGATCGAAGGAGCTGCAAACTCAGGCCTCTGGCAGGTGGCACTGTAGTATCCGCTTCTATGACCACAAAGCTCGGACGACCCCACAAACCTTTACCTCGAGCTAATGTCGACGGCTGCAGGTCATGTAGGACATGTTCAGGACATGATGTCCCGAGTATATGCCACACGAATCTCCTTGATCGCGTTTAGATTTTTTAGCGCGATAGCGTTAAAAGCCCCGTTCTCCCGAAAATCCGGCGTCGACGCTATGAGTGAAAAATCGTGGGCATGACACTGGCAGGTTCCAGTTGACAAGCGACATGACTGGGTTTCGATTGATCGGCTTATTATGTGACGTAATCACCATCATCATCACCCTCAATCTGACTACATCCACTGCATGGCAAAGGTATATCTCCCGTATTCCTCCTAATAACCCGGTACTGTGCTAGCTGCATCCATGCACATATTCCGTTCAAATCTCATAACCTCATCCGCCCACCTAACTTTCTGCTGCCCCCTACTACGCTTGCCTTCCCTTGGAATCCAGTCTGTCATCCTTAGAGACAACAGTTACCTTGACTTCGTATTATTTGACCTGCCCATGCCCATTTCTTCCTCTGTAGTCAAGGATGCGGAATCTAAACGCGGTCACAGAGGTTGCTTTTCGATGGAGGCGAAAAGCCAGGCGCCCGTGTGATTGTGCGATGTCAGTGTACGTTAAAGAACCGCAGGTGGTCGAAATTGTCCGAGGCCTTCCACTATGACGTCTCTAATAGCCCGAGTCACTTTGGGACGTTGAACTTCACTAACCAAGCGAAACCAAACGATTTATTCTTGATTTCTATTAGCATGTAATTAACCTACGCTGGGTTATGGGTTATGTGACGTAATGATTCCAAACTACATGGCAGGCGCTACCTACTTGGTCTTCTTCCTTCAGATAGGAGGTCAGAGTGAGATGGTATTCTACCGTTCTAGGATCCTTGGGTAAGGAATAAGACAAGCTACTCCGGCCACGTAGCCACGTCCGTACGGCTTGCTAAATACGGGCTTTTATGCATATACCTGTGTCGGATGGTCTCCCATATAACTTGGTAGGTTACGACTGACTCACGGGCAGAGGCACATTATCTTTTATCATTTTTGGGTGGCCTCACCATACTATATATATGCCAGTGAGTACGTGTGAGATAATGGGGACACAAATTAATAGAGTGATTAAGCGAGTAGCGAGGTGCATGTATGGGAGCGGGGACCTGCAATACGAGCCGCAGATAGAAGCCAATAAAGCTACCGTGTCATATCCTTAAAGTTGGAACTGGGTGCCGCTCGAATTTTCTTCTGAGAAGGCGAGTGCTGATGGCCACTCGCAGCCGCTTAGTCATTCGGTCCCTGCTCACCGGAAACGCAAGGGCAGAAGTGCAGGAGGGGCCTGCATCCAAGTCTCCGCCAGACAAAGAAATCTGGAGGACACTAAAGCGCCGCTTTTAAGAGTATGACGCGGAATTGCTCACGTCATTCGCGTGTCTGCTCTTTACTACTCCCTTAATCATAATGAGTGCTTGCCGATTAGCATATACTCGTAAGGTAGCACACCAGCCGCTTTAACCAAGCCGTACGAGCGTAGCCAGGGAGTGCTCGATTCCCATCTCAAAGGAGCTCCTGCCGGACATGTCATCGCAATCCGCCGACCAGTCGGCGCCCTGTCATATTTAACCAGAGGAATGGACCTACAACGCCGATGCCGGCTTTTCCGGATGTCTTGCGTTAAAATCCCCATCAACTACGCGTTTGCGATGCCAGTGCCCCCAGTGAAAACGCAGCCTTACGGAGTTTTCCTCCGGTGGCACATTAGGTCGTGTGGGCAAATTACAGCCAAAGAAAACGGAGGTAATGACCGATCAAGTTTGTGGTGGGAGGACCTCGCAATAGGGCACGAAGTGCAAACGCGCGGTGGCCGCCACCGACACCGCTGCTCCACCAAAGGAAGCCGAGATACATGCAGATGGATAGCGCATGTAAAAAAGGGCCAGGAGCAATCCGTCATCTTACCGGTATGAACCAACTGACCCAGTAGTGTATCGCGCTAGGATAGACGTTACGGCATCCCATATGAATATGACAGTGGCTAGCGCCACCTTGTCTAGTGAAGTGGCTGCTACACTTATTTCGCACTTTTTGCTTCTTAGAGTAACAACCATTATCTTGCGGCTCACCCTAGCTCCCATCACTTTCTCCTCCTCGGCCCTGACACTTGGTTGCTTTGAGATGTGCTCCGACGTGCAAAACGAGGACTGCGCACAAATGCTCTGGCTATAAAACAACAATCTTGCACCAGCCTTGTGCCATGGCGAACGAATGTTGCTGTCAACCCTATCTGGCCCGCCTCGCTATCCGCTGCTGGGGGCGCGCCGTGATAAGTTTAGACCGCGCATGAGTAGGTTTCATGTGCGCCGAAATCCCAACATTTGACGGGAGCATTCGGCACGTAAAAAGACAGACTGCCGCGAAACCGACCTGGAGCCGAGCGCCAAACCAAACTCCCTGCTTACTGCGGCAAATGCAAAAAAGGCGTTGGGTGACTGCTCCTTCGCGTATCACGCACAATTTTAAGGTGCTCAGCAGCAGTTAAAGTTTTTGAAAACTAAGAAGAAGGGGGAGCTCCGCATTTAAGGGTATGACGTGATAACGTTAAACAGGCCACGTCCGCGGCTTAGTTCGCGCACTTTTTAACTCGCTTGATAACCCTTAATTTGTAAATCTTTAATTTGCGTCTCTATTACATACCATTTGGCGTAAATGAAGTCGCAAGATACCACACAATGTGAGAGACCAGCCGACAGCCAAGCCATGCGAACATGCCTGCGTGGACAGTGTCTGACTTGGAATGCGAGGCTCCTTGGCTCCCATCTGAAGCCCGAGTTGACAGGTTGATGATTATAATCCATGTCCGGCCGTATCATCTGCCAGAGCCATGCCCGCGATTTTTCGCCCACCGCCATCTATAATTCTTTAAAAGAACGAGGCCTTTAAAAGACTAGTGACACAGGTGCCGCAGAAAAGGCTGCGAGATAAAACGGAACTTTTTCTTACTGAGAAAGCAATTCTACACCACCCCAATTTCTACATCCGTGAATTTGAAGTGAAGCCGCCGGCGCAAGGAAAGCTCCATCCAGTAGCAGCACCTGGCCACACTCCAGCTTACCCTCACTGTACATTCACTAACCCTCCGCCATCCGGACAGTGAGAGATCGAAATGGGGCACACAGCCATGCGAAGCCGCATTTTAACGCGACTGTGTTAAATGCGCCATTCTCAGAAAAACAACTGGCTAGGTTTAACGCTTGCAAACCAAGATATACAGAGAGAAGAGCTCTTCTGGATGATCGGGCGCAGCTGACGGCGCCACGGAAGCGTTGACGCACTTACACTTACTTACACTTGCTGGGTTAGAGCAAAGCAGAACTGTGTATGATACCCGCGCAGCAGAACCTTGGCCTGTTAAGAAATGCCGCACGAACTATGGCAGACAAATGCTGCAGCATACCTACCGACACTTCTGAA